>NW_022882988.1:3600000-4200000 GCF_011952255.1 Bombus vosnesenskii
ATTTTATTTGAGCTGTGTCGGAAAATGTTTCAAATATTAGTTAGATATTATTTGGTATCGCTGATTAATGTCTAACCTTTTTTTAGTCTCATTCCCGATGAGGTAGATTTCTACGTTGTAATTTGACAAAATCGCGTATTTCGATAGAAATTAACATCGAAGAATCATCATTCGCTCGCGACAACATTACGTCGTGCTTCCTTCCTGTATCGCTTTACATTCTTACCATAATACTCGGTTAGAAATTATATAAAGCGTACGAGAATATCCTAAAATCGTTTCAAATATTGTACATAAGGAAACCCATAAAGAAAAGCATCTGCTGCACGAGTACAAAACGGTCAATAACCCACAGATCGATCTAATATCGTTTTTAATATCTTTGATTTCAAAATAACAATATACAACGTGTATATCAATTTTATACGTTTTAGATAACTTTTTAGATCGTAGGACTGGGATATTAAAGGGTTAACGATAGAAAGGCGATTGGATCGAAAACGATTGAACGAGTATAGCAGGGTTAATCTGAACCTTCGAGCTTCATAAACGTATCAAGACTTTCAGCTGCTATTGGCTATTGACCAGTTGGCGTTCTTCTTAATGCGACCCTTGTCTCTCTTCGCAGTCCTGTTAACGATTCAGGCTATCTCGACTTCGATCTGGCCGTAAATCGGCCAGTTGGAAACGGTTCGACGGGAAAACGAGCCCGATAGAATTTGCGGACCGGAGCGGAAACGCGCGCGGAATTCTTCCTCGTTCAAAGGCCGTCGAAATTAACCAAGGTTTTATCGGTTCGTAAAACGGAGGAAAGATAAATTCGCTTTTAATGCGGCACGATCGCGATCCTCTCGTTTTAAAATTCCCTTCGGCCGTGGCGGCGCGGGCGTGCCGAATGTGGCCAACCGCGAATTCATTTTCGCGAATCCGTTTACTCCCGGTTAGCACGTTTCGCGGACGATTTTCTTTCGTTAACAAGCTACACTCTGAACTAGTAAAAACTTGCACTCTTCCGCGAATCGTTTCCCATTGGGACTATCCCACCGGGCAATCATCGCGGGACGTCGGAAAGTGTCGTTCGTTGTGTTCTCACGGCCACACACGGATTAAGTTATTCCGACTGGTATAGTAGTAGTTTTACTTCTGCTATACGCTCCAGGGAAACGAATGTTTTATGAGCCTGTTATTATTATTCATCTCGTTGCTGTTAATACGTACTTGCGATTGAGATACAGTGGCTTGTGAAAGTATTTGAATATTTGCACATAAAATATCTTTTATATATACTATCGTCCATAATCTATTTGGACGGTCTGGCAAACTGTTGAAAATATGTATATGAAATGTATTTCTCGACTAAAACTCTGATCTAATATTGATGTTATTCCAGGGAACTATATATTTGTAGGTAGATAGTAGATCGATAAAAACAATATCTAGTCAACATCGATCGATCTAAATAAAGGAGCGACGATGGAAAAGTAAAATATTTTATTTCTTCTTTTTCGTCGTATTATTAATATGTCTATAATAATAAAGGTTCAATATTTGAAAGGCTATTACAAACTGAATTTTATCCGTACTTCACGGCAATTTTGTTTCAATACTATCGACCCGTAATAATTCTATCGTAAGATTATTTACTGCGAAAACTGTGAAAAATAACTTCTCTTATTCTCGTGTAGATAAATATTGAATAATAAGAGATTGAATTACATTTGTTTATTCATATTGCTGAAATAAAAGTACATATAATAAGGTACAATTTCGTTCAGAAATGCTACTGCTAGCTTCACAGACATGTCGATGAAGTTTCGAACAGGCATTTCTATTTACGTGATTATTCGTTGTCGACGAGCATCGGGAACACGTAGCTTCCGTAATTTGTTCCTTTGTTCCTCAGAAAAATTATATTAGCCGCTGGCTGTTCCAATAACAAACTGGCGAGTATCGGTCAAAGAGGGGTCGAGAGGGGATTTTATTTAGAGTTTTTTCTCTTTCGATGTCGCTTCTGTTGCCCAGCCGCAATGGAAGCAAACTCGCCTTGTGCATTCTGGCGGTAGGTTGTCACTGTTGTCAACGTGACAACACGCGTCGTTGTTACATCGCTAAAGTATTGGGCGTACGTGTTTACATAGGCAGATCTCGTAAGCGATGGATATCAACCGTCAGGCGGCCGCGCGCAAAATTGCTTCGTGACGTGTTTGTCGTTTCGTTCTGTACTGTGTGCGAGCTGCGGCGAAATCACAAACCATTCGTCGATGGGAAGTGAGCCAACGGGACAGAGGAACGCGCGTACCATGGGAGGCAGGGAATGAAAAGCTGCATGGGGGAAAACGAGCCCACGACCTTCCAGTTCGAAGCACCCGCTCGACCTGACCATCCAATCATCCCTTTATGCCAAGACGTCTCGTTCTTCATGCGTTTTATACGATATCTCTTTACATACATATAGCTTGTGTACGTTTATGGAGTATATAAACGTGCGAGACACTGTTGACCCCATCTCGTTCTTCGATATTTCGGGATGGAGCGGTAAAGCTGTTTGCTAACGTAGTTTGCTGTCGTAGCGATGCCGTCGACTTTACGAAAGGTGCTCTCGTATTGTGTTATATGTTTGCTGGATACGCGTGTGATAACCGTGACGAATATCAAAGAAAGGAGAATTTATCGACGTCTCCTGTATAGCTTAATAATCGTGAATAGAAAGGAAACACGTTGTCCAAGTATGCGGTAGGTTATACGATGGAAAGACGTGCATATACACGTTTATAGTTCGTTAGCCAGTCTTCGGTGACCAGACAGATGCGCTCTTCGTCGTCTATCATCTAGTTGCTATGGCAGTCGAGGAATACATTATCGACGATGCAATCTCCCGGTGGTTAAGACAGATATATTGGGACGAGGGGCGCGTCGATCTATCCATAGATTGAAATCTTCGCTGACGAAAATTGCCGCACGGAAGCTACGTACGATCAGCTTTATTGAAACGTTCGCGTGTTTGGAGACCCGACCTTGCCGATCCCCGCGAGATTGCCGTCGATTAAGTTGTTATCCGCGCCAGGACGTATTTACTAGGTAGGGACTGCGATCTTTTCTACCGATCAGGAAACGATTAAGATGGATCAATGCGTGCAACGAGTTCTGTGTGTCTCGGGAAACGAAATCGCAGATAAAACGAGCTGCAAAGTGTTTAACTAATGAACGCGTACGTTCGTACGTGCTGTATTATCCGTTTACGATCTCGATATCGCCAACGTAGGTCATCAGATTCTACGTTCATTTAACGATATTGCACGTCTCCTCGAATGAAAGTTTATTATTACATTGATGTCGATGCGCGTATTAATTCACCGTGTAACTCACGGAATGAGCATTCACAGCCCATCCATTGAAGCACGTCGCTTAAATAGGCCGGATGTTTCGTTTATTTAAGCGGATGTCCTGCCTTCTCTACGAGCTGCTTCTTCTTTCCTTGCTTTTACTTTTTTCCACCAGTGTGCGTTTTATAAATAATATCTTCCTGCGCCTTTGACGTAGTTGCGTAGAATTAACGATGTGGCCGTAGAAGTAGATTGGAAATAATAAATAATTCATTTATTTTCATATGTATACGTTGTGTCACAATATAAAATCATTGTTATTCCGTCTTGTACACTTTACGTCATAATTAATTACGCAAGCCATTTAAATAATCACGCGTGTATTTTTTTCGTATTAAAAAGCACACGGCACAAAAGTAATCCAGACAGATGAGAAATACATAGGAGGGACTGTTTGTTTAATCGCTAGCACGTTTGTCCGCGCATATTATTTTCCTTTCTCCTTTTGCTCCAGCTATTCTTTTATTCTTCTACCTATGCAGCAACAGCTCCAAGGGTACCGTAACGAAGGGGTTAATTGCGCGTTGTACCTTTGTCTAAACGCACATCGTATCCGATCAAACCACCGAACATCAACTACCAAAGAGAGAGAGTCATTATAACCCAACCGCTCCTCTTCTTCTTTAGTACTTTAAATATGAAACATAATTAAACACGACGAAGTAACTTACTAAGGGCGTCCTTTGAATTTTCAATTACATCCTTCGAGGTACCTCGACGCCGGTCGTTTATGACATAAGCGGCGCCGCGAGCGACCGACCAACCCTTTCACCTGGTCTCCGTTGAAAACGCAACATATGTTTTTACGCTCTCGTTTCACCGAATTGCTCATCTTGCGATTCGCTTATTCCGCAGGACAACGAGCTCGTTGTAAGGGTTGGACCGCTACTGACATCGGCGCAACATGGTTTCCGGTTCCGATACGCGGCTTCGTTCGCGATAAACTAAACCCGCGTGACTCGTCTTCTACATGCTACAACCTTATGGTCCCGTTATAATTCATCCCTTATGTCTCGTCATTTCCATTTCATCTAGTGGGCGAAGAAAAAAGAAATGTACGGTGGAAGTCAGGGCAAATTACAGGGGCGTAATTGGAGAGAAATACACGTTGCGGGAGGAGAGCGTGTCGATTAATCGAATTAGTAAGAGTAGCTTGTTGTCAAAATACACCACCGCAAATCGTACCCCGACCAGTGTAAACGCGCGCCCGTCGCGTTTATTTTCCAGTTACAGTTCGTATCGGCATTTCTGCTTCAATCAACGCTTCGGATGTTCGATTTTCGCGCGATTGACCGTGCCGTTGTTTCGTGGCAAGATATATCTGTACACGCGGTGGGATCATGGTATGTAGCGATTAATGGGAAAGGAAAGGGAAGTTAAATAGGGTCATAAGATCGCGTGAACTGGAAAATATTTAAGGGACGGGAAGAGCTATAACATTGTTACGAGTTGTCGATATTCGGTTTGAATGGCTGAAAGTTTAACGATCATCGATTGATGTGTTCCCTGTGTCCATCGCGGATTCTCATCGGCACATATTTAAATTATACGTACGATATCAATTTTAATATAGGACGCGAATCAAAAATTACAGCATTCTGCAATCAGAATTTTATAATAATTTATATCAAACATGTAATCGATCTCATAAGCATCCATTGATATACGGTAATCGACATTTTCGATACATTATGATATCTCACTCGATGTCTCGCATATTATATAACAAGAATGAATGAATCTCCCGTATGAATTTCACAGAACGTTGCTTCTTTTCTATGTCAATAAAGAATAACTTCTGTACTTTTTACGTGCATACGTTTGTATAATATACAGTGGCTGACAAAAGTATTCCATCATTGACCATAAGAAACTTTTACGTATTTACTGTATATTTTTTCAAAATTTCATTAACACTGTAAGGAGACATGGCTATCGTGATCGTACTGGACAAATACGAAACAAATCTGGAAATGTATATAGAAATTACAAATCGGATTAGTAGTAAACGCGTGAAATCAGAGAAATCGATCTGCGATTCGATGTCCTACCGGAAAGAGGCGAGATTATCGGCACTGCACGATTATCAAGGGATCAAGATATCCCTGATTTACATCTTCGAACACATCGACTGTCAACGTGGCCGTAAATCTATCCGTTTGTTATCTCTGTTCAGACACCGAATCAATCCACGGGTTTGTTGTTTTATGCAAGTTCGGTGAAACTTGTCGCGAAGATGCGATTAAAACGGAGCTTGGCGTTAACCTGAATGTTATTAAAGTTACTACACTGTGTCGTTATCGCTTTCCGTGGATCGTATAATCGGACCGATAAGTCGGTCGTTCGAAAATGACAGAAAAGGAGAAAAACGAAAAGAAAAGAATAAGCGGATCGGAGAAACGTGGCTGTTGCGATAAGTAAATGAAGGAAGCCGCGATCAAATTGACTTAGAGAAATTTCCGATTCTTCTGAAGCAACGACGTTTGAGAGGATTCTAAAGACGCCTCGCGACAGACATCGATTTCCTCTTGGCCACTAGTGGAACGCAATAATTCCGTGTACTTTTCTCGATCCTCTGTCTAAAGCCTCGACGACGAATCAATCGCTTTAGAGTTCATTTCCTCTACGACCCGATCTTTCGCGCTCAATTTCCGAACGCTTGACGCGAGCCACGCGGAAACAGATCAACGCATTCCCATCGTGACTCTTTCAACGACTTCGACGACTGACTATCTTCATTGCATTAGTTAAAACTGCTCGCTTACTTTTATCACGTAACTATTGGATTGGAAATTAAGTGATTGCGGATTTTGTCATTAGGTGGTATTGACAAAATTCGCAATCACTTAGTTGCCAATCCAATAGTCTCTCAACTCAAGTCGACTAGTAGTCAACTCAAACTCGATAAAATCGCATTTGTTTATGACAAATGGAAGATAATAAGCGATAGAAATATTGGGTTGGTAACTAAGTGGTTGCGGATTTTGTGAATATCAGCTAATGACAAACTCCGCAATCGCTTAGTTGCCAACCCAATATTTCTATCGCTTATTACCTTTCATTTGTCATAAGCAAATACGATTTTATCGAGTTCGAGTTGAGGAATCAAACTTTTCTGCAAACGTTCAAAGAATATATGTCTGTATACATGTGTATATGTATATGTATATGTACAGAGATTTTAGGTGGTCAGCTGAGCAATTGAAAAATATAAAGAGAGGGTAGCCTAAGCTGAATCAGTTATCCAAGAGTACTTGGTATCACGGGTTTGGTCGAATAATCCATTATCTAAAATTGTTCGTTTATAATTAATTCATCGACGGAAAGATTGAAATCTATGATCACCATGGCCAATACCGATGTTGTTAAAGTTGCATATCCATTTTCTGATGAAACTAGCTGCAATGCGTACAATGAAAAGCTTCGGATATTATTGATTAGTAGATACGTCCTTCGAAATAATTAAACTATTGCATTTCGTGGTTGATGCAACAGTTAAGTACATGTTAGAATTATAGATACGTTTCGATTTTTTTACATTCATAATTTATATTCTACTGGGCATAAATTCGTAATCATTTTGCTCGGTGTACCTATATTGAATGTACTGGTAATTTTATTATTAACTCAAATTATAAATTTATTATTATATAAACTAATCCTGCGAAAATATTCACAGTAATTTATTTTAATTCCTCTTTCAAGACTTCATCAATTTCCGATGAAAAGATGTTCAGAGATAGCAGAATTCTGAGTTGATATTTTTTTCAAATTTTTTACTTTTGTAGAACACACAGCAGTTCCAAACTTTTGGACGTCCATGTATGCGTATGTATATTTGCCATTGATTTATTTTGTTTCAATTTGTTGCGTGATATGGAAATACTCAACTTTAATTATCAATATCGTAGAAATCGGAAAATGGATATGGTGTATCGAGTTGTACAAACTGGCTCGTTAAAAAGTTGAGTCCTCTCTTCTCGTAAAACCACCTTGCCGCTTATTTCGATAATAATTAAGTTTTACACGGGAAAACCCGTTTTTCTTTGGCCACGAGCAGCAAACCGTAAAAACGAGCCACGTTTCTGTTGTGTACCGGGCGTAACGAGGCGCAACGAGATGCAACGGTACAAAGTAACGAGAAAGAGTAACGCTGTCTTCGAGGTGCGCGTAAACTTCCGGTCGCGGAGGTGGCAGTGCATGATCGGTCGCACGACCTGACGAACAGTTTCGTGGCCATTTTTACCCATGAATTTCATTGTGATTTTTATGACTTTTCTGGTCGTGATGAAATCTACTTTCATTATTTTTCATTTCTTCCTGATTGGTTTTCGATTTTTAAATAGAGCTTTCGAATAACGTGACGAATGAGTCAGAGGTTATTACTACTATTTCGGAATAATTTATCTATCCTGTCGAAGAAAGCAGTATGAGTCTTTTTCCTATATGTATACAAGTAGATCACCTTTTCTTATATATAGCAATTAATTTTTCTATCTCTGATCTATAAAATCTGTCTGATCTAGAAATTGGTCAAAATTTTGTGGTTAAAATTGTGTGGTATCTATAAAAATTTGGCATCAAGGATCAGGAAAATCATCGTCGTGCAAAGTCCAAAGCAGAGCTAACTCACCTGCATAACTTAAGCTTTTGGTTGTCATTCTTTCGTCAACTCGTTAATCTTGTTGAAATTTGCATTAATTGAGGACCGAGTACTAATTTTAAAAAGTACGCAATTAAAAGACGATTTATATTATAGAACGCATAATATGAAATCAACAGAACAACAGAAATTTTAAATATCCCCTTATTAATACGAGGTGGATTTTATCTCGAGCATTTCCTGCAACGAGCAACAACTCTGCAGGAAATATTCCTCATAGACTGAGGATATTCGTGAATCTTCGAGGCAGAATACGCGAGACTAACAACTCGTTATCGTCATCGAGAAATTTATAGGACTTTAAAAAGTTTAATCTTTCCTAAACGGCCGTGTTCGACGTGCTGGTGCGAGAAACGCGTTTCCTCGTAAGTGGTATGGTGTGCGCTCGTATTCCACGGGGAATTATCTGGCAAGTATCTTCGAACGAGCAAAGAACGTTTCATAATAAAACAAGGTCTCTTTGAAAAATTTCACTTCGCCAGACAAGATATTCTAAGGAATTATCAAGGCATTCGTCGCACGAACGATCGTAAAAGTGAAACACCTTGCACTCCTCTTCTGCGAGGTGATGAAATTATGCAAATATCGCGTCTCCGATTCGAAATAGTAGAAAATCTACCATTGAAAGAAAAATATTCTCACTTAACTGTTACATTATCGTCCATAAGGCCTTAGCTATCTTTATTTTGCGGGAAATATACAAAACATAAGTGAAGATTTTCTAACGTAATTTTTGCCATTGTTTCTATCTTACGTGGGTCTTTCATATATAGTAATTAATAACAATTAATAATATAGATATTGAAACAATAAAATATATTTTATAAAGTCTAGACAAAAATGAATTCGATGAAGGTATGAAGTATGACGATTCCAAGCGTGCCTTTAGAAACATATCGATAGATGAAATTGTCCAAAATCAGGAAAGTAGTCGTGGATATGTTACAGGTCATCGGAGAAGTCACATTAAAGGTAGACAGATTAAAGAAATTTGTTGTTAGATCATTTCGAATCGTAAACGGTATTGGTACTTAGCGTGATGAATATAAGTACATAAATATGTATACATGAACAAAATATTTAATAACTTTCGTAAATCTGTAATACATTCTATATTTCGACACGTCTGTAACACAAATTGCTAATCGTTATACTGAGAAATATTCATATTATTATAACAACGATATAAATCTTGTAATCTAATTTCATCCAGTGGCAAGATATTTAGCACGTGTCATCCGAAAGTCTTTCGCAAATGATTAATATCACTTCGGAAATTTTCGAGGCGAATCGCGAACCAAATTCCAAAGTAACATGAAAGAAGATTCACGGGAAAGTGAAAATTGGAGGAGAACTGGAAACGTTGGGAACGGTGAGTCGTCGGAGCGCACGTTTACGCGTTACCGGATCCCTTCAGCCGAGAGTTCACGAAGTGTCGCAACGCAGAAGGGAGGATTTGAATGTTAAGGATGCTCTGGGCGAGATTAGCGAAATCTTGGAGCCAAAGTGTACAACGATTTTCGGCTCTTAGCAGGCGTCGGTAATCTACGGGCAAGTCCGCTAGAAGAGACCGGAAGACTACGAAGAGGAGAAGAGTAGAAGACTCTTTGCGCTCTGGGAAGTCCAACTAAGTTTCAAACTAAGTTAGTAACGTAGATCCTATTAACTAGTAGGGTAATATGGGCCAAGAGTCTTATCGTGAAAATTATCTTCGCCTTATACGATTCTTTTTTAAACTCCACTTCTTAAGCTTTGCTTCTACCCCTTCTTTCTTTCTCTCTTTCTGCCCCCCCCCCCATCTCTTTCTCTCTGTCTCTTGTCTATTTTTCTTCATTCGTTCTTCTTTTCGGCCGAAGAAACGAAAGTTTCCTTTCCCTGAAAGGCAATCCAGAAATACGTTTTTCTTTGAGCTCCCTTTCGCGCATAAATTGAATAGACGCGATTTATCGCGAGTGACACCTGGTAATTGCGAATAGAAACACGATCTTCGACTTTTTTTCTTTCAGCCACTCTAGAAGCTAGGCAAGATTCTAGAAAGATTGAATGAGAACCGGTTGAAATTGACTGTAACATCGTCGCCCATAATTTAGTTTCCTGACACTTATATTCGAAATTGTACTTCGCCTGTACCGTTCTCTTGATACCTTCTTTTTCATTTTAAAGCTATAAAAGCAATGATTTTATACGCTTTCGGCTTGAACCAAGAACATGGAATAACGTTAAATTCGTTTTCGTGAAAATTGAATAAGCAATTTGTCGCAAGAGACTATGTCTACGTTTACGTTTATCCAGCATATTTCTAGCTCGCCCTTAAACGTACACAAAATTGGAAAATCCGAGTATGGTAATAGTTATGACGGTGGTGGCGTTCCACGCTAATTTAACGAAGCCCGGCTTCTTTGGTTTCAGGATTAATTAAAGCAGGCTTGTAGCTTCGGTTGCGGGACAGCGGCCGTTCCGCTCGCGTATATTTTATCGATTCTTGGTAATTCGGTCGAAACGTCCGAGGAAAAAGGGAGGAAACGCCAGCGAAAAAAAAAAGACGACTATGTTAGTCCACCGACTCTTTGCGATCCAATGAAACGGGGGCTTTCCAATCTTCGACCAATTAAGGATTCGATTGCCTCGCGGTTTAGCCAGCGAATTCCAGCGATTTCCGTTTCCACGTTTTCGGCTTCTAAAAGACGACGTTAATCGATGGTATACGATAATAGAATATTCTCGGGACGGTGGAACCGCGCTAGACGATCCGATAAATCGGAGTTTCTCGATTAATTCGCTATTCGAATTCGTATTGCCCGAGACCGCTGTACGTGTGTGTCGGTGTGTACGTATCGGACGAGTGTGAGTGCGGCAGTAGTGAAAAGCAAGTTTTTCAGGAACCCCCATGGTCGATGATAAATTCCGTCCGTTCTTCGGCTTCGTACTTTTGTGCACGCTCGGTGCCGGGGTCAGGACGATTCCGGTTGTCAGGTAGGATTCATGGTGACGCAGGTGGCGGACGAAAAAAGTGAATTTTCGGCGTGACATCGGTTATTCCGGTCGTGGCTCCGACGACATAAATCGTAAGCCACCGACTGCCGAGCAATCAATACCAAGTGTCTGGTCGCGTGTATTCCTACGCGCGTCGATATACGTATATATGCCTGTGTTACGCGTACGTACGCCTATGCGCGTGTCACGTTCGTATGTGGATCGCTCGACAATCAGACCTGCAGATCCCCGGAGATAAGACCGGGCAAAATGTAACCGGAGAGTCCATCATCTTCGATATGTTCGAGCTGGATATTCGCGAACCGATCGATGCACGACCTGCTCGCATCAGTCGCCGGAAAGTACAGACGATCTGATCGTAAACAAAGAACAGAATCACCTATGGCGAGCAACGCAATTCGCGCATCCTCGAAAGCAAAACGCTCGTTCGACGTTATTTCTGTACGGTATTCGACGGGTGAAACAGATTTACGACGATCGAAACGTCTGGCGAGCTCATTTCGTAGTCATTCTTCCCCTTTTCATTAGTCTCCTCGAATCGTTTGGAGAAAATCGTCAGAAGTTCTCTCCTTACCCAGGACTTTCTTCTTTCTCTGGCACGCACCATGGGCGCCCAGCGTCTCCGTTTCCCGCCACTCGAGCAGAAACGCTGCCGCGGCACTCGCCACCCTCGCTCGCCGCTCTTTCCAGCCCTTCACCATCCTCTGTACCAGACCTCTCTCCCTCCCGAGACCCTTCACATCCAGCGTCGTCGACGCCGTTACCACGACTAACACCCTCTTTTCCTCTCTTCTATTCCACACCCTCTCTCGGACTTGCAGTCACTACTAGTCATTTCAGGGGCCACCACTCGCGCTATCGAGCACGGCTGAAGCGCGTCTGAAACCTCGCCGACGTCTGCGAGGTTTTTTACGATTGCATCGAGAAAAAGTAGAAAACTCTTGTTCTTTCTCTCTCTCCCTTGATCCACCCTCGCGCTGGTACGCGCCTCGAGCGCGCCGCTAAACGCGACGGTAAACGTCAAGGGCAACCGGTTACGGAGGGGCGTCGAACGAAGTGCAGGCTGTTTTGTAATTGGAAGATTATTAAGCTGCCACGCTTGTCCGACACAATACGAATTCTCTACTTTCTTTCTCTTCGTTCTTTTTCTTCATTTCGGCTGGCTTTTTCGCATGATAGCGCAAGATGCGGCGCCACGTTGCATTTCGTTAATTGAAACGCGCGAAGAACGTTATCAATCGGAAAGATGAAGGTGTCCCGGAGCAACGCCAACGGAATAAACTACCACGTTGATTCTGGAAGGCGTACGAGAAAGTCTACTTGGCTCGCTGTTAATTGAGATGAAATCGCGCCGTTTCTCTGACATCTTCACGAACCCAGGCACACTCGCAGCTTCTTACAACTCTACAACCGTGTAATTTCATTCGGCGACTGACGTTTGATACAGGCCATGCCGAAACGAGCAAAGTTTTTTCATTCGTATTGGAGTTCGACCACCTCCGTTTGGTGAACACGCTCGCGCAAACGTTATCAAAACTCGTAGTTTATTCTTGCTGAAAGCACTTCTGGTTAATCCGTTCCATATCCCTAAGCTTTTTCGTTTCGCGACTGGACCACCGACCGAAAGCTCTTCGAATTTTTAATGTGGCTTATTTTACAGAGAGTAAATGCTTTGTAAATCCGCTTTTCGCCAAATCGCCGTTTAAACTGTTCGCTTCGCGTCGTTCCATGAATCCAGTATTTAGAGTCGTACAATTGGATGATAAAATTCTTTTTCTTTCTCTTCCATTCTCTCTCCCCTCTCACTCTCTCTTTATTTTCTACGTTTTTTAAACGAACTTCTCTATCAAAAAGTTCGCCGGAAAGCCTCTGTCGAGTGTATTTCTTCGATCGACCATCGAATGGCTAGTGCAGCGGGTGTGCGTCTTCATCGACGAGAAAAGAATCCGGACGAAAGAAGGAAATGCTGTAGGTTTTTCAAGATCCTCTCGTCAGCCTCTTCGTCGACCCTTTAACATCCACTCATTTCCGGCATGCTGGTCTTTGCCAGTCGTTTCATGGACGAGAACCTGGTGCTCGAAACCGAACCCTGTATATACAGGGATTCGCGCGATTGCAACGGTACGCGTAAGTCGTTCGCGTCACTACTCTCGTTATTAGCCGAAGGATTTAACGGTCGCATGGAAAAATCGTGGCCCACTCGAAGAAAGATGAAAGGAGAGAAGAACAGACGAGAAGAACACGGAGTAGAGTAGTCCAGTGGATAGACGATGATGGGATAAGGGAAGAGGGACGTTGTCTGTTTCGCGAGGGCCGTTCGAAAGTTCGGGAACCCGCGTAATCCAGCGGGCGTTCGCTGAATGGCGTAATCGGGACTCGTTTGAATTTAAAATGCCCTCCCTGTGAATGTTTTTCCCCTCTTTCCGGAATGCACGCTAAAGGGACCAACGACCTATTTGCCAGTCTTGACGAGGGAAAAGGGAGAGAGAGAGAGAGAGAGAGAGAAAAGGGGGTGGAGAGAGATGGTTTGGATCGTAGAAACCTGCTGAAGCTTCCGACATTCTCTTCCGCGCCTTCACTCCGGCCAACGTTATCTCTCCTCATCGCTATTAAAGTAACCACCGGTTACAGGCGGCGCGATTTGAATACTAGGATACGTTTAAAAGTTTACGCTCACCGAAGGTAGGTCTCTACCGAAAGCGGGACAAAGGGGATACGCGAGGAGAAAACCCTGTCGGGGGGTGGCCGAAGGGAGGAGAAAAAAGTTATGGGACGAAAACAACGTCGATCGGTTTCGAGGGCCTGCCGGAGCGAGATCGAAGCATCGATATGATTGCAATTTGCATCTAAATTGCGTCCCTTTTTTTCTCTCTGACGTTTTTCGAGGAATACGCTACGAATTTTCCCGCGACCAACTATCTCGCTACACCGAGAGTTCTGCATGTTGGTTAACACGATACGGAACCGGTATATATGTATTCCCATTGCATTTTGTACTTTGAAAGCGAGAAGTGTGTACGCTATTTCCGAGTATATCGATTATAAATAATAGAAAACGTACGCTCGATCCGGAGTCGTGTGTTGAAACATGCTTCGTCGAAAACATACGTCGACAAACGAACGAAAAATTGATGCCACGTCGCGCTAATAAAACGTTCGCCAAAACAATTTCGCTAGATCGTCCAGCGATCGTTTTACGCGTCGAGTACACCTTCTTTATATTCCGCCAACATTCGTCCCCGGAGCGACTTCCCGCGTGGCCGATAAGATTCTTCGTTTTATAACTCGACGAGGAATCGAGAGACCAAACTTAATACTTCCGGCAAACCGATATACGAACCATTGCGAACTTTCTGTCATCTAGTTGACCTCTCGGACTATCGAACGGGACGCACCGTCGCATGTCTATATTCAGTCGTATTTACGGCTAAACTGCTCGTAAACACGAGGAAGCCGCTCGTAAAGCAGCCAGTTATTCGCGATTTCGATCACTGGATTCTCTACTCTTCGAATCTGCTCGACCATACGCGTGCACGCGAGTTCCGTTTTCTACGTGTCGTTCGAGGATTGGAAGGTTGTTCAGAGACATCTACGTTATAGATCAGGTGCGTTTTATCGCGGCTACATCAGCTGCGTCCGCTTCGCAACTTCGTGGTATTCAATTTGCAACACGCTCGAGTGGAACGCAATCGAGGTTACTTTGCTATGGTAGAAAATGACCGCTGTCGACACACATTGCGAGTAAGTTAGTCGTGCGTTTCTCAGATTATTCGCGATAAACGTTCGTTTTATTTACTTTAAAGCGTATAAAGTAGAGTCGACCTTTGTTTCGATACGTAGACGTTTGTTGGAGACGTATTCGAAACGTATAGAAATACATACGTAATATTATAGTATACATAACAAATATAAGTTAAAGTTACGTAGCTTACTTTATGTTATAAAGGCTAATTTATATCGTAGACAGATTGTAGGAAGAAAGTTCGACCGATATTCCGCGTAATTACATAATTGAGATTCGCTTTAGGAACACTCGAGACAGAATATTACGTAATTTCCATACTAGCTTGTGCATCATGCTATTAAGCATCGCTTTAAAACCGTCGAACGTAAATTCCTCGGGCTCGTTTTTCATAGATCGGCCGTTATACGAGAACGGAGCGTCACCTGAACGGTATAACGTTCCGAGGAGACCCAATACGTTACGTTTCGCATATTATAAACATATCGCGACACGTTTCCTCTTGCTCTCTATTAATATCTCGTCCGTACGATATCTCTTGATAATTTCGCCATAACATCGTCGAATAAACAAACGCAAACGCTTTTTCAAAGTTTTCGTGAGATCAGCAGGATAAGAAGATCCATTGGTAACGGGTTACGGCTTTCGAAATGAGTAAATCACGAGGAGCCTCCGGTGAAAATAATCGACGCCCGACGATCGGCAGAGAACTTATTCTCGAAACAGCTGTTCTCGCGACGAGAACGACGTTCGTGCTCGTTGCTGGAAAACTCATGGAGTTTCTTCCCTCCCGAAGAAGGACAAAGGCCCGAGGGTGGTGAGAGAGAAACGGAGGTTGGTTAACTCGTCGAGGTCAGCCCCTTTTCCCTATGAAAGACAACCCTTCGATAAATCTACCACGAAAGACCTTTGACTTAACACGGTGTTAGCCGGCTGGAGAGAGGAGAGTGTACAGTCAACGCGAAAATCCAACCCCTGCGGCCCTGTCTAGACGCTTACCCCTCTATTATTGATCCTGCCGCGGCAATGGGATGAAAATCCCATTGACGTAAAGCGTCGAATTTGTGGGAATTTCTAACACGGTGGATAGAATACACAAACCGCGGGATTTCGCGAATTCCGCGGCTTGGACGAACAACCCTCTTTACAATGCCAGATTTTCTACGTTTATACATTTATTCGTTTATTTATCTATTTATCTGTTTGTTTCTTCTCTGTTCTAGCCGGTGGTCAATTTCCTTTGTACGCGAATTCGTCCAACCTGAGACCTCAAAGAACACTTTGTATCCGTACACCCTCCTTGCAGCGCAATCTCGCGATGATCGCCTCGAGCGTCGCTCGGTTTACGAACTTTACCCTGGACGATGAAAGACCCCGACGTGGAGTTAACGAGCAACTTCTTGATGGAATTTTGCGTGTTTTTAAGAAAAGACCAAGGTAAGGGTAGCTCGGGCTAGTTTCTTTTGCCCGTTACGAGGGTTGAATCTAAAAAGGTAGAATCGGAGCCCGAGGTCCCACCTGTTTGATGCGTTCCTTGAAACGACCTGGGCGGGATGGAAACCTACACAGGGACTTGGTTTACGATTATTGTCCGTTTCGAATTGGCGCCATCGGCTCTGCCATTTGTTAGTTACTTTATCGTGCTTTAGTAGCGCTATGTAAGCCTATGCTTCTTTTCTTTTTTTCCTTTTTTTTTTTTTTTTTGAATACAGGAAGGACGTTCGATCTCTGTATTCTTATCTGATCTTCGTATTTCCCATTTATATTTACAAATTTTTGCGTTATGTTCAATATTCTTTCAAGAAAGAAATAAAAGTAGGATTCACGAAGGAGGCAAATTCGGGATACGTTTACGTATCCGTCATTCGATAAATTCGAAGGTAGCGACGTTTACTACACAACAACCAACCATCCGAGTCGCGGAAGTTACGTCGTCGGAAAGAAAAACGAGAAACTTTTCGGTGTTTGTTCCCGCCGCGCGGTCGGGCGCGAATTCGTTTCAAACTCCGAAGTTTATCGTCGTTTTAACGACGAACCTCTTACTCGAAAATTCCGCGCATGTGTCCGTATTTAATCCTCGAGGAGCATCGTTGTCGTCGCTCGAATCGCACCGAGGATACATTTCCTTGATATATCATCTCGTGAAACGGAGCAACGTTGTCGGCCATTATCGTTGGCCATTATGGTCGAGCAAGTTGTCAGGGCTAATCGACGCCTCTTCGTAGCCGACGATCGTTTTGTAACGGTGGCGCGTCCGCAACAGAGGCACGGCGAAATCGCGCGTACGCGCGAGAGAGGAGATTTGTTTCGAAAGGTCGGTTGACAGGGCCGCCCCGTTGCCCCGTTGGGAAATGGGATCTCGATTGAATGGAAATGACGTTCGTACCAGACACGTGTATGCCGCGCGGAATGCACGTGAATAGTACTAATCGGTGTCTATAGCAAACGGCCGCGGCTACGTGTTCCCTTCGTGGAGTGTTAATTTCGGAAACAACATTCAGCATGCCCTTACACCTTGTTCTACAGCTACTAAAGCCTGCTTGATAACGATAATGCCGTCGGTTTTCGACAGTAATACGATTTCACTGATAACCCTATATTATACGTTGTATCCTCGTTTGTGATTCCTCCGCTATGGTTCCTGGTCATCGAATTAGAATCACGTTCGAAAACTGCAATTTTCTAATCGCGATATCACGTCACATAAGTGGTAAATTCTCCTTGAGTATCTAAATTGTTGTTAAATATATGGACGACGCATATATGGAAATTATTCAATTTGTCTAATTTATTGTTATACCATCTCGTTAAAGAATATCATTGCAGTGTCAATTCATCCTGATTCGATGAGAATAGAAATTTCTCTCTCTGCCACCGATATTTTTTTTCTTTTTAATTATTTAATTTGTACTTTACAATTTGTCCAGCTGGATATTCGGTAAATTTTTCTAGCTTAATTGCCAAATAACATGTGGATGGCTACCCCCAACGGGATACCATCTTCGAGTTTGTCTATTTTATTTCTTTAGTGAGGTCAGTGGGCTGTTTTCCCTTTAGTCTTTTTTTGTTACCTATATTATCCAATTTAAAAATACAAGTTTTGTTCGTTAAGGTTTTTTTTATTATTATTTAATTTGTACTTTACAATTTGTCCAGCTGGATATTCGGTAAATTTTTTTATCTTAATCGTCAAGGTGATGAGAATTAGCGAAAAGTGTGAAACTGGCAAGCATAAATAATGCGTATCTATAATACTTTAGTAAACCATAAACTTTATCATTAGAATTCGTTCGTGTTTCTTAATTTAAAAAATTGAAAAGTAGCGGAAATTTTCAATAATCCTAATTTGATAATCGGAGGCTATACCAAAACAATTTGAATCAAAATGATCTGTTAATAGATCAGCAAATTTTACTTGTCACAATTGCAACATTTTGACTTCAGGAGCATACAAAATGTTCTTCTATAACGTTTAAAGATAACAAGAAATTATATTTTCACACGGAAAATCCTTTCTCTCGTAATAATTTTAAAAAAGATCTACTTGATGGTAATACTTGCTGATAGTATAAAGATGTAATTACTATTCTCACTGAGATAGTAATTGATATATTTGATAGAACTAAATGAAACGCTGGTATTTCTAGTATTAACGACGATTGATTCGCGACCCAGAGATATTTCTTGAAGGAAATTTCTTCTGCTTTTTGAAATCTCTGGTTCATATACTTACAGAATATTATATAACGCTCAGCTAGGAGCTTGGCGCCCTAGTGTACGAAGGACATCCACGGCTCGCTGCACATTCTCGAATGACACTTTGGGGAAACAACCTCGAGACTCCACGTGTTTCTTCATAAATCAGCCCGATAATTCTTTCAACGCTACTTTCCTTCGACCGTCGAATAGCCTTGGTAAAATTCCTGGAATGTCTGAGCCATTGTAATCGAAAGCCTGTGACGCTAAACGGGCAAGCAAAAGTTTCAACCCAGCTCGATACTTTTCGAAGAATCCGAGGTTTCGTCCGGCGATTCGACGAAGCGCAGATCGAAATCGATGTCGATGCAATCGGGGTGCAGAGTTTCCAATTGGCTACTCGATCAATTTCTAAAGCTTCCCTGAAGCCAAGGGGACGTCGTTCAAAAACGTAGCTCGCGCTATTTGAAGACGATAACTTGTCTGTTAAAAAGAAAATCTGATGGAAGTTGTAGGTTCGAGCAACGTTTGGAACAACGTTCGCGGATATTTTTCAACAGGAAGAATTTGCAATTAAAGAAAAGAATTGAAGTAACTCGAGCTATTTGCCAATAAACATCGAAACGAATAAAATTACGTAGAGTTCTTGTCGAATGTGCTCTCGAAATAACGAATACTTAAACATTGCCGTGTAACAGGTACATCGGCCAAAGACTCTTACCCCCCTAAGGTTCGGTTTCTCGGCTTGGCGCATTATCGAGTTGCGGTTAACACGCACAGACAATGTAACGCAGTTAGTAACGTCAATATTAATTTGTGCCGATGTGCAATTTGATTACGGCACCAGGGTGTTCGGTTAACACGCTATAATAGCGGGTTGCATTAATATCCACGCCCAGTCGTAAGATCCCCCTCTTCCCTCAGCTCGCTGACAAACACGAGAACGAGAGCGTGCAACGTAATTTTTAGCTTGGCAGGCCGGGCCCGGTTCACCGTTGCTATTTGCATAATTCTCTTCGCCGCAATACACAACCTTCTTCTGCTAGCAATACACCGGTCCGCGACGATCCTCCAGGTTTGGAAAGAGGTTGTCCATGACAGCGGAAGAAGCGAAAAGTATGACGAAAATTTTTCATCGTTTTAAAGAGGACTTGGCGATGTCAACGGTACAACAACGAAGGGATTGTTCTCGTTGATACTCGAGCTATTCGTTAAAAGTTTTTCGTTGTCGTACTTTCGTGGCCTCGTTTTAATTTCGTTTTACCGCTGAGATCGTCGAATGGAAGGTTTGTTCGAACGCGTGCTCAAACGTGTCAAAGTTCGAGAAGCTCGTCGGAAGGTAGAAGTAGTTGGAAAAGTGTACGTTAAAATTCACTTAGCCGCGACTCGCGTTATGCAATTCGCACGATTTCGCCCGACTTCCTCGTCCCGGTTACGTCCTCTTCCGTCTAGTCGCGACCGCTCGTTAAACATTCCTCGCGCGTCCTCGCGTCACGTACTTCGCTTGCTATCTTTGCCGATGCATCCGTGGAACACCTTCCGAGCGAGATTCCTTGTAAAACATCAGCCCAGCCGCTCGTTCGCCACCGTCTTTCCCTTTTATCTAACGGCTCGACTGTGTTTAAATGGATCCCCTTGCTCTCTGGTTTTGCAAAGTGCAGCCGAAGACGTGGCATCGGTAAACAGGGTGATAAGGGATGAGAAGAGCAGCGGGAAAGATCAATCGTTACGAAACAAGTAAAAGTCGCAAAAACAAAAGACATCGTCTTATTTAGTCAGCGGACGAAGATTTCTCGCAATAGCGAAATTTATAAGGTAAGATCCTCGTGATAAATCCGTACTTCTTTATTTTTCTTGATCCCATTTTCGTTCCTCGTTGCTTGGTATCGGTCTTCCTGTCGGTATTTTTTCAAGCACCGCGTGCCAGGATAAATACGGAGAGAATAGTCTACGGCCTTCTACGTACGTGGGTGAACGTAGTAAGAAATCAGGACGCAGCTGTTACGGTGTCACGTTACACTGAAAATCTTTGGCGTTTTCGGTGGGTTCTGATTCTCTGTCCTCTGTCATTCGATTGCCACATAACGAACGATAAACGAAAGATGGAGAAAGGATCGATGGGAAAAATTGGGCTACGCGTTTTCCATACAAGGTTTCCGTTTGTTCGTACAGTCGGTTCGTTTAATGCCCTTATCTAAATGCTAACTACTTTTAATCTCGACCAGTTTCCACGAAGGGCGAAACTACGAACGCCGGATATTGGCTTCGTACCGGTAACCAATGGTTCTCACGCAACTGCGGTTTCACACGATATTGGAAACGGGCATAAGCCTGTAAAGGAGCCGGTCGTAGCGGCACGGATACGTTCGTATCGGGGAACTCGCTGTTAAACAATGCAAACGGACTGCTTCCAATTGAGCGGAAGCCGCTAGGAAAAATTGATTTATTCAGGATGGACGATTTATCGGCGATGCTGGGCTTCGAGACACGCTCGAATAGAGACACGTTGCTTTCACCAGTGTTATACGTGTTCTTTATATTGGAATGAATTTGTTTGTCCGGCGAAAATTTACGCGGTGTTACGTTCTCGTTACTCATCGCTCTTGGATAATTTACACGGTGTAATTCCTCTTCGATATTCATGAAAAGGAGTTATCCGTCGTTGATCGGCAGGAGAATGCTTTCTAATTATGCGTTCGCGATTTGACGCGATTACAATCGAAGAAATTGATCTTTAGACCAGCAGTCGATGATCGGATGCTACATTTTGAATGCTAAATTATTCAGCAAACCAGTTTAGGAAAAATTGCTTCGAAGATAAATGCAGCAGATTATAAATACATATATCGGTGCATTCCGGAGCAAATTGCCGTTAAAACGACTGACACGATCGCGGTGAATTGTTCGTAGAAATTAAAAAGGCCACGAAATTTGGCAGGTCGCCAAGATTAATTATTGAGAAACATTATCGTCGAGGCGGAAAGAATTCACAGACATTTAACCGGAATATTACGCAGGCTGTTTAATGGCGGAATAATGCAACCTTTTGTTGCCTGGGTTATTATAATGATTGAGGACACGTTAGCTATTTTACCTCTGCTGGTTTTTTAATTGTACGTCGTAATGAAGCATTGGGCGTGACGCGTAATAAAAGCCAGGACAGACGTATCACGTAACACGAGAAAGATACGTAAAAATTTATGAACGACGCGGGAGCAGAGAGTTTGGCGTCTGTGTTTCTCGTGGGATTTCGCGCGCTCCCAACGTAGATTTTCACGTTCCACCGGTCTTATCTGACGATCGTAATTCATTGTGACCGTTCTCGATGATAAGGTTAAGCTAATTAGGGCATTTATCGTTGAGTCCGGGATAATTATGGGGTTCATGCGGTTCATGGGGCGCAGTACGAAAGAAACGGAGGCGCGTTATCTTATCGAGGGTGGATTTGTCGCGAGTTTGTCCGATGTATCTCGGTCACGAGCTTCTTTCGTTTCGCTTGTGGCCTCCATCGAGTTTCCATTAAACGACGCGGCGCCCAATTACGAGCGTCTTCCTACGAGCTATCGCAACAGAAATAAACGATCGGTGTTTCGTTTGTTCAACGCCGCGCACGCGTGTTGCGTTAATTAATGATACTCTTATTTTTTTTGCCGATCGCCGCTGCACAGTTTAATTACGGCATTCATAGACTGTCGTAATTAAACTACGCGCGATCAAACATTATACGAGCCTGACCAGCGTCTTCTCCAGCTAGAGATACCTTCGGTAGCCGCGTTATTTGTCATTCTGCAAGTAGAAAATTATCATTTCACGGCTAATAAATCCCGCAGCTTCGAGTATGCCTTGGAGAACGAGTCGATTCCCTCGTATTAATTTTTCAAGCTGACTCAAAGAATTTAACGTGGGTGTTCTCATTAATAGCGGAAAACGCGTACATCAGCCGCGATCGATATTATCAAGCTTCCTATCGATAATATCGGAGCAGCAGTCTTTCTATCGGTACGTTAGGATACCTCGCCGATGATTCTGTGATTTCAATTTGTCGATCGCCCGTCTATCATCCGTAGAACACCCATGGAGAGTCCGAGGCTAGCCAACAGAGAATCGAATAGCCCGTTTCGCGACTCACAGCCATTTATATCCAGCCGACGCCAATGTCGAAAAGAAACAAGTTGGATCGTTGGCGAGATCAGAGCACGCTCGAGGCCATAATTCTCAGCTGCCCCTCGCGACGTTTCCACGTCCGTACGCAGAAATAGAAGTTCGGGTAAGTTCAGGGTCGTAGCCACGGTCTATGCCCAGACCTATCCCTATGCAAAGTTTAAACGATACGCGATACTCGGAGCGTCGGATCGAGCTCACAGTCGCATTTAACTTTCTCTCCCGTGTATATACTCCTTGGCTTAAAGAAACCTACTCACACGCGCCCCACATAGAACACATGTGTTCACACAGACACGACCGGAGTCCATCTTCTGTCTGAAGAACATCGTCACATCCGTCGCATCTGTGCATCACCATTCACTTCTCTTTTTTTCGGGGTCTTTCCTCTTCCCTTGTCTCGCACCCCACCCACTTACCACCACATGACGCCCTTCTCTCGTGCCACGACCCCGTACCCTTAAACGTTCCATCAGCGCGGTCCGTACAGGTCCGTACAAAAGAGACGTTCCCGCCACTCGACATTGAAAGGAGCTACCAATAAAGAAGGAAGGACATGGTTCAGCGAGCCCTTGCTCGCGCCCTCGCGGTGTTAATGCTTTTTATGGACCTTGACGCGCCTAGTCACCTCCCGTTGCACCTGCAATATGCACTCTCAATGGGGAATTCACGGTCCCTCCCTCGCCTCCTCTCTTTCTTTTTTCTCTTTTCAAGAACACCCGTCCTCTCTCTATCATCGTACTCCCTTTTGGGGTCTCGATGCGTGCATGCTTCTTTTTCGTTAATATTTACGCGCGTCTCTCGTTGGCTGAATTTTCTCTTTTTCAGACGCCGCGTTCCACCCTCGGTAGTTGGGTTCGTGACGAGTTAATTAGCAGCGGATGCGCATTGAATCCGCAAGGTTCTCGTACCGCTAGATTTATTACGTATTCGACTACTTTAATCGCTTTTTCTGCTGGTCAATACGAATAGATACGTTCTTTTTAAAGCCAATAGAGCGGACTAGACCCTGGATCCTTTCGTGGATAAAGTTCTTGTTCCGTGTATTTCGAACTGTATTGTAAATTGACGTGAATTAAGCGGTGTTAGAACGGCCGAAGGCGGAACGTTTAATGCATTCTTCGTTGATTTATTCGCGTTGATTAGGAATTTCACACCGGCGACTTTATCTAGCAATTACTCTTTGTTACCGAAGCAAATATTTCACTGGCGAAGTTTCAAGCGGCCGCGATAAATAGGGAGCGAAATGAAAAAGCACGAAAGTTTGATGACACGGTTAGCTCGGTGCTACCTTTGAAAGTAAGTTAGCACGAACAGACTATAGAGAAGGCAGAGCGGGGTACGGTGAGGCGGCCAGAAATTTTAACAGGCCGGCAACCCGGTAGACATCCGCTTTCATGAAAATGAATACGCGACGTCCATTCGCTGTGAACGCGAGCGAGCCTTCAGCTTTCAGCCGTATTCGATTTATTTACATTAAACTCGGGCTTGTACATAAATTTGTCCTTTTTGGTTGTCTTTCCTTCTTTTTTCCTCTCTGTCTCTCTTTTTTTATGTTTGTTTTCCTCTCCTTTTTTCGTTTCATTTTTTATTTCGTTAAAACTCTGTGCGCCATAAATGACGCATCGCGTAAACGTCAGTCAAGTGGCGCGTAGACACAAGCCGAAATATAAGCGCGATATCATTTCCCCTTCGACACGGGTGCAATTTAATATTTCAACGATGCAACTAGTAGGCATCTCGTTCCGTGCAAATGAATTCGTCGGCCTCTCGCCGCGATCCGGAACATCGGTTTAAATTTTAACCATCCTCTCTCCCTTCGCGTTTCCCAAAGCTCTCGTGTTTTATTTCGTTCGAGCTGCCAAGCAGAATAGAGATTGGGCGGAGTAAAAAAAGAAAGAAAAAGAACAAATGAGCGAAAAAGGGAATCGGCCGAGGCCGCCTTTGATAGCAATTTTTCGCTTCCATAGTCCTCCATGAGAGCCTTCGTTTCCTGTACAACGCGTACTCCGCACGTTCTAGCTTTTCTACCGGGTAATTCGACTTTTTGATTTCTCTTCGGTCTTGTGCTCGCTGTCCAGGCACAATTTGCCCCGATACCTTTAATTTTCCCTCGGTTGTTATTATTTTGTGAAAGGATTTCGGGTAAGTTAGACCTTTGAAAATATCACCGGACGAAAGGAAAGGCGTCGTAGCGAGAAGCTGTGAGAAAACGTCAACGAAATATTATACCCGCGTGAAAATAACGGCGCAATATCGCAGCCGGCAACTGCTTGATATTTTAACAGAACATCTAGTAGATGTCCGGCCACACGAGAATGAATGCGCAGTCCTGCTGGCAAGTACCGTGGCCATGAAGAGCACGCTGTTTCGTGCCAGTTCATGGCACTTTTTGCACCGACCGTTACCCTCTCCAGGCTTCGTACGATCAACCAAGCCAGCCCGAATTGTCGTAAACGCTGGTTACGCTATTACGTTTATTAGTACTTTTATCGTCGTCGTCGTTACCATTGATAACATTTTTCTGGCTCCCGAGATGAATTATTTCTACTTGCATCTTTTTTCGAACGTATTATGATATTCAGAAAAAATTTATAGATACTAATCGAGGTGTAAAGTTAAGAGAGAATTTAGTTTTTTTTTTTTTTTTTTTTTGGAGCGAAGGGGGATCAGTTGATCCATTTACTTTGACGATGGCTTTCAAAAGGTAACGTTCATCGGCTTACTTTCTGTTTTGAAGGACTAAATCCGTGCGAAGTCTGACTCGTTCACTTACAGCAGCTGACGGCTCGGGGTATCCTTTCCCCTTTAAATACTCTAGCATTCATCTGTCTGCGAAAGCAGTGCTCCTCTCTTACTCAGTCACCGTCAACAGCAGTTAGCTCGTGTCAGAAATTCGTCAGATTGACTTAGCCTTCGAACTTTGCCGTAACCCTCGTTATCGTAGGACGCCGTTACTGAAACACACTTTCTTATTGGAACATAAATTACCTTCTCTTATATCCGATGAACCAGTTTTGCACCTCCCGCGTCGATTCAATTGTTCCTAGCCTTTTTTAGCTTTTTTTAGATAACTAAATATCTGCCACTGTTGCAATTATTTATAGCGTTTTTATTTGAGGCGAAAGAATTCAAATAGGAATCTATCTGCCAATCGGAAGAATTTTATTAAAAACGTCCACGTTAATCCATTTTTACGTCGATGAAATTACGTTAATTATTTCATAGTACTTACTTTCATATCGATTAAATTAAATTAATTACTTTATGGGCAGTTCTTTCCATGTGAAATTATTTTGCTCGTTCATTATTAATTAAAAGCATCGCATTAAAGTTATTCTTCTCATATGAAATATCAAAAATTCAAAAAAGGTAGGATCCTTCCGTTCGTAAAAAAGTAATACGTGTTCAAGGGAATGAAATTAACACTCGCAGAAGGGAAGGACCTCTTTTGATACGGTACGGTTTTAAAAGGGCGCGCGAGAAACGATTGAGCGTCGGCGTCGTCGCGTGGTACCGCGGCAAAGTCGCAGCGTCAACATTTTCTGTGACAGGCTGGCAGAAAAATTTGCCGAGGAAGCTCGTTACTTTCGTTTCCGCGGAGCTCCCCCTTTTGCCTTGCTTCCTTCGCGTTCTTGAATAAGCGAGCCCAAAAATAATTCCAGTTCTCAGTCATTGCGAGGGCAGCGCGCCGAGACCATCGCTATCCATGAAACGTTTCTTGCGAAACGTCGAACGACAACTACAGGAAATGAATCCTCGAGCGTGGCAGTTTCGTGGAGGAACTCTTCAGGAACTCTTTTCCACGGTCGCTGCGCCTCTGCAACGTTTCTGCAGCGCTTCTGCAGCGAGCGAACGATGTCTGGCGTACGCTGATCTTTTCGACTTCTTTTTTCTTTTTTCCTTTCTCTCTCTCTCCCTCGTTCTTCTTCCAAAAGGAAGGGAATTCCCCTGGACGAAATTATTGAACCGAAGCACATCTTCTCGATTCGGGTTTTCTTCCCTTCTCGAAGTCACGGATAGTACGTGTCGGTTCGCGATCGAAGCGAACAGACATAGAGAGATGCTAATGGCATCTCGATAAAGCCTCGAATTGTTTTACGAGGACGCGACTGTGACGTTTAAAAGGATTCTTTTACTGTACTATTGTCGCTGTTACCTTCAAACGACACGTTAGAGGGTAACAGCGATGCTTTAAAAATAATATCGACGAATGAAAGAAAAATGAGACGGGAAAACCGAGAAGGAATAGGAACGAAGAAAAGAGAGAACGCGGTCGTTACGAGCGTAATAATGGAACCGTCAACTACCACTACGTATCAAATGGGCCTGAGCGCAAAATGAATACGAGGAATAGCCGAGGAAATAAAACACTCGAAGGTCGGTGGGAAACGACTTTATCCAGCATTACGTACGCGCAGCATCGGCCTCGCCCGCGCTGTTTATTACATTTTGAATACAAAGCGAAACAAATTGCCGCGGCGCATTCGACGATGTTATCGATTTAGCCGCCGAGTGCCGGACTCGTTCGGCGAGAATGAAATAAAAAAGAAAAAATGAAAAAAAAAACGCGCCAGACTTTTCGGCTAGCAGTTCGTTTCATTATACGGCTCGCGGGATTTTTCCACGACTATTAAAGCGCGAGCCATCGAAAACGGCGAAGAATAAAAAGAGGCGGCTCACGCGCGTTTCGTTGTATCGAGTGGCCGAAGAAGAATCGATTTTATCGGCGCGCCGCACCGCGCCGCTTGCCCGCGTCTTCAAGGTTTTATTCGACAAACAAGCTCGATGAACGGTGGCTCGCGCCGCTCTTAAACGAGCCGCGATTAAATCCGTCGGCGTGCAAACATTTGCCTCTCGATCCTCAAGCTCCTCCATCGTTCCACGAGCGCACTCGCAACCACACAGATTTTTAAGCCGATCGAAAAAGATCTTGACGGCGTTTCTAAATAGACGACGGTGACACTGGCCGAAGGATGAAACCGATAAAACATCATGGATTCGTTGGCTGAATCCGTTGATAAAACCGAAGCGCGCCTTTTTATCGTGTGCTCCATTTGAAACGACATGGGGGATTTTTAGCTTTCTCTGCCTCTCCTTTTCCCTCTGCCTTCCGCTTTCGCCATTCTCCATCAGATCCCTTTTCTTTCACCCTCTCGCTCCTTGCCTGTCCCCTCGAGTCGGCTCAACTCGACTTCACTCTCTGCTCGCCATTCGCCAACTTTCTCGAGGACTTTCTTGCCAAGCCAGAGAGAGAGAGAGAGAGAGAGAGACAGAGCGAGAGAGAGAGAGAGAGAGAAACGAGGGAAGAATCGAGAGAAATAGGACGATAAAGGGGTGCAATGGACGCGGAGGATAGGGAAAGGAGCATAGGAGAGCGACGAAGCTGGAAGGCGAAGGGGGAAGAACGAGCAAGGAGAAAGGAAGAAGGAAGAGGGCGCAATTAATCTCGAGGCTGAAGTTTTCTGGTGCAAGTCGGTCAACTAACCGGGCCAGGCAAAAGGGCTCCCTTTGTTTTAGCCAGAAAATAATAAAAAGGGGTAATGGTCCAACAGGGTGAGCCTTGGCTCCGGTACCGAGTACCGGCTCTGTCAGTTGTACGCCATTCACCACCACCACTTGCTCCCCCCATTCTCATCCCTTCCCCCAAGTTCCTCGTCGTCTCGTTTCTTTTTCCTTCTCTGTTCTTCTTTTTCTTCTTCCCTTCGCTTCCTTTGCTTCTTTTTTAATGGCTTCTCTCGTGGCGTAGGTATTACCGACGCGGCCTATTTTATACACTCTGTATATTTATCCGCCTTTTTCGTTCTTCGAAGACGCTGACTGTCGTTGCTCCGAGTTTTATTGTCCCAGCGTTTCGCATTGCAACGCCACGAAAGACGTCGGGTGAATCGGCTCGAAAGGAAAGAGAGGAAGACGCACGGCACGGCATCCCTTGAATACATCTCTGTGAAACAAACAGCGAATACGGGCTGGCTCGTGTTTCTCTTGAATAAGCGCTGAAAGATCCCGTTCGTCGAACGTTCCGCTCTGTGTTCTCTCCTCTACGTTCCCTCGATATTATCGCTCACCCCATTATACCACATAGGTATCGTCTCGTATCCTTTTCGCATACACATCGAACTTTGCAATATCACGTCAACGAAGCGCGATCGTTTAAACTTTTGTATTTATCATTTCATGATTACGATGTCGATGTTGACGGGCTCGTATCAGGATTAATTTATTTCCTACCGTCCCCTCGTTATTAAACGTCGGATCGGCGAAATAACGGGCGATAATTCGAAAATATTTGCGTAATTATCGGTAACGTGGCATTGCGCGCGCGTTACTCGATCGCATTAATCCAGCCACGATAGAAGGCAACCATTGCAACTCGAAACGTCCGAAATCCCGTTCAATATCAATTATGGATTACGAAATCGTACGCCAGCTTTTCACAGTCTCGGCTATATGACCGTCCACCCTCCCCACCCTCTTCACCCTCTCTGCCATCTCCGGTTGCCTCCTCTCACTCGTAGTTTCATATTGCTCGTGTATTCGAAACTAACCAGCGCTGCTGGCCGCAGTATAATTTGCTTAATTCTCGCGGTGCACCGGCAACGAGCTAACTTACGTCTCAGGTGTAACGACCTAACGATAACTCGGTTTCCATCGGAGAACACGTCGTGGTTGGGCAGCTTCGGTGAACTCAACTATTTGATAAGGCTCTCTGTGCGGTTTCGCGACTGGATCGGCACGACCCGTGCACGAGTATTGGTGGAAACGCGTTCGCTGTTCACGCGGGACGCAGCACCGCGGAATTATTCATCGAGGTCCGATCAACAATGGGAGAACGGTCGACGTTCTGTGGAGAAGAGGGGGATGCACACATATACAGAACGTGCCTTTCCAGAGGAAAGCAATTTTTAATTGTCCGAGCGCTGGGTCGCTTTTGCGTCACATCGTCGCTCTAATTAACTCGCGACCGCGTTGCCACGGAATAAAATTAACCGTCACGAATTACGCGAAGCCCTAAAGGTAATTTTCGCGAATGTTGCACGCGTCAACCCGAAGGATGAAAGGGAAAGTAACGATGGTCTTTTGTCGTTCGGCGCTGCGATCCCAACGATCCGGCAACGTTGAACTTTTCAGCTCGCCCGTCGTCGCAACGTGAACAGGTTGTCTCGGAAAAAATACTCGGTGTCGCTCTGTCTACCGTTTGTGAAGTGCCCGTTGCTTTAACGATACCGCCGTCGAGGCTGGTTCAGATAGTTCACCGTATCGGAGATTAAGTCGAAAGTTGCCTAACAGGATCCTACAGGATGGGTTGGTTCGATGTTGTTGCTGGACCAGATTTGGCTTCGGTTTATCCGACGATCGGTCTCGACTAATTCACCGAATCTGCCAGCCAATTCCGTACGATCGATTTTCTCTTTCTCTCTCTCTCTCTTTTTCTTTCTCTTTGCTCGGTATCTTTTCACATTTCTGTATTTCGGTATCGATCGATGCTCTATAATAGTTTTCGAGTTTCAAGGTTGTGACGTGTCTCGTTCATACAATATCTTTAGCAAGCTTTTCCGAATCTCAACAGAAAAAGATTCCAAATTCTCGACGACTTTTAAATCTCATACGTGGCGGCGGATTGGAATTTACGAGATACCGCCGCGACCCATACGGAACGTAATTTCGACGCCGTTTTAAAAAGTATCGATCGAGGTGGAAGAGGGAAATTGAACTGTAGACGAACATCGGGGGGAAGCTATCGCGTTGGTTTTACGGGACTTCCTTCGCATCGCGGAGAAGAGAGGGTGGATCTGTTTAAATGGTATCGCCGTGCTGGAGCCATCAATAGCGAGCAAAAGCAAAAAAAAGAACGATATATAAATATCGTTTTCGCGTAAGCGAGGCTCCTCTCGGTTCGAACCAGTCGCCTTTCATAGAAATTCCGCGGCGATATTGAGAGGCCTGCGTACACTTTATGCCTTAAACTTCGATATAATGCATCTATATTTAATCTTTCTATACCGTGTCAATTACGAAGTTAAATTACTTCATTCGCGTTTCGCGGTGGATTATTTATTTTTCCTCTTTTCTTTAATCACTTAAACCATTCGTGTGGCGAACATGAGAACGTGGCTCGACGTTTCGACTAAGACGGATTAATTACCGAAGACGCTGTGTAACCAGTCTTTGAGGATGTCGAAGGGAATGGGTCGCCACTGAAAACGAAGAATCACTGGCGTCGAGAGGAAAAAAAGTAGGTGGAATTGGAGCAAGGATTTAAAAAAAAAAAAAAAAAAAGAGAGAGAAGGTTAGCGATGGAGAGGAAGGCGATGGAAAACGAGAAGTCCAGACTTTGTTCGTAGCATTCAGACTCGTTCTCGGAGCATTGGAATCCTTGCGACTCATCTAAGGAACAACAGCAGACGGGACTGGTTGAATTCGTTTAATTACCCTCATTATTCATTTTAGCTTTGTCCGATTCAAACGAGACTTAGGCCACGCTTCGTCTGCGAAGCATCGTCACGGATGGTAATTACATCGGCCTTCCGGCTTGCAGTTAGATCGCGCGCGATCCGACGATTTTTCCAAACGAACGTTTCCTTCGTTGCTACCTATGTAGAAATAAAACGAGAAGGCCGAATTATGGAATTTCACGTATAAAAATGTCCAATAGTCGAATTAATTTCAGACAGCTAGATATCGAAACGTTATCGTTCAATTCACTGAGACGCGGCTGTGTTGTAAATAAAATACGAGAGCTGCGGTGTTTTTAATATTGGAAATTAAATGTGAAATAATATACTGATTGGTGAACTGATGAAGTGTAGTTGAAATAAATGAAAATAAAATTGGAAAATTAACGGTTTGTAATTTAAGCGTATGGAGATGCAAAGTCACTGACCGATAGAAGTTCATTTACGGGCTCGAACGAGAAGGAAATGTTTCGCTTAAAAATAACATTTCGTTATATTCCGTTATATCATAAATTAATACTCGTCAATCTTTGAGTAAGAAATAAACGACCGACCTTTCGTATAAATTTCCATTACTTTGGAGTAATTCGAAATTTCTAGCATGACCTAGAATCGACTGGAAAGAAATGTCGCGTGTTGTCACAGGTTTTTTCATGCTCCATTTTCGTCGCAACTGCTGCGTACACTTGCAAGTGAGTGCACGTATTTCGTTCAGATTTTTGAATCGTGGGACGAGCACATTGTCCCATCGTTGTTTTGTCCTTAAACGTTGATACGTTTTCGCGTGACGACCGAATGAGTCAACTATGGATAGAATATCGTCATAAACTACGGGCAAAAATATGGCGTTCGATGAGGAACACTCACCCTCGCTGTGAGTCACGACTTGGTCGCCGCTACACTCGTTAATTCGCCGAAAGATTCGCACACGAAGCACCGATGAAAAGATCGCGAAATAATTACGCCACTACCGATCATTTGAACATGGCGCGGGGTAAAGAAATATCTAGAAAAAAGAACAAGTATAAAGAAAATATATAATATATGAAATATACGAATAAATATATAATCATCATAGATGGTCGTAGAATATTCGTATTAATTTATTTCCGCACATTTTTGTACCTTTTCCCTCGCCTCGGTCGCTGCCTGGTTAGTCGTTAATTAATGGGAACGTTACGATGAGATTCCACGAGCCAAACGATATTAATGCCGAAACGAGCACGAAATTACATTTTGCGGATTTTCAAAAGCTTTCGGTTTGTAAACCAAATTAATATCGTAAGGTAAATACTAGCGGAAACAGCGTTTAAAAGGTATGACGGCTGATTAGCCCGGCACAGGTATTATCAAATCTATTCGATCCGTTCGTTGATACGCACGATATTTTCTATTCCACGCGATTCACCAAACACAATTCCCTATCAACCAAAAACTACCTAATTTTTCGCAAACACCAAAGGAATGGTTAAATTTTCTCTTTGTATTGCGAAATCGTGAAAACAATCGTGAAACGGACGTCGAAAATCCCTGATTCTATCGAGTTTCCGAGCAATTTGTTCTTAACACGAGCTCTGTTCGGCGCGATTGATCGGCCAGCAGGAAGCATTACCGCGATTCGCTCCAAACGATTCGACATCGGTGTCCGTGGTCGATGTCCGAACGGCACGCATCGTCTGTTATGACTCATTACTTTGGCCCGTGTGTACACGTTAATGGGCCGACAGAAGGAGGCGCGCTGCGGACAGCGTACGCGAGACCGGGTGTAATCACTTACGCCTCCGCGTTCGCTAGATGGTGGCTCGTCCGAGACAGGGCCAGTTGGGGTGAGACAGAACGTGGAGGGGTGAGTCAGAGGCGCTCGTGCTGTCACGCACGTGACGTGTTGCGCGATTATCATATAGCGAAACCTCACGTTGGCCGTGTAGTCGCCGACGAGGAAAGTGACACGCGACACATTTCCGAAGGTCGGACGATACAGTGTTTGTCGTTCCGTGTTATAGACAAGTCGAAGAAAGGGTGGTTACGTTAATTGGGTGGCACGTGCACGTGGTTGGTTGAAATTACCTCCCCGTTGTTGAACGTCGAATGTATTACACGCATTTGAGGTTAATTTTGAATTGAAATCGTAACGTGGAATCAATCGATAACGTGATTTTATTAATTAGACAATTAATACTTAATTAATATTGGCCGCGTTAATACGATACGATGAACGATAATTAAAGCTACATTTAGTTATTAATTGCACAGCCTTCAATTCTTCAGCCGTTTATACGAAACCGCACGATATTCGTTAATTACGCTCGTCGAGCAAACTTTATCTTCCTGAACGGCGCGTGTTTGTTGAATCACGCGTGCATACTTTTACCACCCTCTTTTTTCTACAAATATATGTACATTTCTCCCTCTCTCGGCCCTTTTTATATTCTAATTTCACTTATCGACAAACCTTTATTCACGTTGCCAGCGATATGTCCATTCTCGGGGTTCGCCACGCGAGCCAACACAAAGGAAATTACAAGGCTGAGCCTTGAAGATAATATCGAAGCTAAATATTTGAGCAGAAATAGCGCGCGATCGCTTGTTTGTCCTCCATGTTTAAAATAGATTTAAATCGTCACGATTTGAAAACCAGCGAAAATCAAGATTTTACCCTTTGAAGATTCTGTTCTACTTTCGTTCTCCGACGCATTCGACTTTTTTCCTTTCTGCCTCTAACCGCGGTGCGTTCGTACGCCCGCACCATGTAACTATCGTGTGAGTATTAATAACGCACAGAAGCAGGTAAATTTTGGAATTATTAACCAACGGGATGGAACGCACGTATAAGCGCAAGTATATTTAGCAGTCGTTATATTCGGGTTAACGCGGTAAACGTCGTTAAGCAAAGCTAGTAGCTGCAAGTGTCGTAACTCCGTAGACTGGACCGCGTTGTCAAAGGACATTATCGATCGAATCGATGGCGAATCGATATTCTAGCAGCGTTATCGGTGCCAAAGGAGAGGAGAGCTTCTTTCGTATAGTTCCTCTGGCTCCACTCTACGAAGGGTAGATTCTTCGAAGATCAATTTCGCGGTCCCAAGGACTCATGGTCGAGGATTTATTAACGCTGTAAACTGTGTCCTGGTCCCGTTTACGTGAAATTTAACGGTGGCACGTTCAATCGGTGAATAAAAGCTCTTAAAATACCTTACCCGATAGCCGCGAAAGCGGTTTTGGTGCATCGTGGTACGCGCGAACTATGGCACGCGATGTATCCGGCAGTGAATTATTTTTTCTCTCCTCTCTCCTCTTCCTCGTCCTCCACTTGCCACTGCCGCCACCCCTCCTCCCCCCACCCTTTGCTCAACCATTTCCATTCGCTTTTCATACCGTTGATCGAATCAATTTGCCATGCGTCGCCTGTGTATTCCGTGTTTATTAAATGGCCTCGTCGAGCATTTGCATGAAAATGTTAAAAAATCCAAATTGGCCGAATTATCTGCGAGCACGATCTGCCCAGGCCGTCGTGGTCCGCCTCGCAATTACTTTGCACTGGTAATGCATTTCCGCTGGCCGCGTGACTCGCCAACGAAAAACGAGGCGTCCGACCAAAAGAACAGAGTAGAAGACAAATAAAATAAAAGAAAAATACGTGTAGAAAAGAATCTGGAAAAAACGAGAAACACAGGCGGTCACGAAAGTATCCGGCTACCTGGGAATTTCACATTATCACTTAAAATGTAATTTTGCACCTTATAGTCTTTGTTCTCCGATCGTTAGACCGTCGCTGTTTAGCGAAACAACAAGTAATTATCAAAAATAGATTTTCATTAATTTTCTCTTCGTCATTCGTGTACAGTACTTCGTAACAGTAGTTCGTCAGCGTTTTTCCTTTCCTATTATGCGATATTAGTATTCTCCCGTTTAGTCATAAAGCCACGTTAATCAGAAAATCAACAAAAATGTACTCGTCGCGCGCGTCTCTCCCGTGATTCTCATGTATGTCAAATACGCTATCTGTTCAAGCACTAATACGTTCCTGCAGCGCATATTATTTTCATTTTCTTTTTTTCGTCGAGCCGTTCTTCCGTTCGGGAGTTGCAACTGTCAATGGGCGCGTTTCAATCAATATTCAGGAGGAGTCGTTGCGGTCGTAAATCAGTATCCACTCGGTGCACCGAATCATGTTCGATCTTGAAAATTGGTTAACCGCTGGTCCCGAAAAAGCCAAAAGTCAACCTCCGATAAGTCGCAGGTCGCGCGCGCAATACGTTCAAATCTCAATTTGGACTTTCATATTTTACACGAGAGAATATAAACGGCGCTTAATACGCGTTGGAAATCGCGCACGTTGTCGATCTCCATTGCTTGCTGCTTGCGATAAGATATTTCTAACATACGAGTCTGTTAGGTCCATACGTTCCGCTCGATTATGTGCTCGATAGTAACTGTTGCGCCAAAATGGGCTCGCGAATGGACGATGATTGACTCGTTTCATGGCTGCTGTTACGATCAATTAATATCCTCGCCGTGTATGGTTACGGCGTAACGAATTGATCGTTTAAGATCATCAGGAAGCGAATTTCCAAATTGTTACTCCGTCACCGTTGAGATTTAAGTGCACTGTTATCGAATATATCTTGAAGTAGTTTCGGAAGCGATAGTAAACTTGTGAGCGAGGAAAAAAATGGTCACGCGTGGCACCGTTCACGGTGGGTGGCTGGCTGGCTTTGAATTCACTCGATGCGAAGCAAACAAGCATTGTATTGTAACGATACACGAATGTTTAAACTGTAGGAAATTAAAACACGTTTGCCGAGTCTTGATTCATTTGTTTTATCGACTCTATTTTGTTTTATTTTTATCTTCTTTCGAGTTCCATCAAGTGTACAAAATTCCTCATGGTTTTTTCATCCTCGGTACTTTTAGTCGGTCGCGTTTCCTATAGCAGATTGCTTTTAATATACATTTCCAGATTTGGTTTATACTTCGACAACAATAGGACCAATTAATGTTGCATATAACACATAATATATCGATAAAAGGTTTCTACAAGCGGTCGCATATTTTCGTAATTTCTATTGATTTTCTGATTTTATGATTAAGGAAGAACGTTTTAATTTTTAAAAGCGAGAAGAATCTGCTATAGCGAAAGATATAGTTAATGAATTTTTGCTGAAGATATCGGTATACGTATTGGGCTGAGTAATATTTTAACGCTAACGGTCTTTTATAATATTTCGAAAATTTTTGACGAGATAAAATGGCGCACTTTAAACTCCAAAATCAAATGTAAAGACAATTTGGTGATATAAGATCGATTAACAACGTGATGAATCTCAAAACTGCTTCTCTGTACAAGAACAGGAAATATAACGTATAATCGTTTTCTTGCTTTGCAGTCTCTATATTATATCGATATAAGAAATATTTGGAAGAATTTGACAATCGCCGCGAAAAAGATGATTACACACGCCGGCCCGTAATGCCTTTAATAATTATCTCGATGATATTTCAATTTCCAACGACAATGTGGTAAAATGGCGAAAGAATTTCACGTGGCTTTTCGGGGATTTGTCGGGGATGTAAGGCGCGCGACTTCAATTTCTTCGTTTCGTCGGCTGGAACAACGTATTCCCGCGGCGTGTATTCACGGCATATTCGAGGAAAATGAAAACGCCCACGCGACATTGGCTACGAACTGACGTATTTCCCCGTGTATTGGGAAATATCCCGGTGATTCTCCTCCTCCCATCCTCCCGTCCATCGTCGTCTCTTCAAAGCCGCGTTTCCAACTAGAAATCATTCGCACCGTCAGCTTGGAGAAGAAATCCGGGAAAGTCAAGTGTCTCGGTTGAAGATTATACTCTTACGTCTGTGTCGCGAGGAAATACGGGAAAAACATCGAAAAACGTCAAACTTGCAGTATGACGCACGCTCTCTGGCAATACTCACATGTCATGTTAACAGTTTGCTGAGACACGAGGCTGTGGATAGGATGCTGTTCGATCTTCTCTGTGGATGCTGCCTAGGCGTCCCTGTGATGGATTGATCCAGCAGGGATAATGGGTGAAGACCTGTCTAAATTTCCAGATTGACAGAATTCATGTGTTTATAGAACGTGCGTGGTGTAATATTGGATGAACCAGGTGCGTCTGTGATGCGCGTGGAATCAGAATCTGCCACGAGGTTTAGCCAAGCCACGACTGGGATTTTTGTGTCCGAATGTCGATCTCATTTTTCCTTTCAACCGGCGATGCTTTTGGAAAATTCGTATGCATAATTGGAAAGGGAATTGATACGTTAACGACATTCACGATAATTCTTATATATTTTTCTCGGAAAGAATTTCTTAACGATAGAAACACGCTACATAACTGAGATAAAAGGACCCCTAGAAATATTAAAAGCGACCTTTCATTTTATAATGCTTCTTCAAACGATATCAAACTAGCTACAAGAAGAAAAGGCACGATAAAAGGAATTGAATTTAAAGTTTAAGAAAAATAGCATATAATTGGATCGATAAGTCAAGATATGTTAATAATAATACTTCTTCGATATTTTCCTCTAAGACTGAGAAATGTTTTAACAATAAAAATAAAGTTGAGAGTGCCTTAAAGAACGTAGCAGGCCTAAGGACCTATAAATGTTAAGAACGTTCTTTCCTTTTATAATTCTTATTCGAATAGCATGAAAGCACGCGGTGAAGTAACAAGGGAAAAAGAACTAAATTCGAACGATCGGCAATTGTAGTCGTTCCGTTGATAACACTCGCAACGGTCGAGCGTTGTCCCGGCCCGGTTTGACGAGTTTATCAGTGACACGCCTCCGGACATTTCGCCGGAGTTACTAATAGATCCGAAAGCGCAATGCTCCGTCATTTCCATGATTAAGCTGCCGTTGGCGGTGTTCCTCGAACGAGCCTGAACGCGAACCGCGTAATTGCGGTGTTGCGACGAGCGAATGGGTCTGGCGATGCCATTTGGCTCATTATGATCGCTTTTGCGAGATAGTTGCCTTCTCTAGTGGAGCGACGTGTATATTTTCGTGCGAAGATTATCTAATCGATGATGTCTAGCACTTTACGAAAGAATTTATATTAAACTTCTTAATTCGTTATTTTCAATTTTCCTCGATAGCGATTCTTACCCAAACCAATCGTAGAAATTGATGGTCGATCGAACAATTCAGTCAACGATCGTGACAGTTATCGTATCATGATTGAACGAAACGACTAGTTAATTTTAAAATCGACTCGTCTGCCAGTTGATGGATCCGACGAAGAATTGAACAATCGTTCAAGTAAAACGCCCCAAACGTTTGAATTATATAACTGGACAGATTGTATCGTATTTGACTCTAAATCGAGTCGTACCGATGAAATTTACGTCTGACAATTGTGGAAGCGACATTTAGTGAATGAAAAAAGTAAGTGATCGAGGTCGGAGAATACGATTTCATTTAGACCTCGTAGAAAGTGAAATTCCCATGATTTGTGTATTTAATGAAACGTCAATCTCTGTCTTCTTGACAGACGAACGACATAGACGTGGTGGCTGATGATTTATCGATAGCACACGTTCGACGCGATGCTGGCTACATCTTCGACGAGCATCGAATCGAAGCGCGAATTAATCGTCGTCGAAACGGAGTGAAATTTCCGACTCTTCGTTGATTTTCAACCGATGCATTCTGGCGGCTATTGTTTCGTCGCGACTTATTAGCACCGAGTCAGTTGAGAAATGTTCGAGAGCACCGTTTTGCAAGAATCGAAATCCCCTGTCTCTCATTCTCTGTTGCTGCCTCCATTTTCGGCATGAACGAGCACCAGCGTTGCTTATTCCGCGTGTGACCGCGCTGAGGTACGAAAATTTTCCAATCGAACTTTTTCCCGCTCCCCTCTTTTCTTTCTCGTAGAGTGACGGCCAGAAAAACTAACCGACAGACATTGATTGTTCTCGCGCGACCCGAAATTCGATTTCGCGCTCCCTCCGTCTCTACAACCTCTAACCGTACATTGCCGCTGTTAATTGATCCATTTACGATTTGACGTTCGATCGAAGTGGATTTTAAACGACGTTTGCGACGCTGCAAATATTTTCTAGTCGATTCGTATCATAACGACCGTAATCTTCCGCGTGGGCTCGTCTGGTTGTTAACGAAGCTGAAAATAAACGAGTTGAACTTCTTCGATATACAAATAGGAATTTGTCGAGACGTTATTTTTTGGATAACGACAAAAACTATAGTTAAAGGATAGGATGATTATAGAGCAAATAGCAGTTCCTAACAATTTCGATCTTCAGACGTTAAGTAATGGAAAGATAATGTTAGACGTTAAGTTAGTAAGTAAAGTAGTTAAATGTTTTATATCATGTTTAGATATTATCGAATTTATTCCCTTGAGATATATCATCAAGACGCTAAAGTTCTCTTTCATGCATACGGAACAGCATCGTGCAACATACAGATATTTCATTTATGCAAATTGTATGACTAATCAAATCAACCTTGTCCATCAGCCAGATTTATCTACCTGGTCAATCCCTATTACCTTTGAAGCGACTATTTCTTTACGAGTATATCATAGTAATTTATACGTAACTTATTTTTTATTCCATCTTTTATGGTCCCCTAGAATTTATCCTGTAAATAAGTAAATAAGTAAATGAATAATAATAGTAGAGATGTACCGAATAGAGCTTAATAGACGTAACGAATAGCTGACACCTTTTGAGGTTTTGTTATCTCGAAAGATGCACAAGATGACCGAGTAGATTATTCGGTTGTACGTCGAGTGACTTGTTTCGAATTCTCTAGAGACCGGGGTTAGTCTAACCTTATCTTATGTAATTTGCCTTTCCCAAAGGACTTCTTTGGTCAGTTGCTCGAATCGAGTGTATCTTCAGAAATGGAAATACCAAGCGATACGGTTACCTTTGAAGCGTTATGGACGGATTCTATCTTTATCTCAAAAGTGATCCGAATTTTCCAAGCTGTATTTTATATGCACTTGTTGGCAAAAAAAAGTGTTCGAATACTCAACATATTATATTATTAATAACATATTACGTTGACAATTTTTATGAATATACCACGTACATTGTGCAAGACATTGAAATTTCATTAGCGTTAGCAGACTACAGTGGAGAATCAAAATGTATATACAGGTTACAAAGCGTTTATCACGAACATACGATTAACAGAAAGTTACTGTATAGTGTGAATAATTGCCTTAATGGTTCCATTAAATATTGAGATTTATATAGTGGGTAATTAACTGATGTTTAAACTAATGTTAAAAACACACTTTATCAATATGTCATACAACTTTTCTTTACGTCCCTTTTAATTAAATTTCGTACATTTCATTTTCAAAGTATCAAATAATTTTTGTAATTATACAAAAGTACCTACCGTTAAAGTGATACCAAGAATAATATTTAAATTAGACTTAATTAATACGCAAGTAAAATGGTATGCAATATTCCAAGTACAGTCACTGTAGCCATATCAAAGTAAGTTTCCACACATGTTCAAATACTTTCACGAACATGTATTTAATCTCGACTGTTTAAACTCTGCCACGTTTGATCAATTCTAACGTCTTGTTATAACCTGTATGTAACTTCTAATGTAACTTGAAATATACGAAATCCTTCGGGCCCAATTTATCGTAATATCGATACCTGCATGGGATAGGCAATGATACGCGCAATATGTGCGCGCAAACACCATCTGCATCATTCGCTGACGTATAACTACCGCGTTTACGGCTCGTTATTTCGCACCGTCGTCGTCGTGTCACGTATACTTCACGCGTATTTCGAAAACCAGCCCTCGTGTCACGGCTTTCTCGCGAAACGTAATGCCGCGGCCTGTTTATAGCGTTCGCAGCGTCGACTCGTTTTCCCTAGTCGGCTCTTTTGCTTACTTTTTCAATCTTCGTCATGTGGAAATACGACCCACGGCTTCTCTTCCTGTGGAACTTGTTCCAGCCGATACCGGTTCATGCGAGTCACTCGACGTCTTAGACTAGTCTGGACAATGTGTCGTTTTCTCTACTTCTAGCTGGTTACCTGTAATCACGCATTATGCCGCGTTCACGTTGATCGGAAGTATCCTGAAACAGTTGATAAGCTGCTTGCGTATTGGTTGTCAATGAAGGAAGCATTGTGTTCACGTCTAGAGTAGAAACTAGAGTGCGCAACATAAACTTCGATACACAGTAGAATTCCATGTATATGAATCCATTGGGTATAACTGATCGTATAACTGGAGTTTATGCAATAAGAGTTCGGTGTTCGAAATTATCGAGAACTTTAGTTACATTCATACACTTGGGACGCTCGTACAAACGATTTACACGCTCGTGCTACGTCTAGAACTACAACGTCTTTTCTATATTTCAGTAGCAACGCCGCACGAAACTTTATAGCAGTTTTGCTAAGATAAATAGGGTGCATACTAAAAACCAGTAATTCCAGTGTTAACGAACGCTATTCGCGACCTGTTTGCTAATACCACTTTAGTTTTCCTGAAAGCGCATAACGAGCATCCTCGCACTTCCCTTTCTTTCGAAATAATTGAATTGCGCATCGTTAACCACGTAGCGCTACGTACGGACTACCAGCCTTCGCAATAACATCCATCCAACATAACGCCGCCAAAACTCTATGTCGTAAATCCTACTTTACCCGTGAACGAAAGACACGAACGAGCCGGTCGATCGACGGCCCGAAATTTCGTCCAGAAACGTTTCGCGCTTTTACGACGTCGAACAGGGTGGTGGAACTCGTTGGCCCGGCTCGTTTACCGTTCACCGGATTACTGGGTCCGTAAACGTTCTCGGGCCGCCGCTTAACGGCGAGATCCTGGCTGTATTTAAGCCCATAGGATATTACTCGGTTCGGTGGAACGCTAATTACGACCACCGTGTTCGTGGTAATTAGAATTTACTTTCTTCCTAAGGGTGCCACGGCTTCGGGTCGCGCAATTCGTACGCTACCTCTCCTCTCTCCCTTTCTCTCTCTCTCTCTCTCTCTCTCTCCTTCTGTCTCTTTCTCTGTCGCGCGAATAGTGGCGAGTTTCATGCAAGCTCGTCTCGGAGCACCGCTGGGAACGCGGCATTATTTCGTAGATTAAGCGGTAACGCGAGAAGGCAACGGCGCGGTAACGCGAGCCCCCGAGTTCACGGTGGCGCGGATTTTCGCGACTCAAGGAAAGGAGGGGTCAGCTCGAAAAGATCTTGGAGTTTTTAATTCCGGTATAATTGTCTCTCGGGGTCTGCGGGTTTCGTGGCCAGCCTGGGACGAGTAATCCCTCCGGTGAAACCGGCCGTCTCGATTGTTAAAGTTTCTAGCCGGCCGGATGGTGGGAGAACAAACGAAACTCCGGAAAACGGAATATCGAGTTGAGGAACAGCGTGCTGTCCGTTAATCCCGGCGCAAACGAAAGCGTTTTGCGATAATATTAAATAACTCCGGAGCTTTGTTCGTTGTCGTTGTCGTTTGATCTGGCGACAAACGTTTGCCCTTTGTAACGAAACATGTTTCGGTGTTGGAGGAACGGGCGCGGCTCCAATCCTCTGATTCTGAAGGAAATTTCATCGTAGGATTAGTCGTGTTCCTACTTCGTTCTTGCAAAACATTGTATCTTTTTATATTTTGGCGAAACGAAGCTTAGGAATCGCGAGACCTTCCGAGTTTCCAACTTTCCGCCAATCGACGCGCAGTTCTCGCGCTATCACCGCGACTCTACCGGCTTGCTTTGAAATGCGACGTGGAAATCCTGCGGCTGACCCTATTCTCGCCCGCTTTCCAGGTTACGTCACCTTTCTTGATCGCTTTTTGAATGTTTCCGAGAAGAGAATTCGACCGTGTGGCCTGGCGCCGCGCTGGTTATTTACTATCGTAACTTGGGGAGGAAAAGGTTCGGGGTCGAAAACCCGAAGGAAGACACGGGCGGGAAGACGAGAGCGGGAAGAAAAAACGGGGTGCTGAAAATCGTTAGTTCCGTGGAACGCTACCAACTCTTGGTATTTCAGACGTCGAACGCGTGATTGAAAAGACAAATAATTTAAGATTCGTTCCCGGTTTCTAGGCAAATTCATTGACAACGAGAATCAGTAATATCATCCTCACTATACCAATTTTAGACTATAAAATTCCAGTCTCGGTCTAAACATTTCACACGAGTCAGGAATTTCAAACAAACCACGGAACAATTTACATTCCGTACGAAGTAGAGCCCACGCCAAAATTCCATCCAATCAAACAACGTCTATAGACATTTGTTTATTTTCAAACAGTATTTCAACGTGTTTCACTTGTAAATAAATTTGCAGTTCGTAAAGGGTAGAGTTGGTTTTGTGAAGGAATGTCGATTTTGTTCGTTGCTCGTTCTCCATAGCCGTGGAAGCGCCTCGTCTAGGGGTAAATGGTTAACGGCTGAGGAAGCTTAAAAGGGCATCGGTTTGAACGGGATTCCGTGCAAGCAGCTGATCGACTCGAGCCCCGTAGGGTTGTCGGAGCGTCTGGCCTGGTTATTTTCGGAGTTCTCTCGCCTTGAGGAAAGGAAACGGAGACGGATGGCGCGAGACGGGGATCGCGAGCCGAACGTCTCACGGATTTCCGGACAGCGAAGACCGTTCGCCTGTAACCCGCGACGGAAATAAAAGCAACCGGCGCGGCGAGCAGGGAACCTGGCATACGTGTACGTGATGTCCTTTACGTGAGCCGCAGCTAGAAAAAGCCTCCCTCCACGTACGTACGCGCGCTTCGCATTTATTATCGTTCGAGTCTCGAGGTTTCGACGTTTAGTTTCCCCGAAACGCAAGCGCGTGTCTATTTTCGAACGGGCGAGATTTGCGTTGCTTTCGGGCCAAGTTGGATGAAATTAGGGCTCCCTTGCGATCAGGCAAGGAGATTTCGATGGAAACCAAAGTGAACTCTCTGTGGAAGCTCGAGCATTCGTGCGAGACTAATTTGGGATGAGCGATGTTAGCATCTTATTGTTTATTTATTATCACATTTACGACGGGCTATGCTAATTGGAGTTTTGTATGAAACGATCACGTTGGCTCGAAATATTTCAAGATTTACTTGAAGAATCTTTCGTGAAGAATGTATCGTTCGTGTTACTCGAGGTATATTACTCGAAGAACACATTTTGAAATTTCATCGATGGAACAACGACTGTTCTAATTATATTAACGAAACGTATCGTTATATTAATAAGGTTTAATAACATGCAGTGAAACCATCTTCAGCACTAATTAGGTACATGTATGTTTAAGATAACTTTCACCAATGCTGTATTTAACACATAGCTATATTACTTCCACGGAATCTACGTTTGCGGTGGATCTTGTAACTTCTAATCCTAGGTATATATGCACGTATCCAGATTTGTGTAAAATCTTCTCGATACAATCACGATATTCGTGTCTTATTACAATATTAACGCAGCTTTAAAAAGTTTTACATGGAACACTATATTTCGTTTCTATATATATATATACATGAAGATTTCTGTAATAATGTTGAAATTATTACAGTTGTTTTGCATATTAAATAATAGAATCCTTTTTAACGTATCCTTAAATTTTCATACTAATGGATCGATTAATTTAATGGCGATAATATAATTAATTACGTTCGTACACGAATCAATTGTTAATAACGTAATAACGCAATAGTAAAAAGCGCATTAGAAGTGATAAACAAGAAATAATTAAGCAATAAATAACATACAAGTAATAAAACAGGGTATAAAAACGTGAAAAATAAAGCACTGTAAACGAAACAAACTTTATACAACAGCGAAGAGACAAAAACTAAAATAGATAGCGTGGGTTGATATAATACGTCCGGTCTATTTTCTTTCTACCTTCTTCCTTGCGTACTTCCGCTGGATTCGCAGAAAATCTTATAAAAAGCACAGGTTAAAATTTGCTATCGTTTCCAGAGCATTGTACCAGACGATTGTCTCTCGGCGATGTATTGGTTGCTATTCTAATTTCAGTGATTATTATTCATCAGTTAATATCCAGTGATTATTCTGATCGTTACTAATTTATTGGAATGGCTAAATCGCGATAAAAAGTTCTTCTTAGAGAGTTTTATACTTAGCCGACCTTGACTGACGGAATCGAAATAACTTGCACGATGTTTGCTGACTCGTACAGTCGCACACGTTCGACTTCATTTACGTATACCGCGGCTACGTTTATATTCGTATCAATGTCAGTAGGATCATCGATACTATTTCGTATTACAGTGTGATATCGCGAGGATTCGAATTATCGTATTATCGATCGTTTAAAGAAATCCTTTTCGTCAATGTTGCGCCATTTAGGTGTAATCGCGAGGCGAATCTAAGAAAAAAAAAAAGAAAAAAAGGAATGAAAATGGACAGAATAAACGCAACTCTCGTTGAAATGAATCGTCCACGATTTCATCTGTTAAAATTCCACGAATCTTCGATGCTGTGGATCATCGTCAGGCCTTTTGAAATCTCAATTATCGTTTAACGTAATCAACAAACGAGCAACCAATCCGACTGTTTGCAATTGTCGTGATAACGTATCGTGGACCCTGTAATATCGGTGGGCGTTCTCTGGCGTTGGTAACTGGATCGTGTCTCTCTTTTCGTCGCTCTTTCCTCTCCACGTTCTCTTCTCTGTTTCGTTTATCTCTGTTCATCTGAAATCGGTGCGACCCTCCGAAAATCTGCAGGTGACAGGTCGTCCCTGATCGTATCACTCGTAATTAAATGAGTCACGTGCATCCTATGTCCGTGAATATTCGAACGAACGAATATTCGTTCATCAGTGAACTTTGTAACGCGTTCTCTAATTCATCAGAGCGTCGGATAGCCTTATATTACTTGAGTTAAGCCAGCTACCAGTGACGCAGCTGACCCTTTTGAAATCGCAGCCATGGTATGGCACGAATGATTCGAGAGTAGAGAATAATTGGTTTAATACTATGTTTGTGTCTCGAGGCGTGATGTTTTTGCACGTTTGCGGAAAACGTATCCTCTTAAGATTAAACGAACGATCACCGCGAATCGAGTTAATAGTTTCAACTTGCTCTCGTGAGAATCGCGCGGTCTTTCAAACAACAATTTACCTTAAACATCGCGATGATGTTTATCAAAAAACGAGTACGTAGAATCTGAACGCGTTTCTTGACGCTTTTCTAGTCGCGTTTCTTTGCGCGTTTCTTTCCATGCACACGCGGCTGGAAATCTTCGAATGATGATTCTTTGGAATCACGTATCGTACGACACGGGGCGAACGTTGGCCCCGCAATTACGATTTGAGAAACGCATTGCAACGCGAAACATTTTATTGCCGTACGTGACAAATCCCGCGGCACGTCGCCTTAACTCCGGTGAACTCATAAAACTCGCGAAATGATTTTATAGCTCGAAGTTTCCGCGACTTACGGCCCGGCGTCTGGTTAAATCGTCGAGGGAAGCACGAGAGAAGGCTCCGTGAAATTGTGCCGTGACCAATGGTAAATAGCTATCGGCCGATCTTGTACGCCGCTTTATACGTTTATCTTTATATCGTCGTGTGTCGGTAACATAAATCGTCGATTTGTTTGTCTACTAAGCGAGGAAAAATATCGCTTGATTATATACAATCGGCGAACAATGCTACGTCGATTAACCTATTTTCGGTGTGGCGAAACACGAATAGGGGAAAAACAGCAAACCGCCCTGCTTTTTTTTTAAGAATAAAACGAACCGACATATACTAGGAGCGCGATATCGATAATCCTTGACGGATTCGTTGTATTTTTTAAAATTGAAACTGTGTTGCGATTTAAAAGGATTACGATGTAAAAATAATTCGAAAATGGAACGCGCGCTTGCTCTATGTTGAAATTTATCAGCGTCGGAAACCACTTCGTACGCAAGGTAGTGCGAGAGGTATTGGTAAATGGATGCGACAGGTCACTGATCGGAGAGAGAGAGAGAGAGAGAAAGAGAGAGAGAGAAACTTCTTTTTTAGATAACAAATACATAAAAGGATGAATGCCGCCCAGGCTCCAATTTTAGGATTTCAATTTACTAAATCAATAAATCCACGAAGCTGATTATTCTCTTTGATAAAGTACGTTAATACATCGACAGAGATAACGATTAAAGACAAGAGAATTTTTTTAATTTGCGCATCCAATGATGGTGATGCGTAGTTCAGGCACAGTTCAGTCCGAGGAGTCATTAACAGCACGTAGCACAATATAGTTGTAGCTGATTGTAGTTCTCGTTTCTTGCTCTTTGCACTTGGCAGTGCAAGATTTCTGCTAGACGCGTTAAAACGCCTATCCGTTGGCGAGAGTAACGCGGGGGCGGTATGCCAAGTACACTGGCCAGATGAAAAAAAGACGTGGAAGAGAGTAAACGGAGACGAAGGGGACGAGCAGGGGCAGGAAGGAGGGACAAAGTTTATCGTCCGACAAACGACACGGACTTCGCGCCGACGAAAATATCCCGGAGCAGAGGAATTCGTTACCGCGAGCATCTCGTCGTATCCTACTCTTTTTCTCCTCGGTGTGTGGCGGCCGTTGGTTTCGCGCGGTTTTAAGCGACCCTCCGGCTCTTTGATGCACGCTTTCCGGTACCTTTTTTTTCCGGTCTTGGTTAATTACTCGCGTTCGGTAAAAATACTCGACGCTGGAGGAGATTTAAGGATATATGCACGGCCGATCGTCAGAGTTCGACATTCACCTTGGGTTCGCTACTGTCGTTAACCTTTGCCCCGGCCAGTTCAGCATTGGCGAATTTTATTCATAGATTCGCGGCGAGGAAGATGAAAGATTCATTTTTTTCAAAGGAATTCGCGTGAACGCCGGGCGCTTTCACGAATTCCTAGCCTTCTCGCGTGTTCGTTTAAATTCAGAGCGCCTCGCCCACGTGAAGAGCGAGTCGACGTTGACGAGAACGTTCCAAAGCGGAGACCCAGATTTCAGCGAGGCGTGAAAGCCCAATAAAGCGGTGCCATCCGTCAAAACGGATGTTTACCAGCGCCACGTGTCCGCGAGACGTTTCTCGATCAGGCGTGCACCCGCGCTGCGGGAGATTCGTCAAACGTCTGAGGATGCCTCGGGATTCCTCCGATCGCAGGAATTCTCTATTAACTCGGTGAAGAGCGATAGGAATTCCGCGTTATCGAACGGTTTGTTCATCCTTACGTGAATCAAATACTCGAGTTATTAGCAGTCTTGCGGAGTTCTAAAAAGCGACTAAAATGCGAGGCGCCACCGTGGGTGACACGCGACGAGAATCGCGAGACGCAGAGGAGAAGTGGGAAGCTGGAAGAGGAAAAAATGGATCGCTGGTCGAAAGCCGGTTGTTCATGGAGGAACGAAGACAGTTGGAGAGATAATTTTAGGCCACCCTTCTTTTCCGCGTTTCCCCTCAACTTGCTTTTTTTCCGATCTTCGCATCCGGCTTCAGCCACGAATATTTGTAGAAGTATCGTTGACGCGATCGTCCGATGCTCTCGATGGATATTTTAAGTTGAATGACCTTGAATGGTAGTAAAAAGTAACATATTAAATTCGCCCATACGTTTGTAGGGTTTCTAGAAATTAATTAAATAGTTACATAGATATCTCTCACTATCGTTTATAACTTCTCTTGAACGTTTCGACAGCTTTCGAACTTGTTGGTTGAAAAATGCTGTTCTTTTTAACGCAAACCAATTTCCAAAGCATCTTTGGAATTTCACATCGTCGTGAAAGGTAAGAAGATTTGAAACATTATGGAAGGAAGAAATAAGATAGTAGTCCACCAAAACGAGAATGTTAGAAAGCTTCTCATCCAAGATCCTGGAAAGCCACTTTCGTTAGATTGTCGTCGTATGTGTCGTTGATACGAATGTTGTCGACAATTGCACGACATTCAAACGTCGACATGAAATTTATATCTTATCATTAAAATAAAAGAACGACTCGAAAGATATCGAATGGTGTATAATAGATGGATAAATATTCCATACAGTGCGATAAATATTCCAAGCCATGCGAAATTATGGACCAATCTAACGGTACGAGCGGTAATAAGCAATGACTATAATATTATCTAAAGAAGAAAGTATTCAGCCTAATAGTCGTGGAGAGTCGGTGACATCAGGACCGACGGTCGTAACCTTCCACTTACAGTCCAAGCATCCACTTAAACCGTCCGTCTTATTAAAACGATCTCGAGAAATCCGACACGGTTGCAACAGCTGAAAAACGTTAAAAAGTTAGACCGACTACGCTATCTTTACTGTGCCGATTCAAACTTCCTTATAACTTCAATCGCGTGCCTGCGAGATTTTAACCTACCGCCAGTTCCCAAGAACTCGCGAGTTTCCCTAAAAACTCGAAGGTGGCCAAAGTTTGATTGCTCGGAAACCTTCTTCCACGTTCTACGCTTCCAAGTGTCTCCAGCTTCCTGTGGCACAACCACCCTCGTTCATCCCTCGAAAACGTCATCGAGGTCTATAGCTTTTATTTCACGCGTTTCCTTGCGACAGCCTCCGGTACGTTCTATTCTCGTTCATTGGGGGAAACACGACGACAAGAGACAGATTCCAACAGCCGGCGATGAACTCCCTAAAAGGCGGCGAGGAACGCGTAACGAGCGCGTGCCACGCTGGTATTTACGAGATAGCGGGTATTCCCGCGTCGATCGTTCCCGGGTTCTTGCGACTATTCTCCTGGAATTTCGGTCTTTTCGAAACAGGAACGCTAAGCGTTTGAAGAATCGGTGAGAATACGCGGTTAAAAAGAAATTACCGGGCAGACTGTATTTTTAAGCAAGAACCTGTTGTTTAGGCGAGTGGCGAGTGGAGACGATTCGAGTTTGGAAAGGTGAGAGAGTAAATGTCCTTGTTAAAATTCCATAAAGGCTCGTTGGAGAGATGTTTCGCTTTGTCTATCGTAGTATCACTGTTCCACCTCGGCGACGATTATTGTCGTGTGACGCGTGCTACACTCGTAAAAAGCAGCCGGAGAACGTGGTTATTTAGAACGTCGCGGCGCAAGTATGGCCTCTCGTGATTTATTGTCAACGTAAAATCCAACGCTTCATCCTCTTGCATTTCCCTGATGCTTAGATTCTCTTAGATTCCGACCTTTGTTTTTAACGTACACGTACACGGAAATTCACGTGTAATTTAGACGATCTCACGCGTGTTCTATCGTACGTATCTAAACGAATTAGAAACGCAGCATGTGCGACATTGGAAAAGTAGTCAGAAATTAGATCATAGCAGCCGTATCGCCGATAAAACCAAGCAAAATACACGCAATCTGATTCACAGCCATCAGAAGTTCGCGATGCCGGTCAAAATTGTCTTTCGACTGGACACCTGTTCGGACCGAATCGATTAGAATATTCAAAGAGATTTTCATGGTTATTCGTTACGTGCACCTCGATTGGATCGATTAGGTCCAAAACTGAATGCATCCAAGAGCAATCTCCCGGCTCGCTTTCGGTTGAGTCAACGAGCGATATCCACGTAACAGTACAATTACGATCGTAGACGCGGGCCGTAACTTGTCCGCTTGCCTCCGCTCAATCATTGCCAAGATCTCTGCCGTGTATTCAGCTGGGCATGGGATGAGAGGCAGCGACGTTCCGTGTCGTTGAGCGCGTCGTCCACGTGCACGAGAAGGGACACGCGATTCGCTGCGACGGCTAGGCTGTCCGAATTCGCCGAAGCAATTACTTCGGAGGCGAGAGTTAAGGTAGGCCGCGCACGAAGATGAATTTCACGCGGCTTCTTTCAACAGGTTGTCCTTATACGGGCAAAAACTTGATTGCATCCGAGAATATACAGCGGTTAGCTGGATGGCCTGGATTAGACGAACCGGCGGATGGCCAGCGGATAGAGTAAATCTCGGTGGTGCGGCGAGTCGCGCGACCCGCGAGCAAAAACCTTCCCCTAATTAACGCGAATGAATCACGCAATGCTTGGTCGGCGGCGTTTGATCACGCGTTTCCCACTGGCCACCGCTTCTGGGGGGCTTTTATAGTCGATAGCGTCTAAGGAGTCTCGCAAATGCTTCCGGCGGCGGGCATATCGCCTTGCCACCGCTTGATAAACGGTTCGCTGGCAGAACGAAAGAGACAAAGCGTTTCGTTTATTACGTGTGAGATTGCCTCGACGAACGGAAGAGGACCGTGCAACGGATGAGAGTCACTGGCTCTGCAGACCGATTGATTAACGATGCGACTCCTTTCTCAGCACCGTTTCCACCATCCGAAACCAAGAAACAGATTAAGATCGCTAATCGGTTTTGATTCGCGATAAATCGTTCGGGAATCCTTTGTTCACCGCCGATACGCTCGACCTATTCGTTGTCTTACCGCTTGCAGGTTTATTTTCCCCTGGTTGATCGTCGTGCCTCGTTTTACCGTGATTTAGGACGAAGTGGGAGGTTAGATACTTGAATGGCTTGGTCGCGTTCGGCCCCTCGACTCGACGAATCGCTGATCGAGGAAACGATCTATTTCCATTTTCTTGACCGTTTTCTTCGGACAATAGCAGTCTAGTTTAGCTTGGCCGGTAACGATCACGTATCTTTCAGATTTTAGACCCTTCTCCTTACGATTAAACGTAAACGTAAACGAGTCATGGAATTCAACGAGTGACATTTTACGGTTTCTACGCTGATAAAATACGGCAAACGCTCGGTGATTTATGTTTTCTAGCGTAGTTTCCAGCAGGAATATTACTCTTTACTCTGCTTTAGTATCGCGAACTAGATCGAACCGGTGCGCGACTACGAGGGACGCCCGATAGGCCGAGACGTTTACCAAGAGAGAGAATCGAGGGGGGTAGTTTGGAAATCACGAACCACGATACCTTGTTTGCGAGCGTTCGAAACGGTCTAGTTACCGGACTCGGATTCGAGCAGTCGTAAAATACCCATGTCCCCGGGGGCGAATAAGATCGATACCGTGATGGCTAATTAAGGAAGAAAGGCAACGGTACGGGTTCAATATTTATACTTGTTTGGTAGTATGAAAGGCCGGAACAGAGACCGAAGTCAGACTGAAAGAAGAGGTGGAAAATATTCTGAGAAGAAGAAAAATTGAATTGCTCCATTAACGTAATTCGCGTGACTATTTTTCTTTCGCTCCGTAATTATTTGTATTTTACTTTCGCCACGGCTTCTCTCTCTCTCTCTCTCTCTATATATATTATACGTGGCGTCCCTTTCATCGGCGACCCTAACGAAGTTAATAGCTCTATTTACACGACGCTTGAAGTTATTTCAATACGCATACTGCACGGGCAATCAGGACGCGCGTTTTATACCGCGAAAACTCATTTCATGCATGTACCACGGTTGTAACATTGTTTCGTTTATTAGTGGATCAATGCCACGCGCAATATCGCCAGATTTTACCGTGGCAATCGCGCGACTGCCACGGAAATGCAATTAATTCATCTCTTTCGCCCTTTTGCGTATTGTCGCGAACGTTGTCGCGTTGTTACGATCGGAAGCTCGTTCCTAAATGAACGGTGTTCCAGCTTTCTATCCTCCGTCGTTTTGTTATTATTTTTTTAATCATTTTTCTCTTTCTCCCTCTTCCTCGCTACCATCCCATTTCTTTTTCACTGCTTCGTTTTGCGTCGTGTTTCTTTTTTCTCGCCTTTTTCACCAGCTACCACCGCTTCAATGGACTTTCGATTCTAATTGAAGCTGGCTTACTCGCGCGAGCCGCGAAACACAGAAATGCTTATAAAATTTCAATTAATCGACACCCGGAGGGCCGAGCGTTGCTATTTCTGGTCGCGCGTACGAAGGCAAAACTTTTCGATTACGTAATAGGATTACCAGCTGCTCCAGTTATCATCGTTGCCGCCGTTTTATCGTCATTACGGACCAACAGCTACTTTCGCCAATAGCCAGATATCTTCCACGGTACCCTCCTTCTAACGAGCTTGCAGAGAGCGCGTAGACAACGATTGTTTCTGTGTTACAGGGACGAGGATCGCGCTGCGTTGTTGGAAACGAAACATTCCACGGAAGACCCGCTACGGCATTTCCTACGAAATCCAACAGAGATCCAATCCTCGTCATGGAAACGTTGCACTTTCAGGTAAGCTCCTCATCATCCTGCAGCGAGACAAGTTTCTGAATTCGCAAATTGCGACCCGCCCGCAGATCCTCCAACCGAATTCCAGTTTTCGTATTATTTACATTTTACACGTAAATGCCTCCTGTCTCTTCCGAAATGAGAGCTCGAAAATACGCATGGCGCTACTCTATTGCGAGAACTGCTTCTTTCTTTCGCTTCTTTGATACATTTGGAATATGACATTATGAGAATAACCGTGGAGGTCGGATGACACGCGAAAGGATTTTCAACGACAATATTTGGCTAGGTTTTCAGCCACGGTTATCGACAGAAAGACAGACATCAGCTTTTTTATTCGATCTAGATCGTCGAATGACTCGTTACTCTTCGTTCGAGACGTCTCACGCCGAGGCATCTGAACGAGGATTCAGGACAAAGACGAAGAGACGCATGTTGTAATGTGCAGTTTGTTCGAAAATTGATATCAGGGGATCCGACGCGAATAAAAATTTGTTTATCAAATCTTTTTTAGTATTTTCCCTACTTTCTGCCTCAGTTGAAATATCTTCTTTCCATCGCTAAAAAAAAAACCTACCTTAAGAACAAATTCTAATACGTAACGAGGATCGCGCGCTTGCGAAATTCCGATCGTTTTTACACTCCTGCGTTTTTCTCGACACACGTTTAGGATACTTGGCGTAAGTTCGGTTATTAGTTTGATATTGGCGAGTGCGGTGGAAGAATTGATCGATCGACGATATAAAAAAAAAAAAGTATGATTAATGGTAGAAGCTGGTGACGTATGGGTGATAGGTACTAGGTGGAAGTTAGCGCGCGTGTGGCTTTTTTGAAGGACATAGCTTACCTCGGCTGATCTAAATTACTTTTCGAGGATATATGCACGTACTGTGCTCGAAGCGACGAGTTTACCGCAAGTGCTTAAAACGTCGTCCAGCGAGGTTTAATGCATGCACGGACACGTGTCTTCGTAAAGTACCGAATCAGATCAAAACTGCCGGAATGGTTATTGAGACGCTTTGGTGAGTCAGGATAATGCAACATCACGAGCAAAAGTTCGATCGTGTTGAATCAGGAATATTCGAGGGTTTAATACCGACTGGAAATAGTTTTTGATTTAATACTCACGAACGACTCGTATTAAAGAAATATTTGCCTGAAATTATAAGGCAGAATTATATACCGATGCTTTGCAAAGTAACTAACCTGTATTCCAGCATTTTTAATCTACTTTTTACTATTAAACGACACTAGTCTGCGTTTGACAGATCGTACGTGTATTGTTATTTCACACCTGTCGATTATATTTCAAGAGTGGCCAGTTAACTGAATCTCAAATAGCGATTATTTGTATAAAATATTTGCACTGCGGAACTCAATGGCTAGCCGTTTAAACAGTCCGAACACGTTTAAACAAGATCTTCCCATCGAGCTAGACCATCCTTCGGTTGATCTGACACGAAACCATCGTCTCGCTTTGTTGAGTTCTTCGTCCATCGTCGATCAAACCTGCGTTATACACACACAGGTATATTCTTTTTGCATACGTGAAATGAACGGCAGATGTTACACGGTTTAATAAAATCGCTGAAACGAGGAAAACAGAGATAATTCGGGGCGTTAAAACCATCGACATAAATCTTCTCGAACGATTTTTGCAATTAGCCCAGCCCATACCGTTTGTTAACCGGTTCGGTAAAATACGACGGAACTTTCGGTGAATTATGTCTCTCCAGGTTGGTCCTGACGATCTTTAACTAAAACTTCTCTAAGGCGCTAGAAAAGATGCCGCTTAATTCGCTCTACAAATTAACCTCTCTTGCCTCGGTAAATTCGTAATTAGGACACCGTTACGGCGACGAACTACAGCCAAAAAAGAAAAGAAAGAAAAGGAAAGACGATGACCGTATGTATGTTTCTCGGTCGCGAGACTATGCCGATGATTTTTGGCAGACGACGCGATGCGGCGCGGTTATCCTCGAGATCCTCGATCGATAAATCTTTGAAGAAACGAGAAGGAAAAATGTCTCGTGTTGTCAGACGATCGCGAGGGGATATAAACGGAGGGATCACGAGAGAGTTGGGCGTCGTTTCAGCGCTCTGAATTTCCATTTAAACTCCTAATTAATTTTCATCGCTCATACGGCCTGAGCCAGTGGTATTTATTACATGGTCTCGTGGGCGGAGCGCAAAGGTTGTTTCTCGAAGCTAGGCGGTTTCGTGAATCGTAAATAAAATTCGTCGCGCGATATTATCGCGTAAACGGGCTGGCTGGACCGGCCATTAGTATTCTTTCGGATTACAGAAACGTCCCCTGGTGTGTTTCTCAGCGGCCCCAGGGTATAATACCCCCCTCCCCCCTCTCGATTAATGGCGAGCAAGCTCAGAGAGATAGATTCTTCGGTTAGCGTCTTAATGAATGCTCGTGCGAGCCTGGTGGATTCGTGGTTCGTCACAGGAAATAGAGGAGGATGAGAAGGAAACAAATAATCGAGCGACAGGAGACGCGCGAGGCGCAGGGGAATCAGCAATGAATATTCAAGCTGATTATTTTGCAGTTATTCATCGGTTAAGTTCGGGAGACGAGACTACCAGCAAGTTAGTTACAGTGGCGCAGTTAAGAAGTTTGTCGTCTCGTGCTCCACCACGGCAAACCGATCTTGGATTTAACCAACCTAGCGGAGCCGCTTAATTTATCGCGATCTAATATCGCGACAACGGGACCCAACGCGGGTACTAGCTTAAGGTTTCACGGTATTTCGTTGTATGTCGATCGACATAGGCTAAGAAGACAATGAGGTCGAACACGCGAAACGAGGTAGAGCGTTCGACTTTCGTCGCGGAACAGGCATCGAGGCAGCCAGGCATATCGGTGCAGTTTCGATGTTAAATTCAGAGGCAAGAGGGACGAGATGCACTCGAGACGTCTCCAAGGTGGAGACTAAAGTTTCTCTTGGCTCCGAGGAGACCCTTCTTCCCTTTGAACTCGCTCACCGAGAGTAAATCATGGATTTAGCGCATGGGCGTAGGAGCCGTCCGATCGTCGACTGGCTAACCGGTTCATCGTATGAGATGGTGCTGCTTGTTCGTTTCTACTTCGGTATCATTGTTTTTCTTCTTTCTTCGCTTCCTTTTCGTCATGTCACGCGTTATTTTCTTTTTCGACGCGATTAGCAAACTAATGAATACCAGAGTTTATTCGGATCTCGTGGAAACTTTGAAAAAAGGGAGGGGAGAGAGAGATAATTCCGCGCGCGCTTTTTGCGAAATTCCCGGTGGAAATTTTATTTTCGTACGTTTCGAGAAACTCGCGGCTCGACTGTATGTCGTCTAGGTTCGTTTGGAGAAGTTTGAAGCGGCTAGAATTGAAAAAGTTGCGGCTCGTCTCCGCGGTCGAAGCTACGGGGGATTTTAATAATTCGCGAGGTGACAGAGGGCCAGGTAAAACGGAAAGTGAACGAAAGAACCGTTCCAAATGCGACGAGGCTGGAATAGAAGAAATCAAAAGTTAGCCGGAGCCAACCCTCTTCGCCTTTCTCATCCCCCCGGCGACTGTCACCTCGTATGAAACAAGTAGCGAATCGTCTATGCACAAGTTCGAAAACTACGTGGCGATGAAAGAGTTTACCTTTGGGGATATTCGTTCTAACCCGACGTGTTGCAAAAAAGAAACGGAATGGGAAAAAGCTACGAAAGTAGAGCACACTGGACGAGTTTCGTCGAGTAATTGACGTATCTACTCGCGCGGCTACTACGTTCAAGGTGCTCGATATCGTAGTACGGTGCCTGAAGTATCGCGAAAATTCTGTTGGTCATCGCTGTTATTTACCGGAACAAACAAGAAAGGAGCGGAAAATATAGGATCAATAAAAAAAGAAAAACCATACATATATTATAAAAAGAGGCACGAGAAAGCACGGAGCTTCTGGTGGTAGCATTTTATCTTTTGAAAACACATATACATACATATGTATGCAAGCGCACACATACAAACGCGTATCCACGTTTCGACTGAGGTATGCACGCGTAACAAGCGACGTAAATCAACGGGAAAATTTGTATCGTGCAGAGTCCAGGATTCGCGGAGATCCCCGGACGAGACAGAGTTGCGGAGAGCATCGACGTTATCCCAGAAGAGGCAAATCGATTCGATCCGAATAGAGGAAACCCGGTCGACTGCGAAAGCTTCCGTTCGCTTTTCGATCGGTGTTCCTTTTTGTTTGAAACTTCCCGCCCGAACCTCCCTCTTTCATCACTGACTCCTCTCTTCCTGCCCGCTGTTCAGCCATCCGCCCCACATCTCCTCTATCTTTCTCTTTATCCAAGAATAGCTCGACTGCCATAATAACCGCGTGGAAAGAATACACGAGAGGAGAGTAATTTCTGCTCTGTGAAGAGTCGCGTCGCGATATATATTCATCCTCTCGGCTCTCTCTGGCTCTCCTTCTTCCATCTCTCTGGACCGCTGGCCCGCTCGACCGGCCCCTACCTCACCCCATTGCGCGTTTGCGCCCCTCTGCCACCTCTTTGCTGGCTGCAGTCCACTGTTTGTCACCGCAGTCTCTCCGGCTAGCATTGTGCTCGCTTTTCCCCTTCTTCGTATTTCCCTTCCCTCTGGCCCGCACCCCGATCTCAGCCCTCTTGCCGCGATCGTTGCCGTCGTTCCTTCGTTCTCTTGTCGTCTGCGTTACGTTTCTCGTTACGACTCTGTCGTTCCTCCCTGATTCCCCGTGTATTTTTGGACGCGGACCCGAAGAAACGGTTCAACGACCCCATTCGTCCCCGAACTGGGACGTGTACGTATGCGCCGACTGACGAGCACCGAGGAAAATCGTGATTGATCGTCGTTTTACCAACCACGTTTTCGCCAGGCTCGCCCTTAACGAGGCCTTGATACGATTCCTTGCTTCTTGCGACCGACTGTCCCGCTTCGACGCTTCTGTCGTCGTCGTCGTTCTCAACGCCCGACGAAAAATAATCGCCCGATCTCCACACCTCTACTAATTAGGCGGAAGTCATAGTTATGATCCGAGAAATCCACTGATTGGTGTTCTTCGATCGAGTAGAATCCCGCGTCGATCGAATCGATCATCGATGCAAATAATCTCCTTTCACATTGTTCCTGATATCCTGGCGCTTTAGTTTTGCTTCACTTTTGAAACGCGTTTAAAAGTCGCTCATCCCCGTTGCTTAAGATTGTCCCAAATATCTTCGGTTATCCAAAGTTCCATCCTTCCGCTTTTTAATTTTATTCTTCGACGAAATTCTACGTAAATCCAAATTTTCTTTGGATTCGGTATCTTTAGACTCGGCAGAGGAAATGACGAGAAATAAAGGGTTTCTTTTATTCCATTTTTCTTTGTCAGCCAACCTCTTCTCCGGTATCGTTGAACGTGACGATTTCGACGATTACAGTCGTCTCGGTTACATTCCTCGCGTGTAGACAATTTAACAGTTGAAAAAAAGAAAGGAAAGGAAGAGTAGGGAAATAAAACGTGGCGACATTGCAAAATCACCGCGCCCACAAAACCGTCAGAAGTTAGACAGGCATCATGGAATTACATCTAACTTGGCGAAAAGCTGGGAAAGTCTGCTAGTGGCACTTTTTCCGCGTGCATCGCGATTTCTCCACTAGCACACGCAAACCGGACACGTAGCGTGTTTTCTAAATTTTCCTCGCTGCCGAGCTGCTGTCACGTAACCGATAAATAATCCTCGATTCTCTCGTTCGACGATGACTGGCGAGAAAAAGAACACCGAGACGAATCGTACTTGCTCGTTTCCTCCACGTATTTGCTATTTGCATTCAATAAACGCGCTCGTCGCAAAAATTATCGTTCGTCGCTAACGTTAGCAGTCCCGGGAAACGTGTTTCCCTCGAAATTTTCCATCTCATCGTCGAGTGTCCATGTCTATCATCGCGATACAAGTGGTTTCTCAAATATTTGAGTATGACTCCACTCGAATACCTTTTCCCCTTTGCGATACACACGTGTATTTTAAAATATATGCGTTTCATCCAACCGAAAGCCATTTTCAAATAAAATTCATGATACCGCGGGAAAGTCGAGCGAAATCAACTTGTACGAGAATGGGTTGCATAATTAAAATCCGTATTTTCAGCTTTGGGCGGAGTCATGCGCCTCGCTATATGAAACGCAAAATTGATATTACGGGTCGTTCGCCCGTCACGATGACGAGTAATTAAATTCCATTAACGTGTATCTAAAGATACGAGCATAAAGTAGAACTTCATTTTGAATTTTCTAGTCGAAAGTGATAACGTTGCCTTGTTCTTACAGTATAGCAGTGTTGTAAGCTCAAACATCTTAACATTCGATCTTGCAGTGTGATCCAACCTATCGTATGAGACACCATTGATCCTTGTGAGTGAATTAATACGATGCTATTTATTGGATTGGCAACTAAGTGATTGCGGATTTTGTCATTAGGTGGTAATGACACATTGTTGTCAACCCAATAGATCTAGCAAGAAATACCGTCAGAAAGGTTAGGGCTATTTGAGTCAATGACAAGATGTTATATAAGAACTAATAAAATAAACAATAAAATAACTTTCAGAAATAAGGTAATACATACATACTATTAAATTATGATAATTACAATTAGTAAATAGATGTTACGTTCTGGTAAAAAAAACTATGATCTTCTAGCTTGCAATGTATGTACTATTTGTATCGCGCTACAAATAATAAGCTAATTAATCTTTTTTCAAGATGGCTTAGATTTTTCTATTAGAATTCGGCGAATTACAAGATTAATGGCTTTATCCATTTGTTTCTGTTCTGACATTTGTTTATACTGAAGAATATCTGATACGAATAAACTTGTGTTATTTATTTATTTTTCTACCGATAATAACGTACGAGCAAGATATTGAAATATGAGGTCCCAATTTGAATCGTTAAAGGGTATCCTGCGGAGAGTAAATCGATAAGATTTCACGTTTCAATGTCTCGTCATACGTCCATTCTCCGAGTGAACGTTCCTTCGCGGACGTGGTACCGATCGCGAAACAGCGTGCCGGCCACGTTTATCGATCTAGCATCAGATTAATGCGGAGGGAACAAGTGTAATCTCGTGCATGAAGTCCGCCGCCGCCGTTGGCCTCTGCCTGTCTCTTTTCCGCCGGGGATAGAGGGACGTAATTCCGGGTCTGTACGCGTTCCGGACAAATTGACCCCATAGTTTAATGGCGCGCCGAGTTTCGAGTAGTTGCGCCGCGCCAGATAATGGAGTCCCGGGCTATATTCGAATGATAATATTCGAAAGGCGGCCTCTGCCTTCTATTTCGAACGAGTGGAAATGGGTCGTGGCGGAACCGCTTCGTTGCCGCGCCATCGTCGATGGCGAAACGGACCGTAAATGACTCGTATAATCGGATCCGCCGTTAATTCGTGGTCCTGAAAGCAAGGATAACAAAACGACCTGACCATCGAGGTTGGTACGTACGCCCGCACGTAACCTTCCTCGTTCGATTTTCGAACGTCCCGATCCAGAAGATGGTTGGAGAAAGGAAAAATAGGTCGGTGAATGGTTTTCGTTCGGCTAGGAAATTGAGAGAGGATGAAGGTGGCACAACACATGCCGCTTTTTACGAGGACATTTACGATCGCAGGCGATTCGCGTGTACAGTTTTTTATACGTTCAACGGTACGAAGGATAAAGCATTTAAGAGTGGTGTTTATGGATTCGAATCGAACGATAATTTGCCGTGGTTCGGTTCGTACGCTCGTGATCCGAAGAATCGTTAGATGTTCTCATGTAGTGGATGTTAACGTGTGCACGTGTGCAACGAGCGAAGGAAAAAAGGAGAAAGAAGCAGAAGGCGCAAAAGAGAATACCGGCTAGTCGTTCGTCGACTGTACGATACTTAAATCTCGATAATCACGATCGGTCGGGGAACTTGTATTTCTCGGCTATCGACGGTCCCGATCGTTAAATCCACGTAGGAGGCGAGAGAGAAGGGAAAAAAAAAGAGAGAATAGGGGGAAACAAAATGGTCTTGCTTAATAACGTGCACGTAATGAAAGTAACAGAGGTAGACGAGTAGCATGCTTGATAAGAAATACCTTTGCGAAGAGTTAAGAACGATAGAGTGAGTGAGTGAGTGAGTGAGAGAGAGAGAGAGAGAGTGAGAGAGGATGAAAATACCGAGGGCGGCTGCCGTTTAACCTCGACGAAGAGAACGAGCCGTGTAATCGGACTGTCTACTAATTCAAACTACTTAACACTCGATAGACGTACCCCGTGGAACTTGCGTTGCTAATTACTTCGGAACTTTCGATAACTTTGATTATCCTTTTGAATAATTCCATTAAAATCTCGTAACTAGACCCCTCATAGTTAATGCATACGCGCTGCGTCTCGTGAACGAATCATACGCCGACCATTACGTTCACTTTCATCGAACAAGTTGTTATTAAACTTGAGTGACACCGATGAAACTGCTACACTTCGAACTCAAACCCGTATCTTCTACTTGTTAGACAACTGCTTTAGCCAATTAAACTTTCTTTCTCTCTCTCTCTCTCTCTCTCGAATTGTCGACGAAATTCCTTCGCAACAAACAACGTTCAGTATGTACAACGACGAGCAAACTTTATTTTGTTGCCTACGAGACGAGGACTCTTCAACGTCTGCCGGTTATGTTTTAACACACCTCACGCAGCTTATCCTAACCGTCCTAATCACCGATTTAGCATCGTTTCCGTCGCATTTGCCGCGTCTCCCCTTTCTGTGTCCTCCTGTTTAATTTAATGGCCAGCAGATAACGATTTAACGTGAGATATTTTAAGCAAATTAGTTTTCGCGGAAACGCACCGTGTCATCTCGCTCGAGGGTTAACAGTCGTGTACTTCGATCGAGCGACGCGGCGTAATGTGCCGCGCGTGCACGCATAGAAAATCAGCGACGACGCGTACTTATGGGAGCACACAGTTCGTTCCTCGTGACTTGGTCCCGCTACGCGTCAAAAGAGTTCTTTGGAATTTCGATAACGGGCACGGATCACGCGACCACCGGCATGCACGCAAGGACGAGGGTGGCGCGAATTTCAGGGGAAACCACGCTCTCGTCCGCATCTCTGGATCTTCTCGTTCGGGAATAACAGTGATCCTCGACAAAAGAGCCACGCTTCTCTCGATATACCTGCCTCGAATTTCTGGCATTACGGTATCAAATTGCAGCCTTCGTACCCGTGGCTTTGATCCCGCGTAATCATTTTTCCCTTCCCGTTTCTTTTTTCACCTCTTTTTTCCTTTTACCCTTCTCCCTGCTTTCTCCTTTTTTTCTCTCTTGTTTCGTGGAGTTATCACAAAGGAGAATCCGGCAATATCAGTGTCCACGGGCGCTTATTAATAGGCGAACATCGAGACAGGGAGAGGAGAAGCAAGCGAGACGAGAAGGAAAAGAGGGTCACTGGCGTGTCCCACTAAAAGAATTCATTAACGCGGAAACCACGCGACGGTGACCGATCAAAGTGTCCGTCGTTCCTTTCAAAAATCGTGGTTTAACTTGTTATCGTACCTCTGTCGTGCCACGTGTACACAGATTCCCCAGAACTATTATTTTTTGCTTCCTTTGACTTGCCCGACTTTCGATTCGATCCTCCCTTTGCCTCTACGAGGTACACTTTCCACCAGGTTACCTACTAATGACTTCAAGATCTGTAACTCTTTCTTGAATTGGTAATTTATTCGCCAACACTCTTTCGAAATAATGTACAGTACCGAGAAGTTGCCGACGACGAACGTAGAAAGAGAATGTTTGATTCGCGACGGGCGTTGATAGAAAAGGGGGCGAGGCCCGTCGCGAGGGGTGGTAAAAGAGCAAGGGAACTGCAAATAGAGTGTGGCAGGGATAATTGCTCTCGTGATGTCATGGCATTTATCAAATCCACTCCCCGAGGCTTGTTCGAACCCCTTCCGACCAACTGCCCCGACCAGAACAAACTCGATGCTTTCCTTCGCCTTTGCCAACTACCCTATCGCAGCCCTTAACGATAAGGCCAATTCTCCCTTCGACGCAGTCGGCCGATCGTTTTCTCTTTCCTCCCTTCATTTTTTTCGCGTTGTTCAGCCGTCGAACTTTCATCCTCGTCGCTTATTCCGCGATTAGCGTCGTTACGTGTCACCAGAAACCGAGATGGCGTCAAACGAGCCATCTGGTCTCGGAAAATTTGTGAAGGCTTAAGAAGACAAACGGCTACTCTGTGTCTTGTTACGTAACGAATGGCTGCGGCCGACGAAAGTGTATAAAGACTCGGTAACGATTTAGATTTAGAAGAGTATTTCTCGAGAAGAGACTGCAGGACGCGTTACATATCAAACAGTCGGAGTCTTTCATGTCCTCGACTATATGCGATCTTCGACGTTCTTTCCCGAGTATGGAAACTAAAATTAGTCAGATCGACGAAGACACGTGTGATTCTCGTGCAGCGAAATAGTTTGGATCGCTTGGAAATTTGGCAAGTTTGAAAGTGTCGTTGGAAGGGGAATGCGCCAACCATGGTCAGACTCGTTTTAACAAGTAGTCACGGTCGACTATCGACACCGGCTTCCTTTCGCTCTGTCGCCCCACTTCCAGGCCAGTTTGTTCGAACCGTTTCACCTGCGATTCATTGGCGTCACGTGCTGCCTTCAATTAAGATACAGAGGAACGTGTTCCCCGCTGATATTAGGATCAGGGATTAAAGAAATCGTGCACGGCTAGGCTGGCTTGATTGGTGGAGCAAACAAATGGTTACTTGTGCAGAGAGATTCGTTTCTAGATCGGATGAAATATCTTCTTTGTTTCGAGGAAACAATTATTAATTGTGAAGGAGATTTTCTTGGATTATTTCCAGCAGAGTGGAAAAGGTTAATCCAGGAAGAGTTAAAACAATTCCAAAATAAAAAATACTGAAAAGTTGTGCTCGCTCCTACTCCGATTCGTGAATATAACTATTTCATCTAATAACGAAAATACGTATACTTTATTTTTAAGATTTTGCCATGGAATGTGACTTTATTACGTTGAAAACCAATCAGACCTACGTAGCTTCCATTAGTCAACTTTTCAGTCACGGATGGGACAATGTAAGTTGACAAATCTCGACTACTACTGTTCGTGGATTATATCAAGTACGCATCTTTAATAAATTCACGCGCACATTTTTCTTCTTGTATTACATTTTCTTTCGCTTATTTCAAACAAGCTACGCTCTCGCTGCATTCTCACAATACATTCCACTTATGCCCATCCAAAGCCTCGAATAACCTCATCTTTCCTAACTCCAAATATGTACTTTCAGTCGTTCTTCTTCTTCCCACTCATCCTGAAACTCACAATCAGTATTTGAAATTCGATACTCGAAACTGATCCGAAATAAACAGTACAAAATTCCCATTTCGATAGTCGTAATATTTTTCAACAGATACATTTTTATACGATCATCGGCACTCGAAAACGATTCGAACGATTGCAATATTCTCGAACAGGGAGAACAGCATTAAGCAGAGCCATTAAAAATGATGCTCAGCCCATTTTTCCCCTCTCATTAACATGAAGTATTCGCGTGATTCGCGCGTTTCCATGATTCTCGGCCGTGCTGATTTCGGATGCTTAATTGAAGTGGACGTAATTGGTTGGAGCGAGAAAGGAAGTTTCCGGTCGCGGAACAATGGAGAACAGTTCCAATACGACCGCATTATCTGACATTTAGTCCCGACGAGTTGCGCATCGCTGCTGTAGCTTCGATCGCTTTCTCGTTATTCTATTGCACGTTTGCGATTGGGCATCTCGCTGGATCTGTCGATTGATAATTAATCTACGGTTACCCCGAAAATACCTGGGGCGTAACTTCTTGATCGGTTACCGTAGAAATCATGTTCGTTGTAAAATGATTTCGCTCGTGAAACAGAATTTCTCTTGATCCACGTACGTTCACCGAAAATTCATATTATCGACTTGTTGTATCGTAATGCGTGTCAAAAATCGGCAACTTTTTAATATTTGAAAAAATTAACTTTAAAAACGAGCTACTTATTATCATAGCAGTATCATAATTCGCTCTGAAAATTATGCTGTATATAACAAGAATAACTTTACAATTCGATTACTAAATTTATTGAAAAGATTGAAACGAGACGTATATATGAAAACATATATTTTAGGAAAATCCATTTAAGAAAACAAAATTGTTAAATTGTTCAAATGGTTCTATACAATGGATACGTTGAATCGTTGGTAGTACTTGTAAATTAGGAGTTGTCGCTATAAATGTTGTTTGTTTATGTTCGCTACGTTTCGCGTAGTTACGCAGTAAATGGTCTCGACGATATATGAAAGATTATCTGGATAATGGGATAAATAACAGGACAAAGATTACGAAGTAGTCACTGTAGTAGCACTCGTGAGTGTAGATTATCGCGCAACGTGACAAATACGAATGGCACTCGTAGCGCGTAGCAACGAATTCTCTTGCCATCTGCCATAATTCGAGCCGCACGACTGGTGGAAATGTAATTTTTTTCACTACTGTCTTTATCTCGTCATGCATTATTCAAGAGGCTTGGTCGCGAAAAAATTCGCGAGGCAACAGGTTAACGGAACATACGAAGCTGTAAAAACGACGAAAAAAGAATAATGCATAATCGTGAGGAGAAGGAGGAGGCAAGCGAAGGATCGTTTACAGAGTTTTAAGAAAGGCTCGAGGGGTTAAAAATCCGAGACAAATACATTACCACCGCATCTATAACCGATGAAACGGCCACTCGAGAAACTACACAAAGTCGTTAAAGAAAACTCGCGGACAAAAGTAATAAGCGGTTTTATCGTCTACTCGATGCGAGCGCCGATTGGCTTTTCAACTTTATCGAAACTACTTTCGAGTCGTAATATTAATTTCGACTTATCCGGAGTTCAGCTGGAACGTCTGTGTCGCGCGGAGCGTCTTTGGCGCGAGGAAATGGGAAACGATTAGGAGAAGAGGCGAACGAAACGGTTGTCTCGCGCATAAAAGTCGGGAACAGAACTGAGCGACCCTTTTGAACGCAATAATTCGACAAATTGGTATTTCTTTGAAAGCGCGCCACCGAGCGCGTCGCATCGGGGAATGGTAGGCGAATAAAGGGATGGATAAGACGGCGGTAAGAGGCGAAGGCAAAGGGAAACGCGAAGCGTCTCGAGGCCGACAGAAACGGTAGGCAGAAGGAAGAAGCTCGAAACGTATCCAACGCCACTCGACACAGTTCTCCAGTCGAGAAGAGGGTTGTAGAGGTGGAAACGAGCGACGCTGAGTCGTAACATTGCCGCAAGAGATCGCGGTGAAAATGAAATGGATGAATCGTTGGTGATATATCGTTACGGAAATCGTTTTCCCGGCTGTCGATAATATAACTTTCAATAAAAGCTAGGCCATTGTTCGTGCTCTTGATCGGACGAGAATAAAAGTAAAAAATGAAAAAAAAAAAAAAATAAAAAGAAAAAGAACGGAGTGTAAAGATGAAGAAAAAACTGCTATTGTTTCTCGCGAAGATGCTACGATTCGGTAACTTGGACAAAACCGCGTTTATTCGTCGAACAAAGTTTTCCTGACACGCTTTTTACCACTTTTTATATACGTTATTCCTTCTGCTCCTCGTGTCTTTCTCACCACGAGAAAGAAAATAATGGTTTCTCTTTGATAAAATGAAAACTGCTCTTGGCGCGCAACGCCAAGTACGTTGCGTACGTTGCGTGAGTACGATCCGAATCTGTTTTTACAGGATCGCTGCCGCGATGTTTGCTATCGACGCCGGTAAAGGATTACTACCGAGCTGCGAAGCCTCAGCGCCAGGCGGAAATTCGGTTTAATTCCTCCCCGAACACATCTTCGCCCGTTAATTAACTTGCAGCAGTGTAACTTCCATGAAAATGCGGCGCATTAATAAAGCTTATATCAATAGACGATGATAACGAAAGATTCCGAATGGAGATACACGTACGGTCCGCGTACGGTATCATTACACATATTTGAGCACGGTAGAATAATATTGACTAGAGAAAATTGCGAAAATCGCCGATTAATAATTCATCGTACTCGACGAACTGAATGGTCCAAAGTCAAACAGGAAAAACGGAAACGATACGAAAAGGAGAGAAGGAGGGAAAGAAAGTACGATAGGCGAGAGGAATGGTTATTATAGGTGCATTAAGGACAACCACAAGTTGGCTTCTGAATGATCGTCTCTTCGAATACACAGCACCGAGGAAATCTGTGAGAATTATTCAACGTCGAAATGCACGATCAAATTTATGTCGGCCTCGGAATACGCAGCGAAGCGTGATACACGAGAAAATGTAGTTAGGAAATGGCGTGCATGCTACCGAGTGACGACAAAATAGCTCGATTAAGAGCCTATAACCCTACAAGGAAATATATATTTCTCCCCTCTATAGCTTAGCGTTATTGGCTATCATCCCCGTTTCAACCTGAAAAGCTTCGGAAATGCGAAAGCTCCTCTTATCGGGAATAAGAAATCAAACGTATCGTAAAATAAATATATATTCGGCACGAAATAACGATGAATTTCGAGACAGATATAGATCTTTCGCATAGGATCTGGAAAGAAAAAGGGAAGGGACGAAAAAATCCATGACACTGAAAAGGGAACGATCGTCGTGTTAGGAATCGATAAAAGTCAGTTTCGTTCGCCCTCTGATTTTATTATTTTGGAGAAAAGAGCAGCAGCAGCAGCAGCAGGCTTTCTGTAGTCGAGACCAAGCTCGATTGAATATCCAGTGCGGGGGTTGATATTGCGATCGAACGTGGCCCGTAATCGAGTTCTTTGGTCCCATTCGTTCGGTGACATTACGATGGCTCCGTTGCAGAGCAGATCTCGAATTATCAGAGGCTCGAATTTATAATATTATCGGAAAACACTCCGATTCTCTCGGGAATCCTAGTACCTCTTATCTCGATAATACGTTGGCCAGTACGTTAGGTGTCCAGAAGGACGCCGAAACACACCTACGTAATCACTCCAACTATTGGCAAAGATTATACACGAATAAAAGTCAATAGCTTGGCATCGGACGAGCCATAAACATACTTTCGTATCTATCCAGAAGACACGGCATGCATCGATTGAATTCACGTGCGACCGAGTCGCGAACGAAATTCCAAGTTGGCCTTCTGCCACAATGGCAATATGTCCGAGCGTTTTTTCGTTCGTCGACTCGTTTCTTGCCGTCCAAGTCCTTAGGCAAATACGGACGAAGTTTATATGGAGGCGCGTGCTGCAAAAATCCTTGTCCCAGAATCACCGTGGCTGACCACGTTTCTCGTTCTTGCCGTCTACCCCTCGAATAGAGCGATTTCGAGGCGTGACCTGGAATTTGTCCGACTTTTGAAATTTACTCCGGTGTACGTCGCGCCAGGAAAGAAAAATTCTTCATGGAATAAGTAGTTTTAAATCTGGCTTACGACTAACGCTCTCCTGTAACATATTGTTCCAGTATAAATTCGCTGTTTTAATAGGCGCGTCGCGATATTTCACCGGCAGTTGCGCCGGAACTACCGGATATACAGGGGATGAACATTACAAATAACGATCCACCGTCGTGACACAGGGGCAACCATTAATTTATGAGACCGCGAATATTCTTGTTAAGGAAGCTGAATAAAAGATGAGCGAAGAAATGCAGCGATACGAATGAAGACGTTCCTTCGTTAGGAAATGTGACGGGTGAACAGAACGAACTTGCGATTCTCGTTTCTTTATTAATTCTTCCTTTATCGTGGAACTCGTAGAGAAATTGTTAGTATCTTAATACGGTAGCTGGTGAATTTAATAGAATCAAATTCTGTTACCGATAAAATCGATGTTAGGTGAATATGTCAAGTCATCGATTTACAAACCGTGCTAAACGGTTCTGTCGTCACGTTTGTATCGATTGTATTAATCGTCTATGATGATGCTTGTCCGACGGGAGATATCTTGGTGATGCTGGAGTGCCCGGAGCAAAACAGGAAGACGACGCACGGCGCTATCTTTTTAAATCATTGGATCGTAGATGGAGAATCTACCTGGTACAATATCGCGAATCGATCTTAAACGCTTGGACGGCGTGGCAACGATCGTTGAACGTTCCCGTGATGAAATCTCTGCGTGATCTAAAGTGCACCTTCTAATGTATCGAGTCACGTTACACGTTGCATTACAGCGGAACGGGCGCACTCCCGAGGCCCGCAAAATGTTTCTGGCACGATCGGTTTTAATGGCGTCGCTCGGGACCACTTTTACGCTCTGCCTGTCGATTTCCACGGTACGGAGATGAATAGTACGGAGAAGGATGGAACGGAGGGCAAGCAACAAGAGATATCGGAACAGATTTCAAAGAAAACATCGAGAACAAGCAAGAGTGACGAGTGAGCAATAAACAGTTTGAAAATTCAAATCGTACGAAACGTTCGGGCGGATACCATTAAGTCGAAGAAATTCGCTCCAAGTATCTGTAATATTTAAGACTAAGCCGAGCCGAACGAAATACGTAGTATTTTTCCACGAAGGAACAGTAGAAGAAAGCGAGAGTTCTCGGTGAAAGCTGTTAGGCTAACAAGCAGTTGTCACTTTTTATAGACGGAAGCGGAAGCGTTCTTCGCATTTATGACGGAAAATCGTGCAGCCGCGAAGCGATGTTCCTTGTGTTTGTCACCTGACAAATATCGGTCGAATAAAAATTTCCTCGTCGTTGAAGAAAATCGAGGAAGAAGTCTCCTTGTTACGAGAAATCGAATGGGATTAAAAAGAGATTGCGTATTAAATTAATTGCAGTATTAAAGTAACAGAATTTTCGTGGCATTACGTCGTTTCTTGTGACGTGGTCGTTACTTTCGGATAATTACTCGTCGTTTCGCGCGGTTCATCGGTTCTATGTCGCTGAAAGCGATAGGTAGGTGGCTGAATGATTTCTAAGGACTGGCGTGTAGGTGGGTAAAGGGTCGATATTCCCGTTGGTCGAACGCGCGACAATAGCAAACTTCGAGGTCGTCGCCTCGGATCAATCCATTAATACGGCACATTAGAAAATCAATTAAGCCGCAGTCCCGCTTAATCTCGTGTCCGAGGATTTGCCTGGTAACCTCCCAGCCAGGAAAAGGATGGAGGAACTCCACGTCGTCGAGAGCTGACGGTTCTCACCGTTCGGGGCAAAAAGAGAGAGTGGTGTTCCAGAAGAGATCGAGACTTAACCTTACTCTCTCTCTCCCTCTCTCTCTCTCTCTCTCTCATCCTCTCTTCCTTTATCCCATACATTTTTACGATCCCGCAGGAGTTCACTGCGCAAGCGTTGTTCGCCTCTTACGAAAATAGAAGAAGTAAATCACTTCGTTGCTCGAGATTTAAAAAGGGAAATTATGCGGTAAAAGAGAAAAAGCCAGGAAATATGAAATTGCGTTTAATTAAAGAAACTATCTAACTACATACGTTTACAAAGATTGTCGCAGATCTGATTTCCTCTAATCATTATGTTGTTGTTTTACGTTCGAAAGCATCCTATTATCGGTATTCTGTCTAACAAGACAGACGCACGACAGACATCGAGTCAGTATCCCTCAATCAATTGATACGGCTGGTAACATTTTAATCGAGAAGACCAGGATCGATAAGGTGCAGTGTCCCGATCGAGTGTATTGACAGTATTCATGAGGGTGAATTTCAATGAAACTGGTTGCTATCGCGAACGCCAGAGTTGCAAGTTCAGATCCCCTGTCGCAGTACGCGGCGCGCCTTCCTCTTCCTTGGCCTCCGATATCTCTGTGTCTGCATCGCAGTACGCAAACTTGGAAGATCCAGGCAAGCTGAGTGCATCATTACGGATTAATATCCTCTCGAGGAAACACGTAACCTAGCACTACCACTTCTCGTTATCACCGTCGGTTACGTCAAACGAAATGTCATTTTACGGTTCCCTCTACCGTCTCATGGTCCTCTGTTGAAGTGGCTACTACTCAAACTAAATTAAACAAGATCGTGGGTTTCTTCTAAATTCTTAACATAAAGTTTTCCGATTAGCCGAGTAACCTTCCAGGCGAACGGCGTTCCTTTTCAAAGTAAAAATACTCCGACTCTTTCTTTCGTTTCGCTCTACATTAGCCGACGTTGATCTATAAATATCCTGGCAAAGTGAAATTTGAATTACAAAAAGAAAACCGTAGAACGGATAACATCTCTATTTGTTCTCGAACGGTGATTTCGAGCCATTCGGTAGAAATCGAAGCATTTCCCGTCAGGCGTTGTCTGTCCTTACCATCGCGTATGAATGTAAAATATTCAACGGCGCGGAGTTGCCGGTTACGAGATGATATTCCCTCTAGACAGCGCGTAACACCGGCGTAACTCTCGTTATCATCGTCGTCGCTGTCGCTGAAGAGCTTCCCACTGGCACGATCCCCGTCATCGTCACCGTCGACGTCGACATCCCTGTCATTCTCCTACCTATACGCGTTTACCTACATTTCTTCCGGAGGACGCATGCCGCAGGATCGAACGGCGCACGCGCGCCGATCCTCCCGTTACAAGCGCACGGCCAAACGATACCGAATGCATTCGAAATTTAATGACGAGCCTCCGTACGAGTCAGACACGTTTTGGTCCGAAGGAAGCGGCCAAGTATCCTTGCCGCGAACGTTGACAAATATTTGTCGATGGCAAACGTTTACCCTTCGGCAGAGCGAAACCTAAGCTCTAAAGACATATCGCGCTCAAGGCTGCGCTATTATACGAGCAAACTTCTACCCAGCCTGTTTGACATTCCTCTACGTCCACCGAGCAGACGCTAGGAATTCTCTTGTCCACCGTCTTGTCCAACGCTCGAACAGTACGCCACGAGGCGCGAACGTAGTTCGAACGGGACATCTCGGCTTTCGATACTTTCATCGGTAGTCGTGGCGGTTCATTTAAAAATCCCACGAGCGAATCAGCTGGCTGTTTTTTAACCTTTAAACATTTCAAGAACATGGATCATGGTATACGCTGTATACGGTGCAATGGTGTCTGTACGCCATCAGTGGCGTAGACCGTAGTAGAGGTCTCTGCACCCCACGGTCTTCGTTATCCCGTACGTACTTACCGTACATTTCACGGGGATACATTCCCGCAGAAGAGCAGTACGCCTGCGCGAACGCGCCGTGTCTACGTATCTCTCTCGTACCGCGTGTCGCTCCCTTTTCGTACGGATTGTACCCCTTGCCCTCTCTACCCCCACGCGAGAGCAGCCCGCCACGCGACCATTGCCCCCACCAGAAGCGTGAGCGTGTGTCACGCTCCGGGTAGCTCGGTGCGTGCCCATTAGAAGGAGGGGGTAAGGGGCGCGTGTGCCCTACGCGAGGCCAGTGGTGGGGTGCAGTTGCGCGACCAGTGGTGGGGATGCAAGTACGCTCGACGAAGAACTCGCGAGTAGTTTCCTACCAACTCTCGCGCGAGTCGGATGACGGGTTACTTATGTTGAGCTCGTTCCGTTGACGTCGTAGCTCCGAACAAACAATCGTATTCGAGGGAGCACGAAACCACGCTAAAGAAACTTGTTCGCCGATCGGACGCGTCACTTACCGTGTTCTCATCTTTCGTGTTGTGTACCAGTCTTTGGATCTTTGCCTCCGTCCGTCAGTAGAAACGCGTAGTCGACGTCGAGTGCGATTTCGTGTGACCCCCATCGGTACGATCTACGGAAGACACGCGAGTGTGAGAAAGTTCCGCGACGCGAATGCCGTGATGCTGCACGGTGGTGGCGAAAGAAGATCGTCGGGGCCGCTCGACACCGTCTCGATCGCTTCCTCCTGACAGTATGAGCCTCGTGCATCGTCCTCGCCGATGAGATAGAGTGGCGTACCCGCTCCTGGGACGATGTCATTGCAGTGATTTACACACACGACACAGTGGAGAGGTTCCGATTCTCGAGGTTTTGTGTGAATGGATCGGGACTACGTCGCGGACAAGTGGCACTGAAGTGAGAAGCGAACAGTGTGTCCGCGACGTCGGATAGTGATTTGCGTACAACCATATAGTGAACCGTGGTAACTCTGTAACACGTGTGACAGTTCCCGTGAGGGATAGAGCATATCCGGAGTGTGGGGAGGTTGGCTAGCGAAGGAGTTGATTTCGGACGTGGCTGTATCGTGTCTGTCTGTCGTGAGATTACATTCTCTGATGATCTGGTTAAGTCGGTGCCGGTTCAAACGCCGATCGTGTCACGTTATGCAATGTTGATATAGTGCGTTAAACGTTGATTTCCAGTGAACAATGGTCGGATTCCTCGCGGCGTACACCATGGATTTCTCTATTTTCAACGCGGTGCCGACGCGACGCACTACGACCAGGGATAACACGGATCTTGCAAGAAGTAGATCGAGACGACACACGACCGGCAGGTAAGTGCAACATTCTTCTTTAATCGGTCAATGCGAATGGTTATCGGCGTTCTCGTTGGTTTAGAGGGTTAAGACTGTTATTGCGGCGCCACGCCAATGTCCCTATATATACTGCTGTGGTATTTTGAACGGGAATTCCTTTCCGGACAAGTAACTCCATTGACAATTCTCCGATACTCGTTCTCGCGGATATTTTGGAGCGCATGTGTGGTCGTAGGGAACATACGGCACACCGTGCAACCGCGTGCTGACATACACGTGATAGCAGAACGGTACTTGAGAAAATCTCACGTCATTCGTAGTCTTTCAGACGATCGAGGAATATAAAAACATATAAAAAGATATCACCCGATCCAGTTACCGCGTTCGTTCGCCGATGGTATATAAAAACGCGAAATACACGAAAAACGCGCGAGAGGTCTTTCACAACAACGATTTCCGGCGGCTGGTACAACGCACGTTCGTGCCGCGCGTGTTAAAACATTCACGCAGGATCGATATTCAACGATTGTCGCGATACGTGACTTAGACTAAGGTATATGGGACCGAGCGTAGAGATTGCGTTTTCGGTGATTCCAGGACAAGGGATAGCGAGACTACGACAGGGAGATAAATGTAAGGCACGCGTCGTTATGGTATCGATTTCTGTGTGGAATAGGCTGGCGCTGCATACAGGGCGCGGGAATTAAATGGCGCGCAAGGGAATTTAATGCCATTAGCCTGCGAAGAAATTTACGCGGTCGATATGAAAACGCGTAGCCCGTTAGATACGCCACGGGCAAGACGTGCTTTAGATTTTCGCCCCGTTGATTAATGGTTGCGTTAATGCTTGGCGTATAATTAACGAGAAGAAGGATTTGTCGAAAACGATCTCGCCAATTTTCTACGTGCTCATCCTCCCACTACTTCGATGTACGAGAAGACGCGTAGTCTCTCAAGGGAATAATCACTTCGCCGTGTTGTCGTCAAATATTTTCAATTTGCCCTATGGAACGGCGAATCGAAATTCCATGGAACGACAAATTTCAATTGATATATATATATATGTACAAGATATGTCACACCGTGCTCCTAGAGTCTTTAATAAGCGCTGCACGTAGATACGTCAAAAATCCCTGATAAGCTCCTTTGGAATCGTTTTTGAAAAGGAATCAACGAGAAAGCTCGTATCCGGAGCATTTTATTGCTTCAATAACGAACTCACGTCGGTCGTTTCAGTTCCGTAGAAAATCCTGAGTCACCGGATTACTAAAGCAGTTTCACGGCAGCGTGCACGTACAGAGATAGGAGAAGATACGTGGTGCGCGCGATGTGTTTCGTCCGCGTCAAAGCCACCGGGAGTTGGTCAAATTTTAATTTCATTCGTTCTCCGGCCACGATATTAAACGACGGCTCGAACGAGGGCATCGTGTAATCTCACCTTAAAGATACAGGGATTAGGTCTGGCCGCGTGCGGCGAAAAAGCCGCGGGAGCCTTGAATAATTTCAGAACAAAGGCAACACGAAAGCTGCGGTTGTTCTCGGCTGTTCGCCGCCGCGTCAGTGTACCCTTTTTGCTCCGGGGCCACGAATGTCAATGCGTCCTCTGCGTATCGCATTTGCCTAATGCTTGAAACCCTCATGACCCGGCATCTCGTAATCCGACCGTGTATTTTAATTGGCTCACCGCGGCTACATTTTCGGTGACGCGACACGAAATGACGTCAGAGAAGATGTAACCCTGGTTTTAACTCCTTCGTTGCACGACCCCCAGCTTATTTCATCCTCTTTTTCCGACTCTGTCTCTCCCCGAGTGCTTTTCTTTTTTTGTTCTCTTCAAATTCGCGTACTTACACGCAGTACTCGTATGCGTAGTTGCTTCGCACGATGGCGAAACACGGACGAAGCTCTCTGTAGCGCTCGCGTCTCGCAATCCCATAGTTTCAATTGTATTATAAGAAAAAGGAGTTTTTCGAAACATCGACATTTTTTCCCGCGTAGCTGAATTTTTGCGTGAAATCAACCGAACAAACGAAACGAAAGGAGATAATCCAATTTTCGTTACCGCCAGTTTTATCGACGTATCGCCGTATTAACTTTTGCTTTTCCTTTTTTTGAAGCCGCGTATTGTTCCGGCGTTTCGATGATAAAAAAGAGGCAAATAAATAGGAAATAGATTTTCAGACTGCACCGAGCCACCGGGTTCCCATCCTATGTTCTCCTATGTACACGAGGTCGTTATATCATCTCCTTTTTGTCGATTCACTATTCCCGACCCAAAGAAAGTCTCCGCGTATACACGAGATTGATTAACAAAGTTCTCTTGTACTAGCATCATCCGTACATGGATGAGAAGGATGGATGAATGCAAATAAACTCGTCGTACGGGCGCCAATAACGGATCATACGTATTGATAAGTATATTATCCGCCCATTACCGCTTCGAGAAACATCCATTATATTTTCTGAAAACTTTAGTAAAATAGGACGGTACGGTACCGAGTGGCGTAGCAACCGTAAGGATAATTATTATTCGCTTTTATTTGAAAATAATAAGTCACGTTGCGTAAAAATCAACAAGGCGGTCAATGCTGATGAGCGCGATACCCGCGCTTATCTCTCCGAAAGTATAAATATTTTCATTTTCAATACAGCAGATTGGTTTCACCGCAGCACCTAGTTATTTACAGTCGTGTCACAGAAAAAATAAAAAATAGCAGGGGGATAGAGACAGAAAGAGAAAGATAGAAAATAGGGGAAAAGCTCGGAGAAACATACGCGCAGGGATAGAACGATACAGAACAGAGGAACGAACGTAATACGCAAGGGGAATGGGATATTACTGGGACATTTTAACGGGCAACAAAGACTCGTCTCTGCTGAAAATTTGAACTTGGATACGACCCTCTCGTTTCGCGAAAACGCGCCCTGCCCCGTATCACCCCCAATACGATTGCAAGGGACGATGACACGCAGTATGCTCGAATCACTGTGCCAAAGCTCGTGCTCTCACGAACAGGAGCAATTTCGAATCGAAAATAATCCATTTATCTCGCTCGACTCGTGGATATTCGGAACTCTCTTGGCCAGAGCCAAATCCTTTCGCAGGCGTCCCTCGGCGAATCAAGTTAGGAAATATAATCATTTAGGAGAAAGAAATAAAGACAGGGAAGGGTGGGGCCAAAGTGGGTAGGATACAAAAACGAAGTTGCTCGTGATAAAACAAGGAAAAGGAAAACGCGCCCGACGTACTCGAGCGTCGAAAGTTTGACCTGGTTTCGCGAAATTATCCCTCCATTTGGCAGCGATGCAGTCAAAGGCTTCCGTTGCGCCGTAAAAGCTTACGAAAAGAAGGGTAGAGGAAGCACGATGCGTCTGGAAGTAGTAGAAGTGGAAGCGGGGTTTACATTTCGTCTGGAACCAAACGAAAGGAATCGTAAAGTAACATATGTCGTCGCAAAGCTAACGTAACGTCGCTAACTTGGCAATTCTTTTATGGTATAGACAAACGGTCCAGCGTCTTCCTACTTCTTACTGGCCAGGCTGTTACTCTATCACCAACGTACAATGCATTGAAAGCTACGAGAAGCAAAATTAAAACGAAACGTTTTATCACGAAACTCTGGTCATCGTGAAAATCATCAACAGCGTAGATACATCATTATTGATGTTCGATGGACGAATGACGGCATCCTACAATGGAGTATCGAGGATTGGCGATACCCGTGGATACGCCATTTCGAAATCGAAGGGAACTCTGTGTGTTAGCGCGTTATTAACACAGCTCAAATTCGCCTTAACGCGTTGCGTTTCTAACGGCTGCGTATTTCCGCTGTACAGAATTCGAGCTATATAGAACGAGAGGGAGAGAGAAAGACAGACATGTTGCATAGTTGCAAAACATTTCATTGGTTAGGCCGAATGAAACGTTGTCGGAATATCTATCGCGGTGGGAACTAGCGCAAATTATGTGCGGATTTGAATGATACCGATGGAAACACCGTTGCGAACAGAAGTTACCGAAAGTTGGAAACCACCACCGCGATCGAGCCGAGTAAGGGAGGTGTTGCATTGGGAACGAGAAGTTGCATCGGCCCGATCGAGCGCACGAAAACCTTCGGTTTGTTATTTTCGGCCAGCGAATTTGTGAAACAATTTTCAACCGGCCAGCGATAAACAGGTTAAACTGTGTTTGTAACTCGAACACGATCTTCCTGCCTGCTAACTTTAATTTCATTCCACAAATTGTTTCAATTCTGAACATTCGTTAACGGGTAATGCGTATTCTCGACGAGCTTCACCGAATCTCTCCGCTTCTATCGATATATCCCTCTCCTATTGATAACGTCGACGTCCTCAAGAACGTACCGAAGAAGTATCTGCACCTTACTACCGTGTCAGCGTTCACGATATCATCGATTGAGTTTCGTACGCGTCCCGTATCGTGATCCGGTTGCCGGATATTTCGAGCGCGGCGAAGAGTAAAGAAAATCGAGCAGCAACGAATGAGAAGATGGAAAGCGGAAGGATGGATGGAAGAAGAACGCGGAAGTAGATCGACGGGACTATCGAAAACATTGATAAACGAAACATTATGAAGACGGCCACGTTCGAGCGAACATTATATTACAGTAATTCGGTGGAGAGTGCGGCGAGGCGACGAACCGTGAAACGCCAGACAGAGAGAACGAGAAGCAGAGAGAAGCAACGGGTGAGACTGAGAGGGTAAAGATCGGTGGCTATGTTCGGGCCGATTTGTCTGCGTAAATTCACGGCCTCGAAGGAAGTAGACGATGATATAACGTTAGAGAAGCGAAAGGCCGGCGGGGTAGTGAGGCCACGTAACTCTTGGGTTCGCTTTGCCAGGGTTGCCGGTGACCCAGCAACCTCTCTTCTTCTCTGCCTCTTGGCCCAGCCTCTTTCCTCCGTCTTCCGTGGTCGATCGATTCGCTAAAAGTAAATAAAATTCACCCCTTCGATTGCTGGCGTAGCAGGCCGTGTGCATCGGTGTAAGTGTCAGTGCTAGTTGTAATGCAATAAATCAAGTCGATGGAGAGCCGAAAGTCATCGAACAACCGAGGTGCACCTGATTCTCGGTTTCGCTTCGCGCACCGCTGAACAAAGAGAGGGGCAACATCCGCAGATAGGTTTTTGCCACTATGGTAACCATCGATGATTCTTCTTGTAAAAGCAAATCAAGTAAAAGCACATAAAAACGGATCCTCGGCATGGTCGAGTTGACCCAGCTTGTTAAGGTTCGAGTTTAAAAGATGTTTCGTACCGCGTCACGTTTACTGGCTCTTTGCTACTTTACGATCGAACAGACGTCACTGTTGCGCCGTTTTACTTACAAAGTCGTTTCGATAGTTAGGCCTTAAAGGGCAACGAATTCGTCGATGGCCTAGATGGCTCAATTGGCTCAATCCTTCGTCGGAGAACGAGCCACGTTTATATCTAATAATTCAACTGATTAATTTCTTTTCTTCTGGCGGGGCAGGCTGCTGTGTTTTTCCTTATCTCGGTCTCTCTCTCTCTCTCTCTTTCTCGTTCTGTCTTTCTACTCGATTGTCGAGGAACTTTTCTTCCAATACTACGTTTCCAAGTAACGAATTTACCTAGGTTATTCCACGGTGCAATCCAGTTTGGCGAATTGAGTTTTAAACTTGATTACCGGGCCGACAGATATTCTCCAATATTCATGAAACACTTGTTCAACGAAAACCGCGTTATGAGGCGAATTAATTTCACACACGGTTAAAACACGCGCAGGCCCATCATTTATGGATTAATAATGGTGAACTTATCGTCTATTTGTCAACGTCACGACGCGTTAGAATTTAGCACAATTTTTATAAGAAGCTTTTAATATCCGTGCATTTCGCGGCAGACTGCGCTCGATTTCCGAGCTCGTTGAAACGTCGGATAAAGGGGCAAAAGGAAAAGAAAAGTAACTCGCAAGCCCGCCGGGATGCAGTTCGCGGTACGGGCGAGAAGAGGAACGCTTGTTTCTTCCAATTCCTCTGGTTGTTATTCTTCTGCGACGACAACCCGCACCGCGCCAGGTATCGCGCGCCAGAATACCCGTCGATAAATCAGGCTGCGAACGAAAAGTCGAGTGTCGTCGAGAACATCAACCGACGAGTGCATTTCGCGCTGAGGTGCGACTGAAAAGATGAAACAAGTCACAGACGAAACAACCTGTCGAAATAATATTACGCGAGCACGATCGCAAATCGTGTAGACGTTTATCCATTTATTAGTTTTCCAACGTAACTGTTGGAATTTCTTTTCTTTTTAGAATGAAATTGTTTCTTTAATTATATAGTAATATGTTTTCCTGTAATATTTGTATTCTACATTTGTTTATATAATCGTACTGTAAGTATTAGAAGTTTAGTTGTGCATTTATTTCCATGTGATTACACTTTATAACGATTGGTAGAAGGATAACCCGATATATTAATGTCAGAAATAGTCGAAATTATTAGAGTTCATATATCTCGTCCGTAGATATATTTTCTCAAAGAATCATATACGCTACTTATTTCAACGACTAGAATAAATAAAAACGTATGAATTGCTATCCGTGTGTCACAGGGATTAAGAACCAAGCAATGAAATTGTGCATAAAAATTGCACATACATAAAAGCAACGTTATTGGAGGACATAAATAAAGTAAATTTAAACATCGTTTTGTCTAGATACGAAATATGCATTAGCATAGTGGATACCCTGAAAAATCTACTATGGAATTTAGAGACAAAAAGTATGTTCACGATTTGAAAAAAGAAATTATCACGGTGTTATAAATATTTTAATTTCTCCATGATATTATACATGGAACAAGAAACGATGTTAAAATGTTAAACCACGAATAAAATATTAAACATTCACTTTAAATGTTAAATAAAAAATTTGTAACGTTGAATATCCCGCTTTATAAGCACGATATCAAAAAGCAGAATTCAATAATGTAAATTGATTGAAGAAAAGCTGCGTTAATACACCGTTGGTCTGAACGAGTTAAAACGATTAATGGATTAAAGCGAACGACGAAAGAAGGAATGTCATTTGAAATAACACTTCGTTCTGATAAAATACAAAGATCCACGTCCACCTTGGACTTTTCCATCGTCCTCGCACAGCCGTTTGATCGATATTTGACGAATAGCAAATACATTAAGAATTGACGCGTTAATTTCTAAGTATTAATAAAGTTTAAACAATTTGCATGGTTATTCTCGTATGAAACAATATTTTACGAATACATAAGAAACATAAGTCCGCTTCACGTCAGGCGCACGGTTTGCGTAACAGGTGGTTCTTCGCGGAATGAAATAAAATTAATTTTTGGTTCGGGACAGCACGGTATAACCAGTGTACGGCACAGTTCGTCACTGTCGGTGTTAATGGAATTACGGCCGCGAAATGCCAACGATCGAAGGTTGGTTGATTTCTTTTCGAAGGAAAGGGACAGCTTGAAAGGTCGACGAAATTAGTTTCTCACAATACGATAAATTGCAATAAAAGAGCGATGGCGGCGGTCGGAAAAAACGTCAGCCCGAAAATCTATTGAGATCGATAGCTTCAGGGATGTTCGCCCGCGCGATAAAACCAGTCGTCGTACCTTTTTCCTACTTTGTCGATAATCTTGACTTTAACTCTATATATATTAAGAATTCAATGTATGAATTTTCCATTACTTACCATACGATAAACATTCAAATTCTCCCGATTAGTTTGATAAACGTTGGTCTAACAACCTCTATTCGACTGAAATTCGTCAGTGAAAAGAGAGAAATGCAATGATCCGAAGTGTGACTGTTTGCTTCCAATCCTTACGCAACGTCTCGGTTGAATTTGCATAAATCGAGGAAAATTCAACAACCGGTTCACCGGCTCCCGGAACGAAATGCAAATATCCCCTGGCCTGGTCACGAACTTATAAATCGAGATCTCGAATCCAGACTCTGCTGGTAGTGGTGGAGTAAAAGTCATCGAATGCGGCGGGCTAACTTGATTCCGGCACGAAGGGGAAAACTTGCTGGCGAACGGTTTGATTTTCGTCGAGATTCGATTCGCGTCCGGCGGATTCGCGCGGGGCTAAACGACTTACCTGGCGACCCAATGTATGGACGCTGATCGAATGTGTGTACTTTGAACGGGCGCTCGAAAGGAAGGTGTCGAGGAGATGAAAGCGTCAGGATATGGAAGGAGATTCGTTTCGAAAAGAAGAGAAAATTCATGCACGATGAACCGAACGCATGTGGTTTAACGCGCGACCAAACGACCGAGAGATTTGTCGAATAAAGAAATGGCGTAGCATTGGAAATATAGCAAAAGCAACCACTGGATGAAATTAACGTTCATTTGTTTAATAGTTGTGCCAGTTCTTATTAAACGGTACGAGAGCTTGTTCCGCATATCATCGCTTTTCTTCGGTCGTCGTTTTAATACCATACGAGTGTCGTATTTTTCCAGTGATTAACTAGTTGAAACAAGCTTCCGACCGTTAGTTGAGAGTTCAGACCAGTAGAATTTCTTTCGACGATCGACGAAGCACGGAAAAGCTTTCCCGCAGGTAACGATTTTGTCCTAATGATCAACTGGCTTGGTGTTCCAACATGGGATGACAATTACGCGTAATCGATTAATTTGCGAATACTAAATATCCTCGTGGCTCGCGTTATATTCCCATTCCCAGTCGCGCGAACAGCATAGCCGCGTGCTCGTCCATCACTTTGTCCAGCCGCAAATTAATTATCTCGTAAGCATTATTTTAATTAACGCGGCCACCTCGAAAGCCCAGCCCGGCTTTTTTAACCCAACCAACGTTTCCGCTTTTCGTCCAACGCTATCATTCTTCTCATTTTCTTCTCCTTTCTCTCTCTCTCTCTCTCTCTCTCTCCCTCCCTCTCTCTCTCTCTCTCTCTATGTCTTTCGCCTCATTTGTTCATTCTTGATGACTTTTCATGGAAATAAAAATAAACGATATCGCGGAAGAATTAGTACGTTCATTTCTTCCACTTTAAAACGAGATCAATCATGTATAAACGGGAGTCGTCGTCAGACGGACGATGAAACATTTGCTCGACTTTGTCGTCTGCGAGTCTTTTCTCCGGCCGCAAAGGGAATAACTATAATTAAATGAAATCAAATAAAGCGGCTCATACGTTTTGTTGTGTTTGTCCTATAACGTTTTCTTTCTTTCTTTTCGCCTTCCTCTCTTTTTCTCCGGGTTTTCCCTCTTGCTTTCCGCTTTACGCAATACAGAACATCACAGAGAGGAAGACGAGACATACGCGCAGCGTAGTGCTCTGTGACTCGTCGTCGTTAGAAGACGCTAATTGCAAGTTAGGCACGAGGATGCTCCATCTCTGAGAACAACGTCACTTTATCGTCGAAAGAGAAAGGAAAGAAAGGCTGGCGAATCGCAAACGTCCAACGTAGACGACGACTTTGCGACGATTTACTCGTAGCAAAGAAAAAAGGAGATGAAAGGGAAGGTAAAAACGAGGGGAAAAAGAAAACTAGAGTGCAACGGAACGTTTGCGAAGGAAACGTCTACATTTTTAATTTCTATCCGTCGTCGCTCGACGATCGTACACGTGTGTGTTAACCGTAACATGCTTCTATACACGATGAAATATGTTCTATCGTTATTACGTGTCTCTCTCGTTGTTACTTTAATTATCGATATTTAATGTATTAATAATTATCGCGACTCGCGGTAGCGACGCGTAATCAATTACACATGTTAAACGAACATGCTTAATTGAGAATAAGCGAGTAGAACAGAGCGAGAGAAAGAGAGGAAAGAAGAGAGAGAGAGAGGGGTCTCTTTTCAAGCAGGGTCGTTACACGAATAATTCCATTTAATGCCGTTTCACGTAACTCGAAACGAAGCAGAGACAGGAATAATAGAGCGAAGAACAGGGTGGTTAAAGGTTAAGGCTACCTTCGAAACATAAATAAATGTTTGTATGGATTACTTGCATAAACATACATTTTCTCATCGTATATTCCGGCTGTTTGCATAAATAACGAACCGGGAAATATGGAATGTAAAATAGCTCCGATATAGTTTCCTCTGGCGCGCTAGTTTCCACTCGAGGGATGCAACACTTGAATTAATCGTAAACCAAGAAGGACGCATGGTTTTTGCCTGCGTCTGCTATTCTCGTTTTTATTTGACGCCCCCCCCCCCGCTCTCCCTCTCCTCACTGCCAAATCGATCACGAAACAACACGTTTATTGAAACTGCTCCAGCCTAAATGCTGGAGTTTAAGAGTACGCGCAACGTGCGCCGAATCGACTCGTCGTTGATATCGTAATCGTGACGTGGCTTTCCAACTGGTTGACCGTTGATTACTTGTCTCTCCACGCGTAGCCAAGCTCGTTCACATTCGAATGGAAATCGTACGGTATACCAGTAGAGTTTGCGACGGCCAACTGTAAGATAATTTTGTAGTCTATCCGATCTTCGATGGCTGAGAATCATGACCGTTAATCACTAAAATCGCATTCCAGATAATCTTTTGCTAAAAGTAACGTAGATAAACGGATAAGAATAAGACACTTCCTGTTTGTACCGCTTCTCTTCAAACGTTCTGTTTTTATATCTCGTTGACATTTCCCATCGTTGTACATCTATAATCGTGATTAAAAATAGTAAGATAACAGGTTACTGACTAATCGGGATTTTCAATCAGGAAACAAAGGGAACAAAAATTCGCGTCTTTACCAACGAGTCAGATCTCTTGCTTTCTCGGTAATGATCATTTAGATTTAAATGCGCAAGATACAATTCCCTGACGACGAATCGAAAATGTTGGTAATTTCATATCGATGAATTAAATTACGCCTGGTCTCATAAGTTGTTTGGAAGTTGAGCAAAGGTTTACGCTAACACAGCTGGATCGTGGTCATTGATAAGGTCGTGAAACCGGGGCGGGTCGAGAAGTTGGAGGAAAATAACGGCGCGGGAAAGTTGCTCAAGGCAGGGTGGCAATTACCGGAAGGTCGGTCAGAAAAACCATCAGCGCCTGGGCTAGCGCGGATTGTTCAAAGTGTGCCGAGGTAAAGTAACTATTCTCATTGCGGTGCGATAAATGGCGATCGTTTAAGCGTCCACTTTTTCCCATCCTTCCGGCCACGGCGATAAATGACCGGGCGTTCCAAGCGTCTTAGCATCGGTTTGCATTTCCGGCCAAGGCTAGCTTAAGATCACAGAACTCGAGCATCGAGAGCGTTCCTTTCGAGGACTCGTCCCTTCCCACGCTTTCGACCCGAGACGCCATTGAATCCTCGGCTAATCCGTGACACTTATTATCCTCCTACCCTTCCTGCTTACGGATAAATCGATCGTGTTGGCATCTCCTGGCAAATATTCGATTAACAAAACACCCTCAATGATCGTCGCGTAAAAGAAAAGAAAACGCTGCAACGAACTGTCTTTCTGTCTCTCTACCATCCTGCTTTCCCTTTCGTTGCTTCATCCCACATCGACGTTCTCCCACTTTCCATTTCGAGGGAATTTTCTACGTCGTGGTCCCAGGGAACGATATATCAAATGAGCACGCCGCTTTCTGAAGTCCGCCTTATCGTGACGGCTCGCGTGCTCAGACGCGTTCGGGTAAATCGATCAATTGCCGTGAATTGGCCCTTTCGTTGTAATATCGCGGCGTTGGTCGTTAATCAGCTGGCAACTGCCACCCACGCGGTGCACCTGGTAATTTTCGAAAGGACGAACAACACGAGACTGAAATGTGTGGAACGAGCTCGTGTGCTACCATTTCCAGTCATTTCGTAAACCGAAATCTGATTATTTTTTTTTTCTCCTTTCTTTTCTTTTTTAGCCAATGTGACACGTGGTTTCTCGACCTGCTTTTTTCCCACTCTGTGTATATAGAGCCTGAAATCGATTCGTTGGAACAATCCGAGGCGACGCGTGAATCGTTGTTCGTTGTTGTCGCTCGACGAAGCAACCCCTTTCGTTCTCTTTTTTTCTTCTCTCTGTCCTGCCCGCCCTGCTACCGCTCCTCCACCTCCGGCTGCCTCTTTTATCGGTGGCCGTGTCTCGTTTTCAACGGATGTATGTATACCCTTCGATAATTCATTGGCCGTCGATACTACAACAGGTTCCACGCAGCGGTCGCGACAGATCAATACGCTTTTACAATCGCTGCATGGAACAATAATTATTGCTACACGCGCGATAATTCACGACGATGTCCCTCGGTAGCCGTATATCGGTGCGCATCGACGATAGAAAGAGACACAGAGAGGAAGCAAATTATAGAGCGCCGGTGTATAGCACGGTACATTGTATTTTATTAACGTCAACGTATTAACGCGACGATGCCCGGGTTATCGATGCTCGTGACGCTCGAATTTTGCGGCGTAATCTCCAGACGAACTTACCACCGACCCGACGATACATATCTCTATAACTATCGTAACCGTGTTTCGGTGATTCTAGAGTATGCATACTTGCAATTTTCAGCCCCGAAACGCCGACTAAATTTTAATATCGCTAATTGAAAGCGTATTACCGCAAATTTCCAAGGATTTCACGTAAATTGGTTGAATCGTGATGATGGTATAGTATAGCAGCATCTTGGTCGCAGATAATTTTGATTAAAAATTCACAGCGATAGAATATACATCGTAATCCTAAATTCGTGGCACAGATGCAGTCAGGGAAATTCTATGATTGAAAATATGACGAACATAAAAAATAACAAGAATACGAATTTCTTTACTTGGCTGGTAATACGAATTTTAAGAGCGACGTGTAGATACGCGTTCATGTCGTGAGCGGTCGATCAAAGTGAAACGTTATCAGCGTTCATTTACTAAGAATCAAAAGTCCCCTCGAGTACTCGATTCGTCGTCAGCGGAGATTCGTTTCTTTAGTCAATAATCGAATCGTCGTTTGCGAATGATAATCGTCTTCGCGTCCTTCCGTTTCGACGAGAGACGAACGAGCAATTTCACAGATAATACCGTACGATAGGAGCAACAGAAGATCCTTCTCCCTAAAGACCATCAGCAAACGGTGATTTATCAGAATGTACGAAAGGATGGTTTGAGGCGTGCATTCGCGTTAGGCACCCATCAGCTTTATCCGTTTTCTCCGTGACGCCTTCTCCCCGTAATCGGCGAACGATTTATTCCGGATTCTCTCTCGATCGCAGCTACACGTTTCACAGCCCGCGTTTCATTCTGGTATAAAGACCCGTATACTCGTATCGATTCGTTTGTATTCAATCAACTCGTTAAGTGGTCTCGTCCGTTGATTCTAAGTCGTTCCAAGAAGATAATTATGAAACTTCAACTAGGCAACCGGTCCTGTTTGCGCAACTCAAATGCCATATCGTGGATAACGTGTTTCGTATAGAAATAATGATTTAATGTACAGAACCATTTGCTAGAAACATTCCTAAATCTTGATAAACTTGCAACAAATAGCAGCATGAAGTAGAATTTTATTGACATTGGTTTTTTAATTCTCGAATATAGCATAAGCGACAAATCTACCAGTTTTATGACTTTATTTCCCACCGTACTTCTCAGTTCACCGCTTCTTTCTATACTTTTTACGTCTGATACAAGCCAATTTCATTTACAAGATTTTCTATCTAATTGAAGGTTGTCGACTCTGTCGTTTGACAAAACTTCACGTACTTTTCTATATATTTTATAACGTTCGCAGCATAATATGTTGTTGTAATTTTCTTATTTTAATTATTTACTATATTATATTATTTAATCAATTATTATACGTATGATATACAAGCCTGCACATATTTTTATATTCTGTATTACACATTTTTATATTTTTTATTACATAGTGTTATATTTTGTCCGTAACAACATACATATAACATCGTAGTAATATAATCTTCGTTTCAAGGCTTTGACAAAGCTGTGTTCGCAAACCTGGTGTTTTTGCACACGAAAAAAAATTACTCTATTGTGCGAAAATATGAATATCTCACACAGTATAATAATAATAATTAAAATATAATAACTAGACCACAGAACCTTTATGCAAATTCGTATTATCATAATCACACTCGAAGAAACGGAACCAAACCAGGCATTTCCTCCGTTCTCTAAATATTTTAACGAGTATTTTAACTTTAATTTGAATATTTCATATATTATGCGCATCCTGCATATTTTCGCACATTTAAATTGCCCACAAGCGTGTAAATATCCGCGGTTTAATAATAACATGACAATTACAAATTCGTTTTTTAATATTTCCTAGAATTTCTAAGAGTCCAAAAAAGAGTATTCACCCGATCGAACATTCATATATTCATGTGTATTGTTACCAGATCTGCATTAATAGAGCGGTTCCAGTTACCATGAAAAATTATCACTGGAAATGTAAAGCGTTCTTCAAAATCCCGATAAACCAATGCTACTCGTCTCTCAGTTGTCTAATAAGTGGAATCACATTAATCATTCCTTTTTAGTTTCCCGCATACTTTTTCTCGGTCGAAGAAAGGTCTCGTCGCGAGGAAATATAACGGGCTGCTATTCCGGCCAGATTGCATCCGACGTCTCGTATTTATGGCGCGGATCGGCAGAAAGTATTGCAGCGTTGCATGCGCGGCCAATATGCATATCGCGTTGAACGTATAATTAACAAGCCCGCGAGAAACGGGATTTCAGTGTGGTAATCGAATTACTTGGTTCTACTTGGAAGAGCGTGGCGGGTACGCGGCCGCCGATAGGCTCTCGGACCACTGTCGTCCGATCGATTTTGCGGCCGCTCGTCGCTGTCGAGTCTAGCCAACCTATTACCCGACGTATCTATGCAGTCTATCATAAAAGAAGGAACAAGTTCGCCAGAAAGTGAGTTCCCTTCCCTTCGAATCAATAATCACGTTCTAACCTTCGTAAAAAAGTGACAAAAAAAAAGAAAAAGAAAGAAAGAAAAGCGAGATGGTTTCGTGGTCAGCTATCATCGGTTCTTTTCGTAATGTACGAAACATGTCTCTGGAGTCGAACATAATTATTACGACGATCATTCGACCATAATCTACGATCGACGATTATTTCAGGCAAAGTTACCAATCCAGTCCAAACCGCGAATTAAACGTACCGGTAATACCTGTTAAGCGTTCTCTGTCGTCCATGTAAATTGACGTTAAGCGACCTTGATCATCCGACATTACTCGCTCGTCGAATCGTTCTTGGATACTTAACAGTTTAATAGACTTCTATCATCTCCTGGGGAAACTTTATTCTAAATGCGAGCAAACGTAACTCGTACGTCTGCTAATGAATATCGGTAGGTCGATTTATATTCCAACGACGTTGATCCGTAAAACGCTTCTACGATATTTAGTTCTTGACAGATAGTACAAATAACTCGTAGGGGAACGAACATCTCATCCTGGTAGCCGTTCGAATCACAAGCAATTCCGAGTACGACGGACGGTCGTTTCGTTCGATTTTCGTTGCGCGATACACGAGTTTGCGGGCGCAGGGCACACGGGCCTCGCGTGCGCTACAATCCAGCGAGAGAAAAAAGAGGCAATGGGAAGGGAAGGGGGAACAGGGCAAAAAAAAATCGGAATGAAGGAAGGGATATATATATATATATATATATATATATATATATATATATATAGAAAGAGAGAGGGGATTGAGAGAAAGATGAATGGCAATAAAACGTATAAGATTCGAATAACAAAGCGGTGGAACCAAATTGATCGTTAAGTGCGTGGACTGCGTGACTCGACTGATCGGTCTGTTCGATGGTCGAACAAGAGGCGCGGCTCTTCATGCCTGCAAACCTCTGGAGATGCTTGATCGTAGGGACGAGCCAATTAACAGTGGATTATGCGAATCAAAATTAGCGCGTGCATCAATTTCTGCGTGGCTACCGGGACTGCGATAGCGGAGGGGAGGGACTAGCAGCGTTGTTAATTACACGCCGTTAATTGCATAGATATCCATGATACACGGGCAATCTCGGTTGGAGAAGGCGCGGAGCGTACGATCGTGTGCGAGGAAACGTACACTTAAACGACGATTCGTTGTTCGACCGATTATCTATTCGCTGGTCGGAAAAGGGTTGGAATTCGCAGCACGTCGCCCGTACGCGATATCCTTGGTTTATATTGTGTATTTTAGGTTTGTTTGATCTGCCTGCAAGGCGTTCGCGAATTGGATGACATCGGGACCACAATGTAACTTGCGATTACGGTTTTCATCTCGCTGGTATTAACCAGAAGATTTCGCAGACACACTCACGTGAGGTAACGAATGGTTCATCTAACTTGTTACTCCTCGAGATGGAAGCTGCTCCAGTAGAGTGTTCGGTAGAGGGAAGATCCTTTAGTCCTTTAGATCCTTGGGAAGACTACTTCAGAGGAATTTGTAACACGCTGTTTGTCTCGTGAAATAGAAATTTTCAAGCGAAGTCAAAAGTACCAACCGATATCTCGTCAGATTAACCATCGGTATACTTATATTTACCATGCAAGAAATTGCATCAAATATTTCTGCTTGCACGACCGTAGAACCGTGCCAAACGGTTTGAATTCCAAGGCGCGAATGCAACCGATCTTATCGTCGAGCTGTTCTCGTACACGAGAACGATTGTTTCGACCGATAGTGAAGGCAGAGCCGCGGTGTGTGCCGTGTTCGCGGAGAGTTCTCGAGTCTTCCTGCGTGGAGCAAGAAGCGCACGCCTTTTCGTGGGCCAGCGTTGTAGTAGCACGGCCGATAGAAACTGCCGGCTGGGTATACCGCCATCCATCTCGAGTAGAAATAGAGCGGAGGATAGAACGGTGAAACTAAGCGAACGTCAGGTCCGCTGGACATACCCGGAGGATATTCGATAGTCCGATTGTAAAGCTGGTTCGGGACGTGGAACAAATAGAGAGCACGTCTGTGCGTCGTTGGAACTCTCTGCCTAGAGATAGATATATATGTGTGTGTTTCCACACGTTGAACGTGCACGCGAAAGTGGGAGAATTCGGAATGGCGCAGCGCGTACCCAGACCGCGTCTATTGTACTACCATCGATAATTTCCACGAAACCAATTCGAGAATTCTCTCGAGGATCCCACGCGAACTTATCAAGGAACGAAGGAAAAACCGCGAGTCGTTCGGAAGAAATCAGATAATTAGCCGCGTAACGAGCGATGACATTTATTAGCGCGAAACAGTGGATGTTCGGTCTGCTAGCCATATTTAGCTATGCTACGCACATTCCTCTCATCCCGGATAGGCGAAACCAGTTTTTCCAAGGAGATTCGTCTTCGGCCATGGAACACTTAATGAGAACCTTTCCATCCGATATCGATAAGATATTCTCGTATTCGTAATGCGTATGTCTTCGTTCCATTCACGGTGTGCTCGTAATCCTGATTTTCTCTTCTACTAGTCTCGTGGGAAGAGACGAGCGCCAAGCACCGAGAAGAGCTCTATTCTTTCTATAGGTATCCCTTGGTCTTTCGTCCGCAGCTTGTTTCGTTGGCAAAAGTGAAAAGTCGCGCGAAGCTATGAAAGGTAGGAGAATGGGAATACGGGAACGGGAACGCGACGAAACCGAGTATAAAAACGCGAGCTCCATTACGTCCCAGTGGATATATCCGCGTTTGGCCAGCAGAGAGTATCCAGCGCGCTTCGTCATAAAACACTTTAAACGGAAAACATTGTACAGCTTTTCGTCGGTGGGAGTAGCTAACACAACGCAGCTGGCTCGGTTGACCAGTTGAAAATTTATCGGCGAGCGACGCCACTATGCCAGACCACCCTCTTCCTCTTTGCTCTCCTTTCGAGTCAGCTTTATGAGTCGGTGCCAGCACGACGACGACGTGCCTCGTTTCTTCACCAACCGCCACCAACAGATGCATTTTTATCGCTGCTCGTTCGTCTCGCGTAATTCCGTAGAGTTACGAGGAAAAATTGCCACGGCGCGGCGCCAACGTCGATCGAACAAAGTATTTCATACTTCGCGGGAGACATAGACAAAGTTTGAAATAATCGAGAAATTAAACGAGACGTCGTTAATCTTTTTCTCTCTATCCCCGTTTTCGCCTCTTTCTCGAGGTTCCATGTAATCTCGTCGAACGATCGATCCGTCCCTTTTGAAAATTCATCGTGAAATAAAATGCGTTGAACGTGGTCAACGTAAAGGCTCTGTCACGCGCATTTTTATCATACCTCCATCATCCCACGTACATTTTGTCGTCGAACGTTCACAGGCTACCCAAGCGACCGGGCAAGTGGCGCGTGTGTCAGTTGAGTGCATCCTCATTATGGTCACGTTGTGTAATGTGTCGCCGAGAACGTGAAATTTTCACGTCGGAATCCATCCACGTCGTACTACCTACGCTCATTCAGAAACATCGATTCGTTCAGACATTCGTAGTTCCGGAGAACTAACTCGTACATATGATCGATGCGAGCGTGAAACGTCTAAAGTTGTACGCGAAATTCGTAAACGAAGATAGTTCTCTCGAACCATCGAATAGAACGTTATTCGAACTTTCGTGGTGTAACCGTTGCCGCTATTCTCCGCATTCAACGCAAATTCGTCGGCGCGTCCTTGCGTTCCTACGTGGTGCGATGCGATCGAACGGATTCGAACGCATTCTTATTATTCATAGCAGTGCACTCGGAGCAGTCACCCGGTGCACGAGCGAACGCGTGAAATTTTCACACCGTTGCTAGCTTCCTCGTTCGCTTTAGCCGCGTTCTCCCTTTTTCTCTCTCATATGGTAACACCACCCATATCCGATTCTATTCCGCACGCCGGATATTCCGGGACTAGCAACGCCAGATATCATTCGCCTTATTTTAGCCCATCCACCTACCCGTCATGAATTTCCACGCGAACGATGCCGCACCCTGCCACGTTTCTCTGTCCAACGCATGCCGTTCATTCTCTGCTGCATCCTGTCCTTTTCACGATACCCGGCCGGTCGAAACACGGCCATCTACACGGCCCGGAATCGGTCAAAGGGAGCGGCGAGTTTCAATCGATCCACACCTTCATTATCCGTCGCGGGCGATTCGCCGTCACACGAATGCCGATTGCGTGAAATTTTCATCCCGGTTTTCTCTGTGCTTCCTGTGTACGGCAAATTTTCCATGCTGTAACGAAACGATGATCCATGTGGCATCGCATCGATCTCTTGTCAGCGATGCATCTGTACACTCCCTCTGTCTCTCGAAAGTTTCCCTCTCTGTCTTTCTCTCTCAAAAGTTTCTACCTCTATCTTCGCGTAATGTCGATGAATCGAGCCACTAATCTCTGCGGCAAATACGTTTCATGCTCTGACGTTTCGCACGGAGTCCTCCTGAAACGTTTCTCGCGAAGCAACTCGTTACAAACGCGATCCATTTGCGTCACCGTGCTTTCGAAAGCTTTCCTTGCAATCTCGATCCTGTCATTCGAGAAACACGCTGCAACCCGAGTTTTCAGGAGGAGGAGCATCGTTCGACGGCTCTAGATGATCGAACGCCTCCTCGATCGAGAATAGAACGATCATCGCGACAGTTTCCTCGTTCATTGTATAGTAATGAATTGTCACTTTTACGATATGTCATTGGGCATATATTACAGGTATACAGGAGCAGTTTCGATCTTTCGTCTGTCTTCCTTGTCGCAGTCGACGATGGTGGAACCGAGAGGAGAATCCATTGAGCGATTGTATCTCGGATATTCGAAACTCGAGCAATTCTGATACATCGTAGGAAATGTATCACGTTGTTAGCACATTTTTCCTGTAAATTTCTATAACGTGATATCTAGATATTTTTGATGAAATTTTGGCAATAATTTGACAATAATCGCCACTCCATGATACATGGTCTCGATTTAGTATTCTGTACCACGTATTTAACGAAAATTGATACTTTGGTAACGAAACCTATTATACGTAAATAGATCAGTATACATATAGTCTATATAATAATAATTCATTGACGTCATATACCAGGATAAAGTGTCATTATAAAATAGGTGTAAAATACGTGTAAATAAAAAGATGCAAAAGTTTAATTACGTACGTATGCTTTAAAAAAGTTTGTAGATGGAAATTCTGAAGACATTGGTAGAACCGAAGTAAAGATCTAATATATTGCCAAATAATATATTCACGGCATTACATAAGCGATTCGTTCTCAGTGTCTGAGATAAAAAATTTTGATTTACAATGACAAGGGAGGAACGGAGATTGTGAGAATTTACGCGATCTTACGAGAAGCATAAAGACGAAGAATAATATACCGAACACGTTGACCAGATTTATCGATCATCATCACACAGAACACTCTGTATATCGCAACGAGTTTAAAAGTAATCGGAGCAAAACATTGGCCCGTATAACGTCGTTATTCTAAACCATTCCAAACTACTCTGGATGCCTCTCGATCTCTCCCAGAAGCTCATCGAAACCATCCTATGTCACTGTTAACAAATTCCATTTGTTTCGCTCGTTACTCGAGTCCGGTGTTCTGACAGGCTCATACACTGATAATTGGTTCCCTTGAATAGTCGCGAGATACGAGACCCGTCGATTGTGTCCATTGTACCGCGAAGAGAGCTCGATGCCAATCACCGTTGACCAGCGTGACACGAGGAACGTCGCGTTAGAGAGCCCTTCGAAAAACGCGGGCAACGCGCGAGGATCGTGCGCCTCGAATCGATCAATCGAAGCGTGTCGCAGTGCCAAGACGAGCCGCGCCGCTAACAATGGGTTAAAAACAATTATCGAGCGACGCGGCCGGAACGAGACCAACCTCGCACACCCTATCCTTGTTGATCCCAGCCGGACGATCGTAATTGTCCGTCGTGGCAATTAATAGTCGTCGGACCGAGCCAGTTATGCGGGACGCGAGCAAACGGGCCAAAGGTAAATATAATTACAGTTGTATTATTCCTGTAAAATCGAGTGTACGTATGGCGAGAACGCTAGAGGGTGGTTTAGAATGTAGACGAGAATAGGCGAGAGAGCAGAAACGAGCGGGTCCTCGAAAATTATGAGTCCGCGCGTTTTCCGTAACCACCTTTCCACCACGTCACTTCCCACCCCCCAGAGCTTTACGTTCTTCGTTCGGCCTGTTCCAACGGGCGGTGCATTCATGCGTCGTGCTCGTGCAACTGCAGCACAAAATCTCCCTCTGGCAGATCTCGCCCCTCACAGCCCATGGTCGCCATTGTACTCTACTCCCCGCGAATTTTTCATCACTTCTCTCTACTCTTCTCTCCTTTCCTCTTTTGTTTTTCCTTTCCTTCTTTTCTTTTTTTTTTTTATTTTTTTCTTTTGTACAGGCTCCTTCTTTCATCGTAGACGTTTGTTCGTGTCATTGTGACTAGGTTTAACCCCTTCGAGTGAGTAATTGCAGCGGAGATTTGACATATTGGCCATCGTTTTTATTAGAATCTTCGTGAGAACGACTTTTTGTCGAATGTTAGCGCTCTTATGTACGATAAGATGGTGACACGGATATAAATATTTTATGCAGGAATTGAGTCGTTGAAAGAGACAACCTGTAGGGCTTTGAATGGCAGACGCGAATATCAGGCTGTTTGGAAAGGCGAGGCGAAACGATGGCGTGTTAACGAAGTTTACAACGTAACACGGCAACGTTATCGCGACTCGTTACAAGGGAATTAAAACCGCGAGATAAACGAGTCACCTGCACGTACGCTCCGTAGAATGTATCCGACGCTTTAGTCCGTAACTCAACTCCGTAATTCCGCGTAATTAAAGCTTTCGATTTCGTACGTGTCCCCGATTCAACGGGTTTTCAGCCGAGCATCGATGGAACCACGGATTGAAATCAATCTCGTGTACTTTTCTTCTCGTTTTAACGCGCGATTCGTCGTGGATAGCGATCCACGCTCCCATGAACAGCAGCCACTCGAAACTACCGCACTCTCAGTCTCGCTACTGTATCGCGAAACTTTCACCCACAACCCCCGTCGCTGGCATTGTCCCTGCTACGTCGCTCGAAATTCCTCTGCAGTAATTCGCGATCTAGTTCCGCGAGTCGACCAATTATCAGCGAGGAAAGTTAAACCTCTTTCCTACTGAAACACGCACGAACGTCGAACGAGCGACACACCGCGATCGTAGATAGAAGCGTAAACGAGTATCTTGTAAAAGCAGCGAAGCGACAGTCGTGAAAAACGAATTAAATAGAAAACGTTACTGCTATACGTTTTAGTAAGCCGCGTTCACAGAGTTTTTTATACTTGACTTATTCAAGTATTCGATTCTTCGTACTCGTAACGATTGCCACTTATCGTCTGTAAAGCGAAAAAGGCAACGGTTATATCGATTGTGGGAGTATTACGAATGGTACGTTTTAAAGCGATTTCGACGCAATACCGGAAACTTGTCGGATAGAATGCGTATCGATAACACTCGAATTCGAGGAACTTTTCCAGGTAGCTTACAAAGGGGAACCAGTATTAGAAAAGTTGACCTCCTTGGAATGTATACCACATTTTTTCGACCTCTCTCTATTATGACCTCTCAACCGGAAGCCAAGACATTATTGCTAAAGGCAAGACGAAAAGCGTCCACTTCGAATCGAACGACAAAGGGATTTCTCCGGATGCAGAGACTAACAATAGCAATTTTTTATCGTATTCTCTACCGGTACCCTTCTAATGCTTCACGTCGTATCAATGAAATGGACGATCTCTCTGATTAACGAACCGCGATACGTCTGTGAACTTGGACCGCGGAAACTTACTTTCAAAGCCGTGTGTGTACCGCTGACGGCGTGGCAGAACCTAAGGTCGCTTTCCCTTCCATTTCATTCGGGCCGGACGTGACTTTTCACGTCTCAACAATGGTGCAAGCTGTGTTTCCGCAGTAGCACGTGATACGAAAGCGTACGCGGCTCGTTCGTGTTCCGAGAGACGCGGTATGGCGACCAGCACACGTAGCAACGGCCGTTAATTTCCACCCTTCGCCCAAAGAAGTTCGGTAGAAGTTACTTTACTTATGTTTCAGGTCGTGGCACGAGAGCCACGCTTATCGTCATACTTTTTCCTCTTGTCTCCGTCGTTTCGTTTCGTTTCTCTTCCGACCGGCGCGGCGCTTGTTTTCTCTCGTTCCGGCGGCCCATTTCCTTCCGTGACGCCGGATGTTGGCACTTGTTGCAGAAATTACGAGTTAATCCGATAATTAGTCGGGCAGGACCTTGCACTTCCGCTTCTGTTTCTCTCGTGGTCTCTGCCTTCGTCGCGCCATTTACGCGATACCTACGTGTCTCAGAATGGCCCAGTTTCCTCTTGGTCTCGCGTCTCCAAACACGCCCGTTCATTTTTCAAACTTTTAACGACGCAATCTCGCGACGAGTCACGGAAACGCGAGTTTCGCCTTCCGCGTTCCTTGGAGAAGCTGTCGTGGATACGCGCGCCTCGAACTCCGAGACTCGTACACGTTCGGAATAATGGTGAATTGTGCGCTCCAACATGCCATAGAACGCGCAATTGAAACGCTATCCTCATTTCTGTACACCGCGGAAAATTCGTTCCGCGGTTTACAAGTTTCGCGGTATTCTACGGATTCGTTAGATCGTGCAGCTTCTTGCATTATGCTCGCAATAACGATAGTATTACTCGGTCGTCGAGTTTCTCGTCTTGTAAGCGAACGAAGCGAACATTACTAGTTTATTGCGCGGAGATGGCAACAGTTCCAAGAATGCGTTGCGCCAAACGGAATTCGAGTGTATGGGATGATGATCTTCTTACATTTCGCATCTTACGAATAAGTATACCGTATGTATCGCGTCATACATAGAATGTCTTTTAGAAACGCGAAGCTTTTATGACTTTTATACAGAAACCTACGTATATCGGTTAGACATCTTTTGTTCTTTTCTCAACGAATGCTACGTACATTTCCAAAATCCTAAATCCTTGTTCTTCGGTAGCATTCTGTACGACCAATGTTTCACTATTTCATTTCAGTCCAATTCTAGATGTTTCTTAAACCTCATCAGATCGTGACCTGCGTATCGACAATTCGTTTCGTTACCAACGTTTCCGACGAACAATCGTCTCAATTAACCCCCCTCCCCCGCGCGCATCCGATCGAATCGATTTCGGAAGCTTCGAAGACCAAATAGTTACAGAAGTAGTTTACCTTAATCAAGATCCGCGATTGCCTATTACCGCACAAACGGCGTTCGATATTATTGGCATTATCAGGTAGAAATTGTGACGCGACTCGTGGGGGTCCGCCGCAGGCTTCTTAACGCGATCTCGGATCTCGAGAGATCCCACGACCGCGGTTATCAACGCTGCTTCCACTGTAATTGGATCGTTTCGTCGCAGCCGGAACGCGACCGGATGAACTGGAAAGCTCGTTCGAAAGAACCAAGCTCCCCTACCAGGTTGTTCCGTTTTTTAATTACGATCTCGTCGGACGTTAAGGAAGAAACCGACTTGAGGATGATGGGACAAGTTTCTTTCGGTAAACGTTACGGGAATGTCCTGATAATCGACTCGGACTTCGACGTTGGATGAAATAATTAATTTGCACGCTAAATCGTGTAAATCGAGGAATCTTATCGAAATCGTACGACAATAATTGGAAACTCGTTCAGCCTTGCTTCTAACTTTAAGTTACAATAAATATAACGAAACAAGTTATTTCTCTATAATTGTCGTTAATTAGATAATAAACTGTGGAGGAAAACGGGAAAGTTGGGAAAGAGACGGTCGCTTCTCTTCAAGCACGTACTTTAAAACCTCGATTATCGTGTTTCTTATTCGAGTGGATGTTAGAATTCACGGCAACACGGAAGAAATTTTTAACCGTATTCCGATCGTATCCCGTCAAAGTTCATCGACGCGTGGCGGGAATACGAGATCGCGATCGCGATATGTATGCTGTTGAAGGCCAATTAAAATTACAAAGAGAAACTGATGCGCGCTGAATCAGTGGACATTAACGAGTGAGACCTAATTCGGTGGTTCTAAAGCCAGCAAGTTCCATTCGATCAAGCGTATCCTCGTTTTCAGCTAGTTAAACTTGCCAGAATCTGGCGAGCAAAGGGCGTATCAACGGACGTTTCCGATCCAGTTGATCCGCGAATGAGAAGGAAATCAACGCTCGTTCACCACCAAGTATTCCTCTTTTCACGCGCGTAATAGAGCGATCTTTTCTTTTAATTATCGTGGTTCCTTCGGGAGTCGAGAGAAGAATCAACGTAAACTTGGTCAAGTTCCAACCTCACGAATTTTCTTTCTATCTTGATAGTACTCGCGTGTGAATTGTTACCGATAACGTTAATTAGGTCCTCGTTTCAATTAAAAATTTGCAGATTTTTCAAAGTCATTGCCGTTGTGGAAGATTTTAGTCTGAGAATGGGTCGTTGAAGTGGAAGTTTAATATTTCAAATGAATATAGATGACGACGAATAAATCTGAAATTTATTTCTTGAAATAATAAGGAGGAAGGAAGAGATATAATAAGAGAAGATTAAACGTAACGATTAGAAATAAACGAATACTTTGAATGTAGGGATGCTCTATAGATCTTTCTGTTGCTTCTTTCCGCAGCAAAAGACTCTACTTTCTTTACATTTGTCCGCGTTAGCCTACAGTCAAGATCCCAAGTAAGGGAAGATACGCAAAGAATGTTTTATTTGAGCATCCTTTACGTAAAATTATAATCTATGATTTTTCACCCGTGATACGATCCTTGCACGATTCAAATACCCATCAGAGTTCGTCCCTATTCTTAGACTTCAATTAGACAAAATTCCCTTTTAGGCAGCCCGAATAGAGCAAATGGAATATCAGAAGACACATCTACGTCAGTTGGAACTTTTAACTATTCGGTGTAATTGTGGTCATTAAAATTATATCAACAGGGAAGTTTCAATTTTAAATAAAGCTCCTTTAACACATTCTAAATATACTAAATATTCGCTATCGATTCCCATCCACGAATTTTTAATCATCCGCCATCCATTTGCAAACCATATATAGAACTCCATCGACATTTATCACATTCTACATTCTATAAATACATTCTACGTAATACACATCCTATAGTAACTAAAAATTCAATCGAATTGACCTATCTGTCTCTGATCTATTCGCAAACTATATATAGTAGTTCTACAGGCACTTACCACACTTCACATAAATTAATAATCACGCAAATCAAGTGTGTTTGTTTCTACATTTCGTTCGACCAAAAATAGAACGAATTATTTTTATCACAGCCATAGATGCTCGCTACCTGACGAGGAATAAAATCACGATAAGATATTGCGAGAGAACGAAAGAACGCACTAATTTTTAATGCTCTGCCGAGAGAAAAGAGGAAGGAGAAGACACTTTGGCACGACTTTCTGAAGGGTTGCGACCGTGTCTGGTATGATTTATTCAGACGACCAAGCGTATACGAATAAATAATTCGCGGACTTGCAACGACAACGAGCCAGCGGATAAGAAAGCATCGGAGTTTCATAAACAACAGGCTCAACCGGTCGGGCAAAAACGCTCGTTCCCGGAGTACTTGTATCGATTTCGTTACCGGTAAAACCATAGCCCATTGAACGTCGGATCGAATCGCCAAGATATTAAATTCAATTACGTGTTTATCGGAAAAAAGAGGATGGTCCGTCGACAACGGAGGTTAGATCAAATCCGCGATTCAGCTCGCATCTTCGATCGCCATATTCGATGCGGTTGCATTATCAACGCAATTTTCGGTGGATTTCGCTGAATCAGGGGAAAATAAGGAAGATTAGAAGCAATTCGACGGGAGCAGAATAAAAATAGAAATAAGGATGTCTGGTTATAGAAGAAAATATTTGGAACAAAACGGTAGGAACCGAATGATCGCGTTCTCGAACGGTTTTGCTCCGTTCCAAGTAATTATTTGCCAATACGTTCCCCAGTGGTTGTTTATATTGGTATTTTATCCCGTTCGTGCCGTTTCTTCGATAATTTGTTCGATACCCTTTTTGTTCGATAATATAACAACGTGGAGTTTCAATAACAATGGGAATAATCCATGAAAATCACGTGAATAAAAGGTAATTACCTAGACGGGGGGATAGGTAATCGAAATAACCAACAACAAATTTGCCCGACGATATCCAATGTACATAAGATAACAAAATTATTCGATTCGTTGGCTGAGCACGAGGGCTAATATTAATGAATTCTGCTCGGCTCGAGAAATAAAAGAATTGCCGACCGATCGGAATCGATGCGGCACGAAATTTATCAAACGATTTGTTCTGGAAATCTAGTTTGTACGGTTCTCTATCCCTGGAAAACGGAGGTACATAGCGAGAGCGCTTAAAAGGAATCAACGAAAATTTGACGTCCCTTCTCTGCGTTTTTGCACTCTGGTAGGATTTATTTCTCGGTGTCGGATTTAACTACAACTAGAAAATCGCTGCGATTTTTTATTCCCGTTTCCGCGCGAACTCGCGACACCGGTTCGTTGCTTTCGATAATAAAAATTTAGTGCAGTTACCGCAAACGCGATCCCCATTGTTACCGGTGCGCGGACATCCGCGCGAAATTGCCTTCGATTCGGTCCACCTCTCGATACAGGCCAGCTCGAAAATGGTGCCTGTGCGACGTGTTTCCCAGTTATATTTTACGCCTGGAAACTAGGCAAAATGCCTCCAATAAGCGTGAATACGCTTACTCTTCGTTTGCATTGCGTCGGGTATTTTAAAAGATAAACGCCCGTTAATCCGCGGATTTAGGAATCAATTTTCGTATATTCATAGTTCAGGATTGGAAAATGCATTCAAATCGGATGTTAATCATTTTTTAATAATTTTCAGCTTTAAACTGTTAAATTTCCAATATCTGAACTACCAATTTCGTAACCCAGTTTATCGTCAGATTTGTCCGATAACTTGTTAACTGCAGCAAATGAGTTAACTCTACGGCCAGGTTGCTAATCTTTTAAACACGGTCATTTTTTATTTGGAAATCTCCTCTACCTTGTTTTATTTTCCTTAAAATGTCGTCATACGTATAACGAATTCACATTTGCAAGGACGAAAATATTGATCTAACTTTTAATTCTCTGATTATAGATATTTCTATTTAACCCTCTCACGTGTCACTATTATTACATCTTCTTCGCAAAGATATCGAAAAAGACGTGTCTCTACGATTAATAATTCATAAACAAAAATTGTTGTCACAACGCGTGAAACATCAAATCTTTAAACTGGTTAAGAGCCCAGTTGTCTGGTTAGCCGAATACAGACCTGTAACTTGTTCCTCCAATATAAGTCACTTTAAAGTTCCACGTAATCTGTTTCCTATAAAATTTAATCACAAGAAGGGATCATCTGAAAACATCTTAACCTTCTTGAAGTGATCCTAATTTTAATATATTACCTTTTCTCTACAAGTACGCCGGGCGAAGCGTGTTTCTATCACTAATAATTCCCCAAAACATCGAATGTCTTGGTTCGCAGATTAACCAAGCTCAGATTCTTTTTTCTTCGAACACACATCATCGTGAAGCCTTCTCTGTATGATGTGGTTCTTACGAAACTTAACCACAGGAAGGGATCATCTGAAAACACTTTAACATCCTCGAAACAGCAGGGTCTTGGAACCCTAGCTTCAACCTCGATACACACAATACCTCAAATTCCCTATATCAGTGCTCAAGGCGCAATCAACCGACAAACGAGGGACTCGGGTCCGGCTGTCTGTCAAGCACGGATCGTAATACCTATCTCCGCCTATATCGCACGCTCGATTAGGCTCACAGTCGGCGTACGATAGTAAATACCCTTGTCGACTTGCCATCAGTTTGCGGAGAGAACTTGGCGCGAGCCGAAGCTTCGCGAGCTTCGAGAACGAAGTTTTCCAGCCTCACCGCGAACGCGTTTAAGCGATAGAACCGACAGCGATACCGCGAGCAACTCGGTAAATACGATAATAGACAATGTCGGCGATGTAAGTTGCACCGCTGTCGAGCTATAAATTTCCCAAAGTTACTGCCAGTTAAGAATTTCTATACGGCCAGCTCCGTGCGTCCTGGATACTCTCGGTTCCGGGACCGTCGATCGTTCTCCCAAACGGGCCTCTCAAAAATGTTCGATCGATGGCAAAAATGAAATAAGCCGCAGCGCTACGCGCCTGAAATTCGTCAGTTCTTGCTTCGCTAATGTGTGCCAATAATAAGCTTCATGTGAAACAAGCCTTTTCAATCCCTTTAACGAACCGTCCTTTCCGGTATATAATTTCACGCGAAATTAATACTTTACTCTTAAAGTCGAAGCTCGGCTTCTTGTTTGTGTAGAGATAGTTCCGTGTCAAATATTGAGACTGGATATTTCCAAATTGGGCATTCTCTTGTGCGATGGAATTTAATATTCTTAGAGAAATTGTATACGTCGCCAGTTACAAGTTACCAGCGCTGATAAATTCTCTTGCGTAAGAGGAGCAAGATAATTTTACAAATTATTATAATATATGAAATACCTATCTACGTTAACAAGTCGTACTTCATCGGATCCTAAAAAGGATGTACAGAAAATAGGAAATTGGTAATTTTCAAACGATATGTAAAAAGATCTGATCGTTGAAAAAAGAAGGTTCGGAAAACGGATACAGCAAAATCGGACATTTTATACGACACTATTTAATACAGGATAGTAAGTTAGATCGTAGATACTATCGATATAAAATTGTGAAATTTTCCACACAGATCTAAGATTTCCAACTGCTCACTTTTCAATTGACCTATTCTATTAGTTACTAAATTAGTGTGCAAGAGGGTCTCCATCGATTTTGGACGATCAAGGGGTCGCTAGAAATCCATGCAAAGCATCAAGAATTAGAACGGGGTTTCTACACGCCACTGTTCTCTCCGATCTGTGCGATGAAGCTAATTGTAAGACAGATCGCGTGATAGTCCCGTTCCCGTGGTTTCCGACGTAGTGTAGTGTTCGGGCTGAAAGGAAGGGCGCGTTTGATCGAGCAACGGGGCCGCTCGCAAATCAGTGAGCGTCCGGGTTAAATGTATGCACGAGACCTGGTAAACTCGTTCCATGCTGGTCCTGTGAATACGTGGCACTTGTTAACCGAAGAGGCCATTTCGGCCGTGGCGCAAAACACGCGTGACCGCTTTTGCAGCCGATGGAATTGCGACAGCAAAGATGACCAATCGCGGAGGATAGGTGGAATGGTCGTTGACCTTGAGGTAGTGGAAGAATTTTGGTCGACCTGTAAACGGGTTTCGAAATAATGAAACGTGTCCTCTCCTCTCTCTCTCCCTCTCGTTCTCTTTCACTCGTTTAGTTACTCTCTCCGTTTCACGATCAGTTGGCTGAAGAGGTACGTGTTGCATCGGCGTAGCCACGGTCAAAGTATAGTCGAAGCTTTGTCGAGGCTTTTGCGGCACTTTTTGCGAGCGGAGCTTTTAATTAAGGCGAGATATCGAGCTTTTCCTTTTGCCTACGGGCTGGTCAGCTTGGCTGTTTCGGTGTTCGATAAATCGAGCACAGGGATAGGCGCCATGGTCTTTCCAACTTCCACCGGGAATTTGTTACTTCAGAGACAACGATAAATTTCAACCCGGCAAAAACAGCACGAGCTTCGTAAATCGCAAAACGATTGGAGAGGCGAGAAACTGAAACGTATCTGCATATGTATACTTGGTGTGTAACAGCGTGTACTCTTGGGACACGTTTCTGCAATTTCGTTTTGCGGGTATTATATATAAAAAGAAAAGAAGTGTGTGCCAGTTGATCGATAAGATCGGAAAGCAGTACGGTTTGTATCTCAACGACGAGCATTAACGGGCACAACGTTATCGATAGATCCATTCGGAATATTCCATGTCGTCGTTTTCTTCTTTTTTTTCTTTCCTCGTTTTATTCGTTTCGTTTGTCATCTCATTCTCGCCTTCTCCCTCTCTCTCTCTCTCGCTCTCTCTCTCTCTCTCTTGCTTTCTCTTCCCCACTCATGGCCTTTGATCGAATCGTTTCGCGGTAAAATTAGCAATGTCCTAGCTTCGTTCTTCTGCTCCTTTTTATTCCATGTCCATCTTTTCAACGAGGTATTCTTTCTCGCTCCGATGGTCCCTTTTTTTCTTCTTGTGCCTTTGTCCGAGTTGGGGACAAAAGGAGAATGTAATTTCTCCAGCTTGCGTTATTTCTACGACCCTCTGGGCACTCGCGTTGAAAAGAGACCACCGATTCTTCTCTCCTCTCTCTTCCACTTTCGCCAACCTCGCTCCTTCTCTCCCGCCATTCACCCGCTCGTTTTTCTCGTTTCCTTCTTTTTTCCTCCACCCTTCCTGCCTTCCCTCCCTTTCTCTCTTCTTTCCTTTTTTCGTCTCTTTTTTTTGTTTTAGTCCTTTTCTCTTTGCAGACGGTTGTTGTTCCCGTCGCTATTACCGTGCTCGTCGTTGTCGATGACAAGATTCACGGAATCACCGGCGTCAAACGCTTCATGCCGCGATGGGCGACTTTTATTTCAGCCCGCCGACAGCTTTGGCTTCGTTCTTGCTTGAAAGAAACCCACCCTCGTTTCCACCTGCGTCCCCTCGTCTCTACCTTCTAACTACCTTCGTATTTAACCGAGACTTGAAATTTGTTTTACTTCTCCACCCTCTAATAGCGACAAGACGGAATCTTAAAAAATACGACGAAATGTCTAGTACGTTGGATTTCGCGAAAAATTACTCCCCCGACTATATGTTTCCCTTGTAAACTTTCAACCTTGTTACTCCAGTAAACAGTTCACCTCGTTTTGAGAAAGGAAAGAAAAGATTGAATTTTTCTTTTTTTGTGTTTTTTATTCACACTTTTGTGGCAATGTCAAATAAGGATAAGGTATCCGAAGAGCGGGACAAGCCAAGCACAGACGTGTACGAATCGTCTTTCGCAATGAAGAGACGATTGGAATGCGTTGAAAGCTTGAAAATGCGAGGTTCTTGCTTTCTTCGTGACAAATTTTTCTCGATTGTATCAACATTTAAATGTAGGTAGCCTGTTACGTTAAAATCTGTCGAGTTTATAAATTGTCGCATTTGATTTGTTAAGTTAAGTTTCAATATTTTATATTTCAATTATATCGGTTTGTCAATTATATCATATACTATTATGTATATTAAATGAATATTAAATGTCAGGCAGCGATCAACGAACGATCTTCATCGATATTTTGAAGGATATCATAGACAAATTTTTATCTTCGCATAAATACTTTCGATAAATATGAAATAAAATTTTTGTTCGTCGTATTACTTCGTATTTCACTTCTATCATATTTTTACTGTATCGCTCAATTTCAAAAATCTGTAGCACACATTTTCAATGATAAATAAATAATTATTATATTAAATTCAGTGTTAACATAGTATGTAAATTATCCGACCAAATGCATACATAAAATACATATCAAATACATTTTTATGTAATAAAAACAATGCGCGTCTTGTTAAACGTAGTGTACTCTCGAATAAATAATTATACTTTCAATGCCGAAAGTGTTAAAATCGTTTATCGAAAGCAACGATTTTCTGGACACGAACTTTTAGTTTCTTAAATGTAGTTACTTTCATTTCCAGCTAAGTGTTTCATTATCTCAGCGATTGTAGAAATTATGAAACTCTGTGTTCAAGCTTGACCGATCATGCAGGACGTGACTACATGGTGAGCGGACAAACCGTTATACTGAGACTATTTACGAGATTAATCGAGTTTGGAAACGAGCTAACGGTGATGCAATCATCTTTTTTTTTTTTTTTTTTATCTATACACCTTTCTTAGCTCGAACCGAATATCTTAATATTTTATTGAAAATAAAAGGAACAACGTGGGCCGTGTTGAAAAATGACGGAGAATAGAGTTTGATACCGGTCGTTGCTGTCTCGTCAGGTTCCCTCCACGGCCTTCGTAATATATTTTACTTGGTCTCGTTTTATTTCGTCCCCGTCATCGATCAAGACACTCTCCAAGGCTCGAGATGGAACGAAAAGCCTCCTGGCGAAAGAGTAAACCTCTTGCACCGAGAAGTAAATCGAGCAGGGAGAATAAATTTCCGCAATTTGCGCGGTATGATCACCGTGCCACGTGATTCATTAATCATCACGAAGCATTCGAATTCGGATTTACCAATAACACCATCCATCTTGACAAATCCTATCTCTCTTAAAACTACTTAATCAGAACGGCTATTGGTACACGTTGGTTACTTTCAAGCAACTGCCATATTTCCCATATAGATCCAAGTTAATTCTCGAAATCATCAGTAATATCATCCATCTTGAGAAATTCTCTTTTCGTAAAGCTTCTTTAGTAAAGCGGTTCCCAACACATGTTGACCATTTTCTAAAAACAAGTTCTTCTTTCATCGTCATCTATCACGAGAAAATTTTTCTTTTCAATTCTTCAACCTCCTTAACCAAAAGTATTGCCAACACGCTTTGATTATTTCAGAGAAAAAAATGATCATTTCTCTAGGAGCAAAATTTCATTCTTAGATTCATCGATGAAACTATCCGTCTCAACATATTCTTTTCTTCCAAACCTTCTTAATCAAAACGTTCACAATAGGCGTTGGTTGTCCTCGAGAAACAACCACCTTCCCATCTGGATCGAAGTTAATTCTCGAAATCACATCGTTCAAAGGATTTCCACCTTTTTACCAGGACGCTGGTGGACGTCTGGCATCCGGTTCCGAGTCCCCTGTAACCGGCTGCCCGTAATCTTGATGGTCACCGGTCTGATCGACCGCCCGCGGCTAGAACGAAGCTAGAACAGAGGGAAGTCAAAGAGAGGGTGATCTTCTAACGAAGGGAATCGATCTTCGGACGACGTGTCCCGTCGATCCTTCGTCAGCCACCCATCCAACGTTTCCTGTTCTCGCGTTTACCCTTCGTGCGGCGTCAGGTCGCTTATAAAAGTGGCGCAGCATCTGCTGGAGGACTTGAGGGACGACTACAGTTCCTACGACCAGCTGTACGCTTTTCCGTCTTTAATAGACGTCGTAAAACATTTTACAACGGCCTTCCTGGGAACCGACTTTTCCACCATACGAAAGCATCATCGCACCGAGCTGTCTGTTTTTTTTCCATCCACGAGGACCACCGACAGCTTCAGAGAAGATACGACAAGGATTATCCCGCTCTATCGATGGAAATATGGCTGTCACGTATGGACGACTCTTTCACGACTCACGTACTTGTAATTCGAAAGGTTACGGTTACGGTATTTGTCAGCTATCGGGATTCAGTTGCAGTACGATCGTAAAGCTTGCTGCGAGATGGTGAAAACCGTTGAAAATATTTCCCAGAGATATAGGGACTAGAGATGTAATCGGTGACCGACAGTGGATTTCACTGGGGGCTGGCGATTTCTATCTCGTTTAACGCTAGAACTACCAAATCCCTCAAAATGGCGAATATCAATTATTACTAAGGGTGTGCACATATAGATTCCGGGCGAATTAGAGCCACAAAGTTAAGGGTAACTACAACATCATGTCATGAATGACAAATTGTGCTTAGTTGGCCAACTTGATACTAAATACGAAATGATAGTAACTAATTTATTACTATACCATGTTTCGGTGCTAAACCTGTCACAGAGTTCCTTTCAGCGTAGGATATTCCAATACTCTCATTGCCAAGCAATTTACTCAACTTAAGTGCTATTAGAAATGTCTACAGCTTGTTCAGATCATTTGTATACTAAAACTCCAGACCATTGTATTACCTGGTTTGAAAGGAAAGAAATTCAACAGGTTTGATAAAATAGTAGGGAAGTAAATCACTTAATACGGTAGAGCGTATTGTATTGCGTGGAACATGTTAGAAAGAGTATAAACTTTAATCTCAGTGCTAGAGAAGAGAATGTAAATTATTAACACGTATGTATATAACACCTTAGATTAATAATAAACTTGGTTAATAGAATTCTCAATTTTGCAAAAAAAAAAACCTAAGAAATGTTGAAAATACAGACAGCGTCAATACTTATTCTCATTCAAATGAAATTTATTTGTAGCATAACATTTTCATTAATTACAATCGTCTACGTACAATATACTTACTCGGGTACGTATCAGAGATCGGTAGTTTTTAGTTTTGCTAACAACAGAACTACTTTCCTTTTTATTCCCGCAATTGAATAGTAGCAACAGAAAGTCGTCACTTCGTTTTCATTCGCCTTCATCCAGCCATGGCGTTGTCCCGCGTAGAAAATAAATGTCATCAGCCGTACTCCTCGTCCGTTTGTAACGTGATTACGCGCAAGGTTCCTCTTAATCCTCCATAGACCGCGGTGCCGTTGATCAAACTGGCCGGACAGTTTTTAATTCGTCGACTCGCCGCGGCCTGTGCGTCGAATACGGCGCACGAACGAAACCAAATTACCGCGTGGGTAATGAACGCGAAATTATGGCAATCCGATGTCGGTAATTCAGCCTCGCAGTCACCGTGTGCGTAGAGAGAGGCCTCTCCGAATCGTGCACGCGTGAAAGACCATCCCCGTAATTGACATGTTCAAAGCGTCCCGACTCGAACGCATAGAAGTCGTCCGATAATTGAAGAAATTACGCCGCGTTTTTTCGCTGTCTCATACCATCGCAATCATCCCCTCTGTTATTACGAACTTAGCTCGCTTAACTGCGAACGATATTTGTTCAGCGGCACGGCGCGACCGTGAGTCGTGACCAATTTGTGCGAACGAATCGATTGGTCGTGCAGGATCGTTGCTCAATGAGGATTAAGAAGCAACGGAAGCGCAAAATTGCCACGAATCGTGGCCAAGATAAGGCCGTGATGGCGTGTCGAGCATTCGTTGAGAATGCCAGGCTCGATCATTGCGGCTTGACCACAACGAACGGGGCAACGCGTTCAGGACGAGGCACTAGATTCCAGAGTTATGCGCTGGCTATTCGAAACGATGGATCGAGCAAGGGGAAAAAGAATCAGGTCGATCGGATTGCTGGAATCGAGGATTCCCTGCTCTGCATCTTTCGACTGCTCTAACGATCCAGTTGCGAATATTGGGTTGGTTGAAACATTCCTTCTTATCGAAAAGAGAACATTCCTGCGCGATACGACTACTGTTGGAATAAACTCGACAATTTCATAAGCTTAAATTGTAGCTAACGGTTAATATGACGATATTACTCGCTAAATTTAATGTAGATATGTTATGTATGTAGAATTAAATGGTTTGCTAGAAGAAATGGAGAAATTAAAGTAGAGGATGATAAACCAATGCAATTTAAAATTCGTAATCTACGTAAAATAGCGAAATCTTTATAGAAATAAAAGATATTGCATGATTTTTTAAGCGAAAGTGTGCATGTGCATGTATATAGATACCCTTTTTCTTGAAATTAGAAAGCTTCAACAAAAGGAAATCCACTTATCGATCGCTTGATATTTAATTATAGAATAAATCGGCAAAGAGGAAGAAAGTAATTACGATATCGTGGACTGATGGTTCTCTAAAATGTACGTTATAAACAACCGCGACGGCTTTTGTTTTAATTAGACGAAATAAAGAATGATAGATAACTGAATGACAGTGGCAATAAAGTGCAGACTGGCGACCGAATGAAATAACGTTGAATAACCATAGGCCAGGGGATGAACTAGGAATTACGCGGTGATTTGAGTGAGTTACATGCTGTATCGGCGCGACCGTATGAAAAATTAGTCCGTGGTCGACATTGAATTTTCAACAGCCGACTGAACTAATCGATCACTCGTTTGTATGACACGCGATACATATCTCAATGTTTATATATATGTATTTTATTAGCTCTCCCGTGAAACTAATTATCAAGGCCACCTTATACAATTGAGCTACTGTCATTAGCGAAGTTTTATAAATCACAAGCTATAAATTATCATTATTAATTACTTTCGCATAAAATCAACAAGTTTGATAATAAATAACGTGAAATTTCACAAGTAAATTTTACAAATTATACCGAGTTATCTGATTATCGTATTCGATGAAAAATCATAAATTCGTCGGAAGAGAGGTTCATAATCTACACAAGCTGATGAAAATATTCGAACATTTGTAGAAATTTATTCTGAATATGGTGTTCGTGCTATATCAACCAGTTTATATGAAATATAGTTTATGTGATATAATTATCACATCGATAAAGTTTGAAACAAACCCGAAAATGTATACTTACTGAAATCACAAGATATTTATTGCGAACATACAGTTGACAAAGGTTAGAAGATTATTTAAACAATGAATGAATCATTATAGCAAGAATACTATGTACTAGAATACTATGTTTATACTACGTACTAATTTTCTAATAAGTGTGTGTTTACGATAAACACCTTGTAACTTATATACACATTTCGAGATTGGCTTCAAATTTTACTATAGCTATGGCAGTCATACACATATTCATAAAAATTGTTTATAAGTGTTCGAATGCTATACTATATAAGTGTTCACGAATCACTGCGCATATATGTCACGTATTATTGTCACATATTATTGTATAATATTAACATGTTTATGTTAATTACGTTTGCATTAATCGCATTTAAATACATTAATCGCATTTACGTTAATCACATTAATTGACATTGTATTATTAGTGAATAAATCATCATACGCGAGGGGCGAGAATATACCATTACAACTACAATCCAATTTCGCAGCGAAGATTGGTCGTAGTAGAGCCCGCGCAGTCAAAGTAGAAGTAGAAGTTACTAGGTCAGACAGCGCGCTACAGGAGCTTCCTTCTCACTAATAAAACGTGTATTACGACGTTGAAACGCGGGGTAATATTAAACATGGACCGCCAACGTTGCCCTCGCCAGCAAATACGCTGTCTCTCTCCCGAAACAACTCTTGTAGCCCAACTAGAAAGTTACTTCCCGAACAGGGCAGCGCCTCCGTTTTCGCAGACGTTAAATGTTAATCCGACAAATCCACAGAACTCGTTTGTTTCACCGTGTCGATTCGTCGAAGAAACTTTACCCGCCGAGGCAAGTTAAACATTGCCTCGCTAAGAAAACCTTTGACGAAGGATGAGAATAAAGAAAGAAGGCAGAGGAATAACGCGCTATTCTGCTTCTTCCCGCTTGACCACGAGCGTATAAACCGTGCCACGGTTTCGCGTCCACCTTCACGCTTCCTTGGGCATCGAAGCAAACGAACGCTCTCGTATATCGCGAAGTTCACTAGACTTCGGCCCGTAAAAAGAAGAATCGAATGGTTTCGCTTCGAACTGGTGGAAACTACCCCCGGTTAAAGAGAAGAAAAAAAGGGAAAAGATGGGTGCGCCGAACGATACTCGTGGCGCCATGTGTAGAATCGAATTAACACCGGTTAACGTAGTTACAATTACTATGTCGATCTGACGGTAATTCATTGGAACTAGCCCGGCTGTTGCGGCACGTTTACGAGAATGTCGAATATCGAGAACAGCGTCGAAGACAGACGGTTGTCATGAATGGCGGCGGTAATGACGATAATTCATCGCGTTCTATGTCACGCTTATGAAAAGCTGGAATATCGAGAGAGAGAGAGAGAGAGAGAGAGAGCGTGCTTGTCTAGTCGTCGCGGCTGTGTAACGCGTGGCAGACTTCATGCAGAGAAAGGGATGAGGGAATGAGGATGTAGAGAAGGAGAGGCAGCGGAATAGAAGGGACAGAGAGGAATTGGAACAGGGAGAGAAAGAGAGAGAGAAACGGGGAGCCATCGACTCAGTCCGGCGTAACGAAATATCCAAGTCCCGAGGGCGAAATAAAAGCAAGATCGTTTCCTCGATGGGATACGATCGGAGGAGGAAAAGAAGCGCGGGAACGAACGGAAAAACCGGCATTTGGAAATCGATACTTCCGATGTCGTTCAGAGACCGATGCCTTTGAACCAACTTATTTCCTTCGTTGGTTCTTGCGGTGAAAATTCCCTCCCATTGTACGCTCCCATAATTGGCTACTTCCGTGCGTCGCTGTACCCACTCTGGGTTTGCCAAAAACTCGTCGAATCGAAAAACCAATGAACTTGCTCTTGTCTCAACGCCATCTGTATCTTTCTATGCACAACTCTGCGAAACTTCTCCGCTGATTTCTCCGATCCTTTCCCTCTCTCTCTCTCTCTCTCTCTCTCTCCCTCTCCCTCTGATCCTTTCCCTGACGTTGCTTAGTTTCACTCTTCTTCCATTTCTTAGGATTTTTCCATGAACGATGTTAATTCATTTTTGAAATAATATTTCGAAATACCGTAACAGGAAAGTCAGATGGCATTAAAGCATCGAAAGCCAACAGTGTATTCTCTGAAAACTGTATACACTGGCGGACCGTACAGATTTAAGTGATTGCCATCGGGAGAGTTCCGACAACAACACCCCGATCGATCGTGATCCATCTCTTTTATTGTCATCTCGACCGATCTCTCTCTGAAATGCTCTCGTCTGCTGCCAGAGTCAAACGATACTTAGCTATCGTTGGCGTTGATCCGTTCGTGGCAGACGGCTTCGAAGCGACAGGTGCTGAAATTTTTGACCTTCGGCTTATTCACGTGCCACCTGTTCAAGGTTCGTTTGCTATACGTTTTTCGACCTTGCATGTCCTTGGCGAAGTTGTTCCACTGGTTTTTCGACGTAGCGACAACCTTCTCCGTATCGAACGCTATACATACACACACACACACGCTTCCTACTCTACGAACAGGCCTTCGATACAATTTACCAAGTTTAGGTATCCTGTGATAATAATCATCGACCATCCAACAATAAGTACTTATATGTTATTTTCTTTTTCAACGAGAACCAATTTCATTTTCAATTAAAGAAATTATCTTTGTTGAATCTTTCCAAGCTTATTGACCGAGAACAGTACTCGACCGAGTTTCAATTTCAGCCTCTACACACTGCTCTCATTTCACTCGATTCGCTCGAACACAATACTTCTTCTTTGGTGTATTCTACGAATTCGTGGTCACGTATCGTTTAACGCCTCCTGGATCGTAGATCGCACGGCCGTACGTACGTGCAGTCGTCGTCCGTTACGATCGATACACAGCCCGTCTCTTTATAATACACAACATTCGATTTATGCACTGCTCGCGCTGCTTAGGTATATCGTTCGATAACATTGTCGGTGAATATCTAATTCGGCCGATGTTGTAGCTCGTTCGTTTCCATTGCGTTTCGGCCGCGACGACGCCTCTGTTCGAGCTTTGTATTCGTGGAATATCGCATTTTGACTGTTCGTGCAACACAATTCGTGATAGCAATTATGCAGCCATACAAAGACCAATATACGTATACGTATATACGTATATACGTGTAATCGTAGTACAACCGGACAAGAAATGTTTCCTTGTGGAAAAATATACACGTCGAAAATATACAGTGAGGTTTTTCCAATGGAAGGAGGCTTGGTTTTTGAACAAATATTTTGTCTATTTTAAAAATTTGCTCCGTCCAGTTGTCAGTAATTGTAAGTTTCGCTGAATTTCTGTTTCTACTCGTGTTTGTATTTCTAGGCACGGACAACATCATTTTATCTGCTTTTTTGTCCTTGCTACTATCATACTTCTCGTCGATCTGTACTACAAGTTCCTTTTATAGTATTCAATCCGAATAATTTCATGAATAAGAATAAGGCTGTCGCTTCTCGAAATTCATTTAGTTAATGTAAAAACTATCTCGAACAAAATGTTGTCTTTGTAGCGTATAATTTGCATTTTTAATTCTCCGAAAACAAAAGCTTTTGCTATTTTCTCTATTACGGTTCTCTGACATTCTCATTATCTCTAAAATATTCTCTTGATTTCATGAAACTCCATAAACAGAAGTCCGGCAAATCGGATTGGCACACGTGTACCCGGCAAATTTTCGCAGTAGCTTTCCCCGGAAACAAAGCTTCATATGGAGAAGCTTCATTGTACATTTTCTGCGTATTTCTTCGCGAGGAACCACTCCTGAACCAATTATACCGCTAATATTTTATATCTGCAATATTAATTGTACTACGAACATTACGTGGTAGATCGCGTTTCAACATCACCGATAGGCTTTCGCAAAAGATCGGAGGAAAATTCGTGTCCTCGACGATGCTCGACGGTGCTCGCCGCGGCTCGAGTGGTTCGACCTCTCAAGCTGATTTAATGAGGAGAGTGGCTGAGGACAAGAGGCGGTTTTCGGTCGCGTTGCGCTTTCCTCGCAGCTTTTGCTAAAGCGTCTCGACGATGCCGTGGAAAATCAAGAAAATCCAACCAATCCTGGTACGCCGCGACGCTTTGTAATTTCTTCTATTTTTCTTCCTCTTTCCTCCGGCTGATATTCCAGAAAAATATTCGTAGAGTCAGAATGCATGCCAAGGGTAAAAATTCCAAGAGGGTAGGGTGTGTGGGCGATGACAAGATCTGGATGTCTCCAGGACATGACATTCGTCGGTATAACCGAGCGACGCCTACCAACTGGGCTAACGGAATAATCGGGCATATTTGACAGGTTAATCCAATGGATAATGAGGACAAAAGTTGAGAAAGACTTTCGGTGTCCGTTAAGCTCGACGTTAGACGAATAATTCAGCGTGGCGGCCTGTCGGCTTTCGTTATTGGCATGGCAGTAACCCCGTAATGGATTCTTACTTAATAATGAGGATCGACGCGACGCTTCCACTTCTTTCGACCGTGTCTGGTTATCAATTCTGTCGAACAACTTCTGCGCGATAAGTTTCCTCTGCATACCCTCTTTGCCGAAGATTCTCGATTTATTTGACAGAGAAAAACACACAGAAGGATAGAGGGAGAGAGAGGAGGAGGGGGAAGGGGTAGAGACGGAGAGCGAACAAAGAAGAGAAAAGAGGTTTCCTAGGGTCGTAGAAGCTAAAGACCTTTTCACTGTTCCTCGTAAAAAAAAAAAAAGAAAGAAAGAAAGAGGGGAAAAAAAAGATCGTAGGAGGCGGTGGATAAAGAAGGGTCGCTCGCGTTTTACAGTCGATGAGGGTGCGTGCCGGTGCAGCGTAATCCGGTCTGATAAAATTTATCGCCCGACGGGAGTTTCGTAAAAACAAATCGAAAGAAGGCCGATTAAAAGAGTTATCGGCGCACGTACGAAAGTCCTGTGACGCGACAAAATTTGCGTTTGCGTTTTCACGTTTATTTATCGAAGGAGCGCCAAAGGAAAACTGAAAGAACCGCGTTGCGGTCGGAGAACGCCGGACAATTACCCCGGGAATGTTTTAATTGAAAGGAAATAATCCCGAGCACCGTTTTTGTCCGCGGTCGCTCCCCCGGCAAACGACCTGTTCTCACGCTGCATAGAGACACATGGGATCTCTATTTAGATTGAGACGCCTTGTCCCGTCGCGCGCCTCCGTGTTTAACCGTGCATCCACTGGCGTCGACACCAATGAAGAACGAGAGAGACAGAGCGCATTTACCGGGGTCGCTTTTAATTCGAATGTCGCGGCGTCGGTCGCGCGAGCCTCAAAGCCGCGAGCGGTCCAGAGGTCGTAATGGGTTGCGCGGTACAAGAAAATGCGCAGGATACAAATTGCTTTTGTACTACTATGTGCCCCGGTGAATGAAGAAGAGAGAGAGAGAGAGAGAAAGAGAGAAGCTCGTAGTACAAGGAGGAAGAAGAAGGGACGAACTTAGCCAGTGTCTTCCAAAAAACGCTTTTAATTCGACGTCTCTCGCGAAACGCGTTCGTCGCGGTTCTGTTCATCGTTGGACGTGGTTATTTTTCGTGTTGAACAACGTTTTAACAGGACGGTCTTTACATCGTGGTAAAAAGCTTCGCAGGGAGACTTGAAAGCGGTTGTTCTTCGTGTCCTCTGGAGATTTTCCTCGTCCTACAGAAACAGTGACGAAGAAAGTGGGAGGAAAAGGAGAACGAGAGAAAAGGTCCGCCGTATAATTTCACCCGCGTCTTCTTGTTGCAATTTTTATTCGAGTAATTAAAAAAATTCGGAGCAGAATAAAGGCGAGTCTCTTAACCACGGTGCGGCGCAAGAGCACAGTTTGCCGCGAGTTATTTTATCGCGAAAGCTGGACGACGAGCCTTGGCCAGAGTGTGCAGGAAGAGGGAGAGTACATCATCGTATTTCGTGGCGAACCAACCCTCGAGAATCGATACTCCACGCCGCTTTACGCCTATGTGCTTCGCGATTTCTGCCCGCTGCCAGCGCGTCTGGCCAAAAATACGCTCGTTCACGCGGTTGTTGATCCTGCAGACAGACGCGCGAGGATCGTGTAATCTCGTGTGCGTGCGCCCGGCTGTGGTAAACACGTACGTGTAAGGTTTCCGTTACTTGGAGTCGAGTGGCGCTCGCGCTGTGCAAAAACCAAGCGAGATTTGAGATTTTCTAGAGTCCTTCAACGAAATTACGTTTGAGGGCTAGCAGCTGCCGCGTACGCGCGCGATAATTGAAGAATTCTACGTCCGCCAACTTCTATAGTCTTTTAGTCTTGACGCGAAATTCGCTGGGTCGATGCATTCTACCGATCGCTCGATCGCAGTTTAGCTTCCGTGAAAAACGTTGAAAGCCGACCAGCAGTTTTGTTCGCTTTGTTTTCGTTATTTGATTTCATGCAGATTCGTGTATTCGTTCGTATTTACTCCTGTCAACGATAAAACGTTGTATTATACATTGCGTAAATTGGATCGATAAAAGTCTACAACCGGACTATTTAATTTTTCCTCCTTTTATCAATCTACTTTTAGCAGTTGAAATCTTACGAAAGTTACATGCTCGCCGTGCTTTATGACTGTTAGATCGTAGTTCGTTGCATTTATGACTGATTCTTTCTTTATAGAGTTTGCAACGTTGGTTGTATCACGGCTCATTCGTCACGGCACGGTATTCGTGGTATTTTCATTTATTCGCCTCTTTCTTTCGCTTATTGATTTATATTTGCCATGTGAGCGACTGTATAGCCTAATGAAGTTCACGTCGTTCCTGTATTCGTCGTAGTTTTCATCAAATATTGGTCTTGTCTCGAACACAATAAAATATGCTCGCTTGATTTTCAGGCGCATAGTTATCAGCCGCAAATATCGGCAACTCAAATATTCTACGATTCATTAAAAGTTCCTGAAATTGACATGATGGGTTAGTCAGAAAATGACAAAGCTGCCGATCTCAGTTCGTTATTAACTATATGGTTTTGTAGAGTATTTATATTTGATATTTGCAGCGTATTCATCGCGTGACTCTCTAACTACGCGGAAACAAAAAAAAGAATGATTCGAGTAAATGTTATTCAGCTCGATAAGAGCAACTCAAATAACAGAAAATTAATTTCCGTTTCCATCAAAAAGAGGAAAGAAAGGTTCTTTCTTTATCTCGCTAGCGGCCGTATTTAAAAAAAGTTTATTGCACTCTAAAAGAATAGCCCTCCTACTCGTTTAATTTAACTCGGCGACAGTGAAATAAGGATATGACATATCTCCAACGCTTCTAAAAATAGTATTATACGTACCTTCTTACTAGACATTTTCAGTGCTGATAATTTTTAGTATCTTTCTTTTATACCATGTCCTTTTATTTCAACAAGTGTGTGCTATGATACAGTCGAGGTTACAAATATAATTTATCGAATCACAGCTCCGATAGAACTTACTAACTTCAAACTTTTCCATCTTCTCGACACACTGTTATTTAACCCATTAAGAAGCAATCAATATTTTTTCATAACGTTATAAATACTTCGATCTTTTTTAATTTCATACAAATTGTCAAATCTAAGCGAAAGATGACGAAGAAAATATTAAACGAATCCTTGGAATTCCAAAAGTGGAATTTCACAATGTAAATTAATTGAAAATAAGCTACAAGTGAAATGCATTTACGCAACGTTGGCTCTTCCTGGCTATCTGCAGTAATTTGATAATTGTTTAACATAATCGTCCAATCCATCCTGTATACATTGAACTTAACGAAGATAAAGATACGCGATTTCCTGTTTTTCACCTTTCGAAATTGTGCTTCCACTTTAAGATCTATATTCGCGGAGGAAACGAGCAAGCGACTGCCCGAACCGCTTCTTGTTGCTGGTCGAAACGTGGCCTCCCCGTCCTTGGCGTTTCATTTTCCGTTCCGGGAACGGCAGATCTTGAATCAGGATTAAATTGACCCGAATTGGCTGCGCCGTGGCTGCGTCTCGCGTTGGGCGCGATCGACGAGGTTCTTCTTTCTGGCGGGACGACGACTCGGTCGAAGTAGCTGTTCTCGGAGGAAGGAAAAAGGGCCCCGGAGCAAAGCCCCTATAATCCGTTTACGGAAGCGCTGGCGAGAGGATAGGCTGGCCTGGGTGGGGCACCAAGAAGAAAGCTAATAATCGTGCACTTTTCATCCAGCAACTCGCTGCGCTTGCAAAACGTCATCTTTGTCCCTCTTTCCCTCTCTCTTTCTCTTTCACTCTCACTATCTCTTTCTCTGTCCCACACACACATACACACACACTCTCTCTCTACGTTATTCCTCTTCTTCCTCTCGTCTCTTTTGTTCTATTTTGCGCTTACTCTTCTTAGCTCCTTTCCCATTCCTTTCGTTGGCCCGCCTTTATCCTATGGCTGTCTCTTCCGTTAGGGTGACTCTGGTTTATATTTGGAACGCCACTCAGGGCGACAGACCTTTCGTCGGTCCCTTTTAACGCAGAATTGACTTACACCCGCGCATAGTAGACAGAAATTACTGGGAATTATTAAGCGTAAACTGATTCTGCGGGAAATTCGAGTCACGGTGGAAACGGGGGAAAAAGTTGCATCGCAGGGTTGGGAGAAAATTGGGGAAGCGAGGCTAACGAAGATCGGCTTGAACTTCGTTCCGTGTTACCGGGACAGGTAAGTCGATAGTTTCTCAGGCAACGAACGACGGAGTAAAACGGTCGAAGGTAGAAAAAGGTGGAAAATTCAGTCGCGTGGAAGTCGACGGCGACAACCTAGTTAGTATGATTCGTGTTACGAAAGCGCAGGAGGGTTAGCTTCTGATTCGCGAACCGCGATACGCGATCTCATCGATAATACATTTACGACACATCACGCTAGAAAACGAACACACATACACCTGCTGATAAACATTCGATGGATCCGTCGATTGCTGATTATAACAAGGCTCAACGTAGAATATGCAATAATGTGATTAGTCGAGGGTACTACACGTTATTATTCCGATGGTAAATGAAACTGGACTCTCAAGCTTATCGATGACGTGCATGTTTTACAGATTCGACCGTAACTGTTTCTTTTACGTGCGATCGATCGTAAATTTTATAAACAGCTGCCATCCGCAGTTGCATTTGTAGTAGGGAAAAAAGAGAAATTCTACGGTTTTGCTTTTTAGTTCCATTTGTAGAGTTATCGAAAAGTGGGCTATGGTTACGTTTTTAGCGCTAGAAATATCAGAGTGATCAAAATGATCAATTCGTATCTTTCCATGAAAATTTTACAGATTTACAATCACGCGATCTGAACGATCCCTTTTTTTTTTTTTTTTTTTTTTTACTAAAACACAGAGATGAAAGTTTATTGTTTCCCTCGTATATTCCTAATATTTCATATAGTTAGCCAAGAATATCAAGTACATCAGATCAAGCATACATCGATGAAGAAGAGAAAATAGTTGAAAATTTACTCTCAATTGATATTCATTATTCTAATTCACATGTATGAATCAATTACATTCTAGAAACTGAATATAGTAGATCTCGTAATGCTTCGAAACTTAAGTCGCAGTATTCGTGGTGCTAACGATCTCTGGTTCGAGAATAGCTAAAACAGGCCATTCCCATAATCGATTGTACGCGAATGGAATTCGTAACTGGAGCTTGTGGTAATCAGCTTCTGATAAATAATTGATCGTCGAAATGCGACCGATTCTTTCGTAGCCGTAGGCATAATGGAACACTGCGGAGGGAGTCTCGGATTCGGTTTAACCGGTTGAAAAGCAATTAACAGAGATTGTTCAGCTGCGTTTGCCGTCGCTTTTCATCTAGAATTTCGAATACGGGCCGCAAGGTGGCTGCACGAAAATGGCCAGAAAGTCAATATCGCGGCAACGAGCGGTCGCGTGAAAGATTAATGAAAGTCCCGGAACTTGTCCAGGACATTTGTCCGGCGGGGTTGGTTCGCGTTTCTCCCGGCGTCTCCCGATTCCACGAAGGCCCGGGTCGTTCACGAGCAGGATGAAAAAACAAAATCGAATGGAATCGAATCGGATGGAACCGAGTTAGATGGTGGGACACGAGAACCAAGAAAAGAAGAGAGGATGATACCCGTTAGCGAAACTCTTTCGAAGCGACAAATGAATGAACGTCTGTGGCACGAACCGACGTTGGCCATTGTCTCGTACTAGAACTCGTCTCTCGTCTATCGGTCGACCGTCATTGATTTTTCTCGGCTTTTACGCGAGCTCAGAGCTCACGTAAGACACGCAGCAAATCGACCAGCATCTTGTTCGCCGGCTTTTGTTCGCCCTACTCGGCCGACAGATTCGACTCCTACAATAAATCGCGCACGCTACTTTTTTCGCCTTCGGGGCGAATATATCGACTTATGATACGTGAAACAGGTCGCTTTGTTACGCGTAACGAATGGAAGGGAATCTAGCCGAGGCTTTAAATTAAAGTACGGATTTACTGGAAAATCGCGTGGGTCGCGTGTTTCGTTATTTACCAGGGCCGCGCGGCTCGGGATTTATTGTTGTCGTTTTAAAAAGGAAACGGGGGATGCGCGAGGGAGTTGTAAATCCTCGGACAGTGTCGGGCGAACTCCAAGCTCGAGGAATTCCTTTCGAGCACCTGTTTTTTTCCTCATTTCGACTTCTTACCCTCTTTTTTGTATCCTAATCGCGTTTCCTGCTTCGATTTCGCGGCGTTGTCGAGGTAATCGCCAACGAAGCTATGCAACTTGGACGTCGCATTTTTTCGTCAACTCGAAATCCCAACAATCTTGTCGAGGCATCCTTTGTAAATTGCCGTCATGGAAACTACATCCGAGGAAACAGCCAGAGGGTGCGAAATAACAACGGTTCGTCTCGTCCCGTACGTACAATTTTTAATGCTGATTTCGAACACGACTAGCTACTTCGGTCGATGGTCGTTTTGGTCGTCCGTGAAACCGTGTGATCGCGTAATCTCGTGGCTGTGCGTCGTCTTTCGCTTTCAAGCAATAGCACGACGGCACTAGATACGCGTGTCTCGTTTTTGTAATTAAAATTTTTGTCACTACAAGAATGTCGTTCGTGCCGTTCTCTTTTCTTTCAACCATCGTTGCTCTTGTTTTTTCACCATTCTCGCTGAACTTCGTTTCGCTCTTTAACCTGCCGGCGGTAAAAAGGAAACGCGTGTCGCGCGGAAGAAAAGAGGACTGTCCGAAGCGAAATAGCTTCAGGTGGCCGTGGAAGTATTCTGTTTTACTTGTATTAGCAATTTCAACGCGGCTGGCTGACTTTTAGCTAGAAAGGAACCGAGTCAAGGAGATTACCTCGACTCGTTACTTCCGTTCGTCATTTTTTCTTTCCTCGTCTTCTCTCCTCTTCTCTTCTCCGCCCCAAGATTTCTCCGTCCGGTGTTTTTCTATTTTTCTTTTTTTTCTTTTTTCTAATTTGAACGCCGCTGTAATATCGCGGCTCGCGCGCATATAGAGCGGCGTAAAACCGAGTTTCCCGTAGCAGAAAATCTTTTAAGGAAACTCGAGGCGCGACTGCTAAAATCAGCGGCGGAAAAAGCGTTAAATTAAAGCTCCCAGAACACTCGAGCTACCGCAACATCCGACTTAGTCGCAGTTTACTCTTTCTAATAACAGCTCCCTCTCTCTCCCTCTCCTGCTCTCTTTCATCTCTTTTTTCATCTCTTTCTCATTCTCTTCTATTTCTTCGCTTGGCACTTGGGCCGCTGATAACGCAGCATCTCGCATTGAAAGCGAACAACGAGTAAGGTGAATGAAAGAAACAACCTTGTTACGGAAGTCGTTTGAATCTGACAGTTTGAAGCTGTATAAGCGTTGACTCAGGCGTTCGGGATGCCGTGTACTTACAGAAAATATTGCAGTAACTATGCTATGAAAAGTCTTGTGTTTTACTGGAAAATACAAAGTGGAACAATAGCAAATTGCATACTCTGTAAGTAATGATTTTAATGAAAAATGTTTCAGATAAAAGTTGAATATTTTCGAAAGAAACATAATTCCACGTAATTAGATTCTTCGCAAGTGGATGTGTAAAGGACATAAAATTAACGAACCTGTCCCATTTAATGGAATTATATTTTTTATATATTTTTTATTTCATAAATCAATCTTGCTTTTCAATAACTTTATATCCGCTAATAACAACAACCTTTATTATTCGCAACATTTGCTTTGAAGAAAATTTCCATTAAAAAAGTTGAAAATTGCTTGTTGAAAATACTATGTGGCCCGAAATTACGTCAAATTACATTTCCTTCGAAAAGCTTTTATAATAAAATATGCGTCATTAAAATCGCCACTTATAACGTAATTGACATTCTCAGCTTGTACGTACGTTGTGCTCCATTAACAAAATGCTTAAAATTCATCGACATCCTTGGCCAAACTGTATCACCATATTTATAAAACGCCATGAAACTTTATCAGTTACATTTTTCCTTGTTCATTCCCATACGCTTTAAACGCGCATTATTAAAGGACGACGAAACAATGAGAAACGATCTATTCCTCGTTTTTCCCCCATATATATCGTCGAACGAGGAATCACGACGATCTGATTACCCCCGAAACGGGGACAGACATTTCTTGTCGGCGGGTTTTTTGCCCAGGCGCTCATTTTCCCGTGACGAGCAGCCAGTATGAAAAATATTTCCAGTATTGCCACGCAGAATTAAATCGACTGCGAGTAATTACGATACCCGTTGTCGCCCGAAAACGGTGGCGCGCAGACAGCTAAAAAGGGGTCGTCTGGTGTGGGTAGTAAGGGAAAGACAGAAAGAGAGAGAAAGAGAAAGAGAGAGAGAGAGAGAGAGATACATATTATACCGACGATAAGAACATTTTACTTGAGCCGTCGTTATTCCTCCCTCCCTCTTTTTGTTTCCTACCTCCTATACCATTCATTCTCTCTCTCTTTTTTCTTTATTTATCCTTGGCCATTCCAAAGAATAATTTCCTGCGCGAAACTACTCGTCCCCGGCGTCTTTTCCTTTCGCCGTGCTGCAGACCGCCGATCGATATATTCAAAAGGAACGCTACAATGCGTAGATTCACGTGTATCACCGTCACCAGAAGCGAAATTCATTTTCCCGGTGAACCAATTTCTGTGATTACACCTTCCACCAAAATAGCGGGAAAAAAATGAAAGAAATAAGGAAAAAATCACATCGACTCGTACGAATGCGAGACGGGGCCGTCTCGACCAGTCGTGAATACGTGGAAACGAGCTACGGAATTAAATTTCTTTCTGCCCGGTATATAGTTCCGTTCTTTCTTAAGGTTAATGCCTTGTCGTTGGTTAGCTCTGATACGAAACGACGAAGCGGGAAACGAGAAGGAATTTTCATCCGGTATTACAGCACTTGCTGGTTTAACGTGCCGGTTTCAACCAACTGATCGGACGAAAGCACGCTATTAGCATACGTTCAACGTGTATTTCGTGGAATCACGATTTATTTCATGGTTGTCGGTCGATGATCGTGTAAACACAGGGAAATCGATCGCGGCGACAAGAACGCACCAGGGGTTGCGATTTGTATCGGTGCAGTGGCAGTCGCAGATGGTGTCACACGTCGTTACGATGAAACGCGATTTTTCCCACTGGATATAGTATCTGCATGGTAGACGACACAACCGCGACTAATACCATGCGGTGCACGTGTCTATATTATACGTACTTGTTTCTACGTATGAATACGCGGAACTCTTGTTAGTTTCTCGGAAAACGTGGAACGTAATGGAATACAAAAATTGGCCGAAGGCGATTTTCGCAGGGTTAAGGGTCGCGGTTCGTGATTAAACGCAACGACTCGATCTCACGGCGTAACGATAATTGTTTGGCAAGCTTCCAAACGAAGAGAGCACCGAAGGTAAACGATACGTTGTTACTGCTTTAAATTGCCCAATAAAACTGGCGCTGCAAGTTCGTTAATATTAAGTGAAAAAAGGGTTTGCGAGAAAGAACGCGTAGTCCTGCTTGCCAGGATTTAATATTCCGGCAGAGAAGGTTAGGTCAATTTCTATTTACGAGGATATTTCACGTTTATACTTCGTAATCTACATTTGTATATCGTTATTCTACGAAACTACGTATAATTTGATTTTTTCAGTGAATCGGGACAGACTGTTTTCATTTCGCTGTTCGCTTTATTGGTCTGGAAATGCTTGTGACGAACATGACAAATAACCTTTGTCAGACGAGGATTATCTATTTGTAGTTAGAAAAAAAAATTGTATTCGTTCTATTTAATATGACTCATACCCAATAAAGGACTATTTAAACTTTTTCACAATCTCGACGAGTTTCCATATTTTCGTAACCTACTTTTATTAAATTGATAACATAAAAGGGATGTATTTCGCATGTATTGAAACATCAGAAAAGAAACAGCGGAAAGAATCGAATAAAGTACAATATCGGATTTAATCGAACTTATCGTTCGAATCGCAAAGATTTAAGCTACGACGATAACAGACGATGTAAGATCGCCAGCCGAATTTCCAAATAATAAGAAAGGAACGATGATAAGGTAGTTGATAAGAGACAAGCAAACGGAGCGTTCGCGAACGTCTTGGCACTTACACGATCGGAATCTTGTCGACACACTTAATCCGGTATGCTCTTGTCGTCGTTATCCTCCGGGCTAACGTACACCGTCCAGACACGTATATTTGCGATGCTGCTGCATAATCATCTTGCTATATATCAAAGGGGTACAGTACGGATGGAGCGGCCGATGCGATGGGTTCAAAGGGACTAGCCGATGCGTTTTCGCGAAAGGTACTCAAAGCCTGGACGCGGAGAACGGTCGTGTACATGATCTCGACATTCCCGGCGCCGTACAGCTGGCTAAATGGAGTGGCGTTAGCGCTAGTACCGCCACGTGGTACGCGTTACTGGTCTACGGAGGGATAAGACGGACGAATACGAGGAGACAGAGGAGGATAAGCGCACGATGATGGAGAGCGAAGACTGCGCTAGGGTAAACGAGTGAAGACCGACCAGGTTGAAGGAGACGCGCGACCCAAAATGCGAGTTAGAAAGAGAAATCGGTTGGAGAAACGGACCGAGGGGGAGAACGAGACAGGGAGAGGTTGGACTCGTTCGAGTGAACATAGCAGCGAGTAGAGCGCTATAATACTCCCTAGAGGAGGTTCGCAGTGTGGGTGGATGATGTAGGCAGGGTGGGTCGAGCACAGTAGGGGCAAAAGGGGTACGGTAGGAACGAAAGGTGGGGTTACCGCTCGATACCACTGCGGCACAGCCAAAGTTGAAGCTATATCGCTACGGCTCTCCTTCTCTTTCTCTGTCAGCTACCCTCTTCGTCCATCTTTTCCATCTCTCTCCCTCTTTCCTTTCCGGTCGTATAACTTTCTCTTTCTCACACGATCTCACCGTCTCCGTCCTACTGTGTATATTTACCTTTCCGTTTCTCTCTCTCTCTCTTTCCGTTCCTATCGTTCGTTCTCCTGCTTGTTTCTCTTTCTCTCGGTTCTCTCGCCTTTCCTCGTACATACGAGGCGCTATAGTAAACGGCCTACAGCCTTTGCCCGGTATCTACCCCCGAAATCTACCCTCCGCTTCCTCCGTCACTCCTCTCGCGCTCAACCGCCCCATCCCTCGGCATCCCTCGAGGGGATCTACCGACTGCGCTCTTTAAACAACGAGACACCTTTCCCTCGACTACGTCTCAATCCTCGCCCGGAAGAGGCCTGATCTGCCTCGTCTTCCGGGTAACTTGCACACACACCCCATCGCATTCGTCGTCTCCGTGTACGACTCCCTTATCCTTCCATCTTTCTCTTCTTCTCGACCTCCTGTTTCATTTTACGCTTCCTCCTGTCACTTTTTCTCGATCACGATCTCGATCCCGTGTCTCGTCACTCGGTCGCATTCGCTTTCACCCTTTATTCCTTTGCGATCTCTACGACCTGGCCTTTCTAGTTCCTCTACCTACGAGGATCGATTTCTGTAATTCCGAAAAAGAGCATCGTCGTGAGATCTGTCTGTCGCACTTTGAACGTTCAGACGACGCGAGAACAACGTTTCTCTCGCTGTTTCCTCTCGCCTGTTCCTTTGTTTTCGCAGCTACGGCAGCGACGCGCGACGATAGCTTCTTTCGAGGATGGATAATTACAGATGAGACGATTCGAGAAGGCTCGAGAGCGCATGGATGATGGTATTCCGCGTTAGTCTCGGGACTTGTGTAATTGCTGAAAGAACATCGTCGGGTGTCGAACGCGAAGAACAGCCATCCGGGTTAAACGAGAACGCAACGTCACTCTCTTACGTTACGACGTCGCAGGGGGTCGTTAACCGCGCTAAACGCGCGCCGAAGCGAGTAAACCGCCACGAAACGCAAACTTTTGATGCGATCGCGGCTAACGTTGGTAAATCATGTTTTAACGCGAAACACTCGAATCACCAGGGAACGAAACCGGGAACGTGGTATATTTACGCGTGACTAGTTCGTTTGCAACGATGGATGCGTGTTTGTCCGGTTGACGGTCGATAATTCGATCGGTACATTTTCATATAAATGAAAGATATTTAGGAGACCAACGATACCCTATAAAATCGAACATATCAATCATCGCCGCGTGACCGTATAACATCAATCCAGAATCCTTTCCAACCGCTTCTCGCTCTTTTAACCATATCTTTCTTTCTCCTTTCTTTTCTCTTTTTCCCCCCTTTCCATACTTTCCCTCGTTCCACCCTACCAAATTTATCGGAAATTTATATTTGCGGAGCGTGAATTATACCCGGCGTCAGGTGCTCGATTTTTCTTCGCCGCGAGGAGCTCGCCCGTACGCTCGTCCTATTTTTCACGTACACGCGTTGCTCCCTGTTCCGAAAATTCTTCCCTACCATCATCGACTGCTTTCCTCCGGCCTCTACACACACTCAGCCCTGCTCCTCGTTCTCGCTCTCCAGGGAGCAACGGAGCCTCGTGTGCGATACGTCCAAGTCGGCAACGGAATTTTCGCGGTGTACCTTGCGCCACTCGACTCGATCCGCCGGTTTTCAACACATGGAAACCAACAACAGTAAAATTCTACTGATTAAATTCTCCCGATTCTCTAGCCGTTGTAGAACTTTCCTGTATTTAACTTGAAGCTTTAATGGGGTACATTTGCAATATACACGTTACAATGTACGTCGACTCGATCAAATTTCCCCGTGGAATTTATATCGAGTGTCGTAAAAGGAATTTTGCTTTGTTTTTAAATAATGTTTCAGTATAATATACATATATATATCTTTGATCAATAGTTTTTGAATCATTCCAATTACGTGTAATGTATGATATCGATCAAATGACCACCTCTAGCTGCGTGTGGCCAGCACCACAAACGTGCACCCTTTCGATAATATTTTTAATAACATTTTTCATAATATTTTGATATTTTTTCTATATTATTTGTTCAGTTTCCTTGCGAATATTATTCTACAACTACTCAGTTGCCTGCTTGCGTAGACCTTCCCTTTTAAATGTATTCAAAGAAAAAGTCTGAATTCAAGCGAATGAGGGTGTCAATCAATGTCATTTCTTTTTTGCATAATTCGGATGATCTATTCTGATAATAAGAATGGTTCACACTGTGCGAGTGTTATCACAAACCTACCATAACATCAGCAGAAAAAAAAATTACGACGGAACGATAAGCTTACGTTTCTTTCATGACACACTGTATTAGATCATCCCATGAATAATGCGGTCGTTGGTTTTCCTATACCAAATGAAAATAAATTACCTGTTGGAAACTGATCACCGGTGATCTTTCCTGTATCTTCTATCTTATTTAGCTTTTCTATTCCAATTTTGTAAAGCTTCGATAGTAACAACTTCCATTGCTTGAAACTTAGCTTCCAAAGAAATCTTATTACTTATTGGCTGACCTAATATTTACAATATTTGCCGGTGTTACGAACCACTATCCCCTCTTGGCGGCTTTCTCCTACTCGATGGCCCCGCGCACATTTTTCTCTGGCAATCTCGTGCACGTTCACCCTCGCTTTTGCTTACTCTCACTCGAATTCTGCTTCGATCACCCTTCCATCCCTTTCACTCTCTTTTGCCCTCTCGCATTCTTTCGCCTTTCTCGTCTCTCGTGACGGAGCCCCTTCGCTCTTGATAGCAGCGTCAGGAGGTCTGAACCCTCTCGTTTCACGTTTCGCAAACCGTTCCTCGTTCTCTTTGTTCCAACGATTCCTCAACCCTGTGATTTTTTTTTCTCGACGACCATCGTGTACGTTAGGCGTATGCACTCGCGAATTATACAGCACTGCTCGAAAGTAGCATGGTGGCTAATTTGATTCACGGGCGAGACGCGGGGAGCATCATGCATGCAATGAAGCGAATACCAAGATCAAATAGCTCGCAGCGTTTCCCTCGGCGACCGCGTGACTCGGCGCTAAGTTCAAGTAACGTGCACCACACGTTTTCCAAGGGTAGATGCGAAACAGCGCATTAACACCGGCTAATTACCCTTTAGGTGCTTCGTTATTTAAATTCAGCATTAGAAAACGCAATAGCTTCAGGAAGAAATAGGGCTAGTCTGTGTTAAAACGTTCCCTGTTCTATACATACAGTACATACGTAATCAAACAAAAATTCATCAGATCACGTTAAAAAATATTATTTCCGTAGAAAGTCTCCGTGAAATTCTGCAACCAAATACTGTGAGTCTCATACGGTAAAAGCAAATATTTGGTAGAAAATCATATATTACGATAATAAAATATTTTTTAATTAACGCCAAAGTCTAGATAACGAAAAAAACATGACCTACGTCATTTTCATAATCACGAGTACCTTTCAGCAATAGCGTACAACACGCATGAGGTAATAGACTTACAATGAAATAATTAAAAAACAAAATCGATGAACAGCATTACATAATACAATACAACATCAGTATAATATATCAGTAATAGATCAGTATAATATCAGTAAATGCTCTAATACTTACGACCAGCGGTGTGGGTACGAATGTTAGATATGCATCTCCAGCGATTCCGAAACAATAACCAAAGCGAAACTTGATTCGTTCGGCACAAGCCATTCATCGGTTCGAGGCGAATCCATCCAGATAAAATTCCTCTATTCGGCATTAAAATCAACGTTAATCCATCGCGTGGAATCAACGGGGTTCCGAAATCGAGTGGATCGGATCCACCTAACTCGGTGCTCGATGCAGATTCGAATGGCCGCTCGCGTGGCTATCGGACGATTTATTTCGCACCGCGACAGAATCGTCGGACACGTCGCTGCCAACGGCGTGGACGCTGATTGTTTTTTTTCTTCCTCTTTTTTTTTTTTCTTTTTGGTTGCACAGGCACGGCTGTTTCACTTGCCGGAACAAAGCGGTGGAAACAAAAGCGACTAGCATTTTGCCGGCAAAGGTAAAGGGGTGAAACGGCGGTAGCGGCCAGCGTTGTTTTCTTGCTCGTTATATTTCCAGCCGCTTTATGTGCCAGCTCTCTCGCTATCTGTGTATCCCGGTCTCTCGCTCGCGCGAGTCTGCCCGGCCTCCTCTCCCTTCCACCAGGATGGGAGGGCTCGATAACGATTAATAATTTTTTCATCGCGCTTCACCCGGCCAATGGATCTCAAAGGGAGATAACAGCGAGTCGTAGCGATGCCGGGGAAACCGTCGAAGCAAGGGTGTTACAGCGCGAGTCTGCGGAAAATCTTGCACTGTGTTTTCTCGTACAAACCATCCCAGCATGCCCCCGTTTGTTCAGGTTAAAATGTTTTTTTTCCACTCGATAGATGGTGAATGGCGTTCGCGTTTGCGAAGATTGGATCCACGTATCTAGATTAATTGTTTGACCATTCTACAATAGATGGCGAATACTTTCAGCTGCCTGACGAGTCAGCAAGGAACTATTTTCCTTTCGTAAGAGCGAGGATCGTTGAATTTCATTGGATTAAAATTGACTTGCAGTACTTTTCGTATGCTTTCGTTGATTTGTGGAAACTATTTGATTGAAGCGTGCAAATTGGATCTGAAGTAATTTATAGAAGCAACATTTGCCTCCAGAGACCTATAAAAAGACATAGTAAGAAACTAGATACTATATGTAATTTTTACGCTGGAAGTCTGAGTATATTTAGAAGAACGCTCTTGATCTGATTTATACTTTATTAGAGCCGATTAAAGAATCTATAGATAAAGAGCTTCTCAAGTAGCAAAATCTGCGAAGTCGACGATTACAGCCGTCAGCTTTCATACGTATTGATCTATACTGGCTTCTAAAAGTAAACTTAATCTCTTAATAGTATTCTATTATACGTTACTGTAATGCTTATTTAAAACCTAATACCTAATACTGTAATGTAGTACTTCGTAAAGGATAGAACGGTAGTCTAATCTATCCGTAATTTGGTAATTAGAATGCACATTGTCAAGTACGAGAAAAAATTCGGATACTTTTAAACGATACTGTACATCGTTTATTCAGAGAGATTCCAGGTTTATTTAAACGTATGTAATTACGGATAAGCGAGCCGTGCTAAAGAAGAGATTGCCTAAGTACGTATCTGATACGTGGAAACTGCACAGCACTTTGAACGAAGCGAGTTACGATACCGACTAATTAATCGCCGCAATTCCGAAAGGAATATATCATTAACGAATCAGTTGGTACAATTTTAAAAAGCTTCCCCGGAAATGCGGACCTGCGAAAGCTCCGGCCGATCAAACTCTCCAAATTATTCAGATCATCGATCTTACCAGAGAATATCGCTGGGAGCGACGCGCCGGATATTTCCGTGAAATTTCTATCGTCGTTTTCTTTCCTCGATTCGTTCGCGCAAAAGATGATGGAACGATCATGTCGCGAAGTAAATCACGGCTGTCTGACGAGAAGTTGGCCAGCCCTCGATGATCGATCATAGTCCGGTCGAACGCTTTTCAAATATGCAACCCGACAAATACGAAGTCGCCGTGAAATCAATGGTACAGCACGCGCATCGGTGGCAGACCGCGTTTGTACACGAGCAATTCGCCTTGTTAGCGAACGTTTATCGAAACGTTTGAACCGCGTTTCGGGTTAAGGGTCGAACGCGCGTCACGTGCACCCACGATCGTACGACGTGTTCCATTACGATTGTGCCGACGGTCATCCATCGAATTCGCCAACTTTGTGCACTGCAGCGAGTTTTCTTCGATCTTCGTTACGAACATTCAATACGAACGTCATTAAGGCTTGCACGCACTTCGTGAAGCTGTATAGCAAATAAATAAAGACTCGTCTGATAATTGCTTCTCAATGCTTTAATTTACAACCGCTTTATGTCATTCCCATTTAGTATAGTCCGTAATCATCCTTTTGGTAGTACGATAGGCGTATCTGGGTTAAGCACCGAGGCCACAAGGACTAGACACCTTTCAAGTGTCTTGACCCTCCCATTTTAGGTCAGCAGGAGTCTTCATTGTTCCTGTTAAAGACCTACTTCAAATTCTTCGAGATGCCAACACTCCTCTCAACCTTACCATAAACTTGTCAAAACTTTAGCAGACATTTTCGAAGAGATTAAAAGATCGCTGGAAATTTTCACTTACACATGCGTATTTCTTGCACGTGTCATTTTTCAGGCTGTAAGAAATCTCTGTTCTTGTATCGTTCGCAAGATTTCCAAGTAACAGCAACGCTCTTCAGCAAGCGTAAACAAGGGTTGGCGATGCGTGGATGTTTCGTGGGAGGAGCAACGTGGGAGAAATCGTGAGGGAACGGTGAAGTATCGGCAAATATTTAAATAAGCCGACGAAGACGGATTCTATTTTACTCTCCGTCACGCAGCTTCGTCCCACTCGTCTATTTTCTTGAATATAAGCGACTAGACGCGACACATGTTTATGCAGCGGGGAGCGTCTCTCGAAAGTACCACCGAATGTGGATGGTTTGGGTTAAAAAGAAAACTACAGATGGAGAGCTAAGGCGCATTTGGAATCTTTATGTATGTAAACTACTCGGTACTCGATGATCTGTGGCAGATGTGTGTCTTTGAATCTGCGTTGGATGATTCTTGGTGTAATTTCAAGATGTTAGTTCACACAAGACACAGATGACAATTTATTCGTCGATGCTTCGTTCAATCCATTTTCAATCGAAGGGCGGTTGATCCATTCGAGTGAAATACAAAGTTTTTCTTTTAAGTCCCTTTCTTTCGTGGACTTTCCTTTGGAACCATTTGGAATTTACATAACGTTCATCGATAAGGTGATTTATACCTTTTTTTTCAAATACCTTTTAAATCTTCTCATTTTCTAAAAGCTAAAAAATTTCTTTTAGACCGAAATTCAATTTGGAAAAGATTCGTTTTACATTTCCAGCAGCATTCTACAATTCCTATTACAAGACACAAGGCGAAAATTTTCATTCGTATTAAATCAAGGATCACAGAAATCAGCCATTTCTTCCCAAAGAAACACGAATTCGTGACTTTAACCTCGCTGAAACGAAGACCATCGATCGTAAACGTTTCCAAGATTCACGCCATCGTTCAAACGTTTTACGATACCGTCAGAGCAAATCGACTCGACCTGGTGCTAGACCGAACGACTCTTTTTATCATGGAGTCTCACTCACGAAGATCGAACAGTGCTTTAATAATTGCAAAATTAATACTCGTTCACCCCTCAACCTGCGATCGATCGTTCTCCTTCTCGTGCTATTCGGACAAGTTCGATGCCAGACGTTTGATTCACGAATCAAACTATTCGATCAATCAACATCGGCGAGTTATCCATGTTTTCTTCATTTCCATTCGATAGTTTGGATCGATGACTAACTAAATGGCATTCCGTGCGATTTAATAACGTGGAATTCTTGGTAACGTCGAGGAAAGGAAAGGAAAGGACGGCGTAACCAGAACGCTGAAAAAGAAAAGCGCGGCAAAAAGGAAATATTGGAGAAGGGGCAGGACGAAATAGCGAATTCTCCGATTTCTCGGTTGAAAGGGCAGATTTCTCTCCGGGCTCTATTCTATTTTTACACGGCGACTCCCCGTAGAACTTTCGATGCATTGTGCATTGTTCAGCAAGTTCGCCGCGGCTCATTTCGACCAAGTTTCCACAGCTTATTGGATTCGCGAGTCGCGCGACACGTTTCCGCCTTGCTTTCCGGTTCGCGTAGCCCGGAGGAATGAAATTCTATCTCCGGAACCAGGATAGAGAAGTAGGACCAAAACGGTGTCCGTTCGCGTAGAACATTTGTTCGCGTTCATCGATTGATGACTCGATGATTAGCCGATGGAAATACGCGAGCGTGGTCCTTTAATTAGCTTCGAAGGATTCTTCGTTACCTGTAGTACCTATATAAGAAAATATTCTGCGAATAAAAAATACTGTAATGTAACGTAATAATATAATACTTTAATAGTAATAATTGTTGAAGTGGTCACCACTTCTAAGAAAACTCTACGTCTGGTCTTTTTAGTTTTCTCAAGCACCGAAGCCATCGACAGCGTATAGACAAAAGACTGGGACTAAGGCAGACCATAAACAGTAAACAGGCGACGTTGGCTTGGGGGTTTTCAGTTATAGGGTAACACTACTAGCCATACTTGTACACTTACGTTACACTTCCGTATTAAAATATATTTTTACCTTACAATTTATCCACGCGTTTCTCTGTTTATACGTCTAATAACCTCGACAATAATAATACAGTATTCTAATAACAATAACGCACAGCAACGAAACAAACGTATTTCCAGGTAAAAATCCAAAAATATGAAGAAATATTATATCTACGACTGATTAATATAAATTGTAGTTAAAAAAATTTTCTCTCTCTTTCTCTCTCTCTTTAAAGGACAAAACAGCTTCCCCATCAACCTAACGTTTTCTTCGGCCAATCTCGTATTTATCGAACATTCTTCCTCAGCTTTCGCTTGCATCCCTTGACAATACAACGTATAATAGTTCCAGCAAGATAACTGCAGAATCGCAGATGAAAATCACTAGTGAATATTTCCGCCGGGACCTCCGTTGTATTTGGAGTCTGCAGAAGTCTTTCGCAGCGAAGGATCGTCGATAATTTAGGAGCGCATAATTAATAGCTGAAGGCGGTGCGGCCAGTTGCCAGGTTGGCAGTCTGTCGTACACGGGCCCACGTTGAGAAAATTCGTGGACGGAAAGGAGTTGGGACCACGCGCAGCAGAGGAGAGAAAAGACGGCAAAGATTGCTGCGATTTGCATAATTTATCGAGTACTGGCATTTGGATTACTCGCGGCTATATATTCCGCGAGAAAAAGTAGCAGGACGCCTGGGTGTTGGCCGAGAGGGAGAAGCTCGGCGCCGTGCTGTGAACAATACTTTCTCTTCCTGGTTTGCGAGGACCAGGTCCCCGGTTACAAAAGAAAATAGACCGTGCCCTGCCACCGTTTCCTCCTCCATCCGGTGCTCCGTAGCTTTTTCAAATATTATGAAGTCCGTAACTTGTGAAAAATTCAAAATCCAACCGAGTTTTCCGCTATTATCCCACGGTTTTTCCACTGCTCTATCTTTGGGCGGACCCAACGTGCACGAGAACGAAAGAAATAGGAGAAGAAAAAGGGGAAATAAGGAGACGGAGAGTGTCTGGAATACGTCTTCGATCCCTCGTCGATGATGGAACGACACACAATCGGTGACTAGAACCGAGAATTGTCGAATTCCGAGCCGAGTGACATCGGCTTTCAAAGTTTGTCACGATGTACGCGCCGAGGGTGCCGAGTGTGTACGTGTCACACGCGACACGGCATCTTGTAACGCGAGTCCTGAATCCGGGTTAAAAGCTGTGTACACCTCTCGCGTGCGAGTTGCACAGTTGGAAAAAAGAGACGACCGCCCGGTGAGAGAGTGGAAGGAAAGGTTTCTAGACAAAGAAGTCGCAAGAAAAACGAAATGTCAGACAGATGGAAGAGGAAAAGATAAGATGCAGGAATTCTGTGACAAAAGAGGGTATACGGTATCTGAATCTTGAGGACTATGCGAGCGCGATGTACGATTGGATCGAGAACGGAACAAAGGGCTTGAAGTTTTTTGAGAATACAACGAGGAGCATCGTCGGGAGACGAAGAAAATCTTGCAGTGGCTCGTGGAAAGGAAACGACGCACGGGATAGAAATTAAAAGAGAGACGGTAAGAAAGAAAGAGACTGGGAAAGCGCGACGTGGAGAAACGACACGATCGGGTAAATAGTGGAAAGCAGAGAATTAATAGAATGGCGAGGGTAAGGTGGAAGGCGGAAGGTTCACGTGAAACACATGGCATCAGTGCCGGGGCGTACTTCTCCCTGGTTTGGCTGGCAAATGTTTCGGGACTCGCGCGGAAAATGTTTACCGGCAAGAGGCTGCCTCGCGCGAGTACCTCTCTCTCTCTCCCTCCATCTGTTTTATCCGTCTACTCATGGTTTAATACTGAGAGACGCGAAACGAGAAAAGTATGGAAACAAAAAAATGCAAAACTGCGAACGATTCGCGGTCGACTCAACTCCGACGGAAGTGTGTTGATATTTCGCTCGTAATGAGCTCGTCGAACTTTTACGTCTGGTTGTGCCTGGTTGCGTTACTCGTATGTCGGTTAGAGACGTATCTACCTACGTGTTTGGAAGGTGGGGATAGTAGAAGGTGAAGGAGGTCGAGGTTGGCAGGCACGTACGTATCGTTCGTACGTATATCCACCTCGCCAGAATCTACGGGATAAGCTCGCGACGACCGAAGCGTTTCCGTGGTTGCGCGAACCGCCGCTGTGAAATTAACAGAATTTCGCTAGACGCTCCTCCAGATCCGCCTCCGACCTTCCTCCTTCCCCTCTCTTCATTAACCCGCCACTGTGTTTCTCTAATTCGTTTTACAGGGTAATGAAAACTACGGCTGGAAATTGCGCGACGTGACGCTTTGTCTTGGTCCCGTGAAAATCGAGCCTCGAACCCAAACTTGCGAACCACTTCATAATTTCGGAGTAACGGTAGTGCATTGATGACAACCAACTACATCGAGCACATCTTTTACCTCGTTTTATCACGCACCGTTTCACCAGTTTGCCGTGTTCCTCGAGACGCAGCTCGTATCGAAACAATAGCGATCCGACGTTATCTAACGGAGACTTCTTGCTCTGCCGATGCGAGGCTGTTTGTAAGGTGTATGGCTTATGGAAATATTTAGACTGGGGTGTCTGTCGGTTAGTTTTGATTCAATGCGTTTGTTTGGTTGCGTAGATGCCCTGAGATTCTCAGATTCTGGAGGCTAGAAGTTGCGGTTTATTTTCTTATGCATCTCGCAACGTTAGGTATTTCGAACGTTCACGTTCGTTAATTATCAGGCACCCGGTGGGTATCTCCGGGGCACCGAGAATCCAGATTTAACTACCCTTTCTTCGTAGTTTCTCTGGCGAAGATACGGCTGTTGTGAAATTCTCCGGGTATTTCCAGAAAAGTGTGCAAAGGGTGCACGGAGTCACCAATGCGACGATTTATTCTTTTCTTCTGGCTCGTGGTGTACGTTTCTCGTTTCGTCGACGCATCCCGCGCGCGCCACCCGTAATTTCTTTCTTTTGTGGCGTAAATGAAATCGCGCGGCGTGACATCCAGTCGAGAAAGGGGACAGACGGGACGTACCTTCGTTCTGTTTAGAATACTGGCACGTTTCTTTTGCCCTCCGACCGTGCTGGGATTTTTACGAGTTAAATTCCGAAGGCTAGCTGCCGATGCTCCCCATCGGGCTACCGGTCCTTTTGTCTCTCCGCGTCGTTAATTATAGTCTGACCACGTACACGGGACGTTCCACTACAGTCGAGGCGCAAGAGTCGGAAGTAAGAACAAAAGAAGGAAAGAACATAGCAAACGAACCGATAAGAAGTACCTACAGTGATTGGTTTTTCTAATTTTGCGATGTTCTGCGAACGAAGTTAAGAAATTGATGTCACCTAGTTTTGAATCACACGATGTTCGATACGTTAAGCTGTATTCACACTGATGTCTGTAAACAGATCATGGTCCGTGTTCATTAGCGGTGTAGATAGTTTCGTGAAGAGCGTTCAGCGAACTTGTCGACGAATAGAGAGAACGTTGCTCTAGAGACCGTATAATGGATGGAATCGATATAGCGAAATTGTGAAATAGATCAAGGGTTAAAGTTCATATCTCTATATATTTCGAAGACAAGTAATTCGAAATAGTCCGAGGGATCAAGAATTTAGAGCTTCGTTCAAGAAAATCTATCCGTTAATAAAACAATCGATTGTTGAAGCACCGATTGGTAGAAAATTTGGCAATGGATCTTTTAAGAGAGATTGAAAAGCAAAAATAGAAAACGATAGAAACTGTTTCACTTTTTTCAAAATTATTCTTTCCGTTTGCCTTCAGAGTATTTCGGAAGATGTACAATCGAAAACATCGAATCCTACGTTCTCAGATAATCCAACTAAAAAAATATTTTGACACGAATATTGATATTTGTGTAAAAGTAGAAACGTCATACTGTATAGCTCATTATTCAGATACCTATCACTTGCGCTGTAAATATCGATTTATATGGATTACCTATACGAAGAAACGGGAAGTTAGGCGAGCAAATAGCGAAAACGAAGAGAGTATCTTCGTTTACGTATCAGCATACACGATTCACTCGAATTCAGCCAGACATCATTCGCTGCTTGAACTGGAAAAATTCGACTGTTCGATTCGGACGATCGAGCGACCGGCTCAACGTGTCGATATTGGTCGACGCCTTTTCAATTAAATCGGCACCGGTAGCAGGTCCGAAAGCACACCTATCATTGATATCGAGGCGCCTCTAAATCCATGAAAAGGGACAGGGGGACAGGGCGTTAAAGAGAAAAAGGAAAAGCGGAAAGCACACACACATACATGCTTTATATATATACAGTCGGAGACAAGAGTGAGTGAACAAGTAGTGGAAATAGATATCGTTGAAGTTTCGTTAAATACCGCTTGTTTACACAGCAACGCAAATACTAATTTCAATTTTCCTAAATAATCTATCTGCTATAAAGATACGTAATAAATCAAACTTCGGTATACGACACTAGTATAGTTCGATTAAACTTTATCGTTACTTACCTCTACTATCTGTCCACTTATTTCTGTCTCAGACTATACATCCACTTGTATATATATATATATACGTATATACAAGATCCAAATGGAGGAAATAAATCGTTTATCGGCAAAGACACCCATCGCGAGCGAATCTTCACGGTTCAGAAGGATCGGGCCACGTTTCTCCTCGGCCTGCATCCTTTTCTCTTCGATAAAATATATTTAAACCGCGCTTCGTCGAACTGTTCTCTCTTACCCTTTCTCTTTTCTTCATCGGTTCGCTTTTGCCTTGAAAAATATATGTGTATCGCCATTGCTTGAAGAAACACAGGGCAAAAGAAGACACCGATGCAACCTAGGTGAGCAAAGCCGACTGTGGAGGATCGTCTCTTTATACGTACACCGTGCGCTTGAATTTACGATACAAGCGAAGTCAGGGAGATACAGTGACTCGAAATAACACGAAAATCAAGAATAAGAAAATTGCTTTGAAAGTACTATTTTTAAGAAAAATCGAACTTAAAAAATTGTCACATATATATACATAATTCTTGTTTAGATAGAAGCGGATAATTGACAGGAGGTCATTCTTCGTATGTGCGAAAATAATTGAAATTTTTTCGTTCGATGTCTCGTTTCCTTTTTGTTTTAAAAAAATTCAAAATCGAACACACTCGATGGCTTAATTTTCGAATTCAACTTTCACAATTTTCTCGTTTTGATGTCCAGAATCGATCTCATAGCGTGCCTCCACGTATTTTGTCACATCCCGCATATAAGTTTATGTATGTGCAAGCGTTCCAGGCATCGTTGGTTGCACGGAATTTCTTCGACTCGGTTGGAAATTGAGGGCGAATCGACGCGAAGGCGAGTCGACGTCATACCCCGCCGGAACGGTGCAATAAATATCCATCGGACGGGCCAGGTGTTAAGAAAATGGATCAACTTAGTGTGGCGGATAAAATTGAGTGCAGCCAGCGAGTGCGTTTGATTTATAGCCCGATCCGCGGGATATTACTCACTCGACGCTGACGCGCGTCTTTTGCCTGACCTTACGACGCCAGCCTCGTCTTCTCGTCGCTTCGTTTCCTCTTTTCTTTTCACCTTCTTTCCATTCTTATCGTCTCCTGCTCCTCTTCTTTCTTGCGTTTCACGCGAGGCGATTACCACCGTCAACGCGTCTCGGCAAGGAAATAACGCGCGGTTTCTTTCGTCCATTTCGCTCGAAGGCGGAGGATGTCGCGGAAGATAATTTATCGCGACGAATTCTCGCGACGGTATTGCTCGACGTCGCAACCTTCGAGACAGCGATAACGCGACCCGACACGTTTAGACGCGCGTCGCGTTGAGTCGATCGCGAATAACAAATAATTCAACCTTAGCGACGAACAGCTGCTCCATGATCGTCGGAACGACTAATCGCACAGAGGGAAACGCGCTCGAGTATGGCGTGAGAAATTAGCAAAAAAATGGCGGGTAATTACGGACCTTGGCTTGGGAAAAAGGTACGCGAGCCAGTCACCGAGTGCGCTGGTTATTATTCCAAGGATGGACTCGTGCGACGTGATTAAATCAGAACTCTGGCGCACTGCTTTTGGAAAAACAACGAGATCCGATGTTTAGCTGGCTCCCTTTGAATTCGTCGTTAAATCATGCACCATCCAGCTGCTCGTTCCACGAGGATTAACCACGCCCCTATGACATTTTTTACCTGCAGCGCAGGATGAAAATAACGAAGTTCACGCTGTGAACTCTTCTTTTCAAAATCTGTTACTCCTGCCGAACTGAATAATGAATTTAATTAATCGCGGTTCTTTTGATCAATATTTTTCTATTTCCTTGCTTTAGCACGCTACAAAGAAGCTTCTCGCGAGCTAAACTGATTAATTCTACTCGTGCATTCTTCAACTTTATTGCTTGGATTATTGCGTGGATTATTGCAACTTTTCAAAATATCGGTTTCATTTTATAACTTTCTTTATCGTACGCACATAGCGTATGATTCGGATTTAGTTCCCTCTGCTACGATAGATGCTGAACGAAAAAAGTTTTTCAAGATAAATAATTATTAGTACAAATAATCGTAGTATGATAATTCCAAGATTATAGGCAAATATTTACAAAATTATTACTTTTCTCTATTTTTCAATTTCTTTTTTTTTTTTTTTTTTGCGGCAATCCAGTATAATTTCCGTGCTGAAATATCGGCAACGTAAACTGTTACAAGCAAAGAATATAACAGAAACGTCGTTATACCGACGGACTTAAACAATTTGTCGCAGCGGTTCCTCGAGATGCGCCTAGGAAATCTCGTTGCACAAACTCCTGAAGCTTGCAAATTTGTAGGCGTGTCGGTATCAAAGACGCGGGTTATATGAAGAGGAACGAAAGAGCAGCGTTTAAGCTCGTGGAGCGTGGCAAAGCTCGTGGGATCGTCGAGACAGTGGCGCAAACGGCGTCGCCGGATTACAAATTAAGAAGAACTGTAATCCCAGCCTCGCGTTCACGACCCAGCGCAAACGATCTAAAGTGGACAAGGCGAAAGCTCCGTCGTAAATTTGCGCTGATGTTCGGAAACGCTTTTTCGAGCGACGCTCTTTGATGTTTCGTTTAGTTTAATGATTCGAACGAATTTCCTCATATTATACCTACTCAACATATTTTCTGCTATTAAAATATCATCAGCCATCTCTGAATCTTTTTCCTATCAGAAATTTCCTTATTTCATGCAATAATTCTGCTACTGTACGAACATATTTTCAAGTTGAAAACCTATCTGCTAAATCTTTTGTCATCATCTAAGCTGGACATCTTTTAAGCTGCAAATCCATCTTATTTATCTATCGTCTAACTGTCTGCCTTTCTATAATTGTAATTTATTTTATTCGAATCAATAGCAGCTAAAATATAACGATAGTGTCAACAATATTACTTAAATAACTGAATCAACGCGACATATGCGTCAATGTTGGCAAATGGTTTAAACCGGATTTAAATTTCATTAAAAAAATTCGATATTGGAAATTCGTTAAATTAATATGCTGGCAGTTCAAATCATAACAACGCATTGAAACGGGCAGATTCGAATCGCCGTCTGTTTGCTGTCATTCTTATAATTCTCGCATCACGATGTAACGCATTAAAACATGACGAACGACTGCGCCCATTTATTACTACGAATAATCAGTCTTTCGAGATGAAATAATAAAAGTACACGGTGTTTCTCGTATAATACGAGCCGGCAGATCGAGAAGGACAATTTCTATCGATCGTGGTTTTGCGTAGTGGCTCGAGTACCCTCTTACCAGGCGGGGGGTGTCAAGTCGCCTGGGGTCGTTCCTGTCTGTCGTGTAAAAACGTCCTTCAGTACACACGTGTGTTTTTGCTCTGTCTGACGTATCCTGACGGTTGCAGACTCGTCACGTGGAACGTGACGTTGTAACAATCACCGTAATCAACCCCTTGGTCGTTCTTCGATAGGGAAACCAGTGGCATCCCAGGATGAGAATTCTTCCGCGTTATCACATACTCCTTCTCTACTCTTCAGCGCATCTCGCGTGAGCGCCGCTCATCCCCCGTTCGTTTCGTTGCCTTTACGACACACGCTTCTGGAATCTTGCGACAAATTTCAGCCCGCTCGACCCTCGCTTTCTCCACTTTCGTTTTCGTTCCGTTACGAATGCCTGGGTTGTGAAAAAAAAAAGAAAATGACAAATAGGCCAAACATTGGGTTGGCAACTAAATGATTGCGGATTTTGTCATTACCACCTAATGACAAAATCATTTAGTTGCCAACTCAATAGTAAAGAAATCAAGTTTCTGGAACGGGCGAATGTATTCACGAGGGTGGAAAATCGGGTCTTTGGCCTTTCCAAGAATCGCATTCGCCTGGCAAGTAGTTTGGAATTGTCTTAGTCAGACCTCAAATTATCGAGAATTTCCTGGAGGCTTTGACGACCGACCAAAAGCGTCTGTCCATGGTCGATAGGCGGAGAAATGATAATTTCGAGCATCCCCTCTTCCACCACTATCGTTCCCTTAATCGTGTTCTATAACAGTAGTTCACTTGCAGTCTTCTCGTCGTATTATCGTTCCAGCCCGATAAATGGAGGTATAGATCGATCATCGATTACTACGTTTGTCTCTGCAACGGATAAATCGAAGAAGTCTTGGTACACGTCTCTCGTTCTTTCTTCCGTGCAAAGATATTTTCGTTTAAAGGCGAATCATTAGAAAAAAAAGCATTAGTTTCTTGCCGCAGAGAAAAGTACAGGAGCGCGGGTTCTCGACTCAAAGGATACCCTCTGACCGTTAGAGGGTCGTTCCATGGGACGTGACACTCTAACAATCGCCATAGTGCCTTCATCCCCACCTCCCATCCCAGTGGCGTCCTTTTTCGAAGAGGAAAATTGCGACGTGTCCTAGCGAAAACGTGACACGCCGTCTCGTTCTTCCTTCTACATTCTTCTTGCGATCTTTTCCTCCTCTTACGAGTGCCGGGCACGATCCTTGCTGCGTAACCCCGTCGTTTCTTTATTCCGGCTACGTTGTGTCTCGAGAGGACCGGTTACACTAAATGTTTCTCTCGATATTGACTCAGCCTCGATAACGACGGGCGAGTGTCGTTGCCACGCGAAATTCACTTTGGTCCTGTCTCGACCCGCCTCCACGAAGAGAATGTTCCCGCGAGAATGCTAATAACGGCCACTGCGAGACCAATCGGGAACGCGGCGAACCAGAGGATGGTTTTTCACGGTGGGGCCGTGCCAAGCCCGATAACCTCGAAGCATATTTTACCCATTAGGGGTAGCTGGCACGTTTTAACGTACATCGGTAGACCGTTGCACCAGAAAGAGAAAATTATCTCCCAACGCGAACGTGACGCGTCCCCCGATGTGCACATCTTCTGGTTTCAACCTCCTGATCGTTTAGTCGCCCTTTCTCCTTCCTCCGTTAAAGAAAAGAATGAAAATCAGGCGTTCGTGTCAGATTGCAAAAAGATAGACGAGCGTATTCAACATTTAAGTCACGATCTAATTCAGCCGGTGGCCAAACACCGGCTGGATTTGAGTAATTAAACGCGACTCGGCCGATGTTACACGACGAGGAACCAGGTCGGCTTATCCAAACGGTGGAACATTCCGCGACGACGAACGCGTAGTCTTGTCGCTGCCGTCTCTTCCCAGCCAGCCAACACGAGCCTCGTAAATCTTCGCCGGCTGGATTATTAAATATACTTGGCATGTCTTAAGCGAATGTTATTCCGACCTTGAACCGTTGTCAACGCTCCCCGTGAACAATTCTCGAGGGTGCTTGGCGAGATTCAGGTAATTGAATGTAAGATTTCGGCGGAATACTTTTATGAAAGCAATTAACCCAATTTCGTGGTACACATGAGCGAAAAATGTTATACCTCTATAACTGTATAAAAATTATCTTCGTTATATCTATATACAAATATTTCAATGCATTTAAAAATGCCGAAGCATATTTCAGTGATTTGTGGACGACATATTTGAAGAAAGAAATATATATATATATATATATAGGTACATACATATTTACGTGTATGCCAACTATAATGTAGATAATTAATTTTGTACACTATGAAGGTATTTAAAGTGATCAATACATCAAACTATTTAATAGTTGTATCGATATATTGTAGGTTTGCTTTAAAGACGGGTAATCATTATACTTTCTCCATGAAATCATGTGCATCAGTCGTCATGTGCATCATCTATAATCAGAATTACTAATTTTATCTAAAAGAACCCACCTTTTTATGCTATTTAGTGGCAATTGCCAGTGCAGTTCAAAAATATTTATACGAGTTTTAGTTGCGAGTAGTTTGATGTCTGATCCTTGAAACTTGATTTTAATTTTATAATTCGTGTACCTGAAGACGTACTCAATTCGAAAGTACGATGAATCTCGATCGATGTTTATATCTTTGACGACATCCCAGCCTTATTGACATTGTTTCCAAGTATTGTGCATGTACTCCTGAGGTTCTGAATTCCTAAAACACGAGCGGACCCAAATCTCTATAGATCTTGCCGTGTTCCATACAGGTTGTCCAATCAAACTTGTAACCAGAGGAGAGGAACGCCGTAACCGACGTAGAAGGTACTGTTCCATGCCTTAGCACTTCCCGTAACCAAAGCGAGTCCTGCAAGAGTCAGTGGAGACAGTTAATTGTACATTTTCTAGCTCCGCTTTGTAACGCAAGCATAAGCTTTCACCGCAATTGCGTTCGCTTTGCTGCGTTTCGGAAACGGAAGATGCTAGTTACTTAAGCCAAAAGGCCTGTTTGCAACTCGAGCTCACCACGTTCCCAACTACGAATTAATTCCAACGTAATAATCTCAGCAATATCGCCGTCGGAAATTGTTAAAAAGTCTACCTTCATCTTGATCTCAAACATGCCGCGAATAAGCAACCTTAATGGAATCGAAACCATGACAAATCCTCTTCTTCGTCCAGCGCCGGTGTATCTTCGTAGCTTCACCTCTTCCTTTGCATGAATTTGCAATTTTTCCAGCCAGAAACCACTCCGATTCCTCTGAAGCGAACGAGAAAGCAAACAAGCTTCCGTTTCACAGTTTCATCCTGATGCTCCCGAGACCGCGGTGATTTCTCAGAAACGTTATTTCCTACTGCGAAAGTGGAGCGCGACGTGGCTGTTTCTGACGATAAATCGACGCTCAAAGAGCCGCTCAAGAGCCTGAAAACATCCGGTTCGCCGACGTGGCGTCCGCGTCCGACTCGAATCGGCGGTGGCGGCCTCGAAAAACGATTAAAATTCATTGTAGCTGTGAATCGAAATTCCAGCGCGGTTCATGACTTCGATCCGTACAATTAAATGCTCGTCGCATTGCGCGTACTTTTTCACAGCCGTGTGAAAGTCGAGCATGTGCGTGCAATGCCTCCACGTTCTTGCAAAGCTGTGCAATATAAGCGCGATGCTTGCCGAGCTTTAATCGCGAATAAATCGCGTTTCCTCGATGCGCGTCTTCGTTACTGCGAAAATTAAGGTGTTTCTAGGTTAATTTTCATGACTCGGCTCTAACTACTTGGCTTAAGATTTAATTAACGAATATATGACTCAGCGTCTATTTAATTTTGGAAAATTTGGTTGAGAACGATCTGAGATTCTTGCAGAATATAGTAGAATAATATTACATTGCGTAGAGCGAAAGAAATTACAATTTTGATCGACTGCGTTGTACGAATTAAAATCGAGTTGTATGGTAGAAATATTCATTTCCTTGATACGGAAATATTAAGGATAGATAACAAGCTATACATTTAGATATAGATATCTATAAGTATATCGTACAAATTATTTTTAAATTCCACTAAAATCTTCGTAAGTATGTTAGAAATACGTAGAAATAAATTTTAACGTGAGAAAATTGCTAATTTTATTCAGCGTGATATACGATATCTTAAAAGAGTGGGAAATAAATATACAAAACGTCAAATGGTTGTTGGCATTTCCAGGTAATCTCGTTCCCCTTTCTCAAAATTTAGAAGAGTGGAATACGCGCAATTTACTTATATCCTGAGATTTCAATCACGCGTGAGAACTTTATTCCGTGTGGTTAAACAATTAGCCGGAGAACGAAAAACAAGGAACCAAAGCAATCGTTCGTATCCGTTTCGAGGTAACGGGATTAGTCGTGTTAGATAAGGAAATATTTAACTACGAGAAACACGTAGAACTCCGGAACTCCAGAACTGTTACTATAGAATATTATCTCGAAGACGGACTTAGAGTATTATCTTAAAGCTTTACAAATGGCTGTGAACGTAGACAGCGGCTGTTACAACAGAGAGGAACGCTTCTCTCCTTCGTCGACACGGTTCAATAAAAATGGCAAACCCGCTAACCGGTGCGGCGATACGCGCAGAGCAAAAATCACGCTCGTCACCGGATATCTTTACGGTCTCCATCTGGCCGCGAGGAGCTTTCGCGCGCGTCTTTACGACCGCCGCGAACGATGCTATCCGTTTTCGCCGGTACGCGATATCGCCAGCGTCGGCGCCGCGAATACGATCGCGTGTTACCGGGAGCCGCTTTCTTCGAGACGAAGGAACGAGCTCTCTTCGCTGCTTCACCAGCCAGCCGGTCTTTACTCCAGACGCGTTTTAAAGGCGTGCGAACAACGTGCGAAATGCATCGCGACCAGTGTTCATTCGACGTGTTAATTTTCTTCGTATATCTCCCAGCGACGCTTCGATAACATCGTAAAGGACTTTACGGTGTTGTCGCGGTAAAGGGGTGATGTATCATTCAGCGATTTCTCGGTGATAAAAGTTTCCAGACAAGTTGGAAGTTCGGCGACTTTATGAAAGTCGCTTAAATTATCGGTTTAAACGCTACAACTGTATTATGTAAATGCACATTAACATTGACGGACAAATGAAAATTAAAAATTGTTGCTGATGGAGGGGCAGATAAAGTGAGATTATAAAATCGAAGGGGCTTAGGGGCAAAGCTTACGTATTTCGGAAATTGACGCAGAGATTTGCGAGATATATGTATAATATATGCGAAGAAGGAGATAAGGAATACTGTAAACCTCGTGCGGAATTGTGTGCTATCGATTTAGAATTGTTTCTTCTTTTATAATATACATATTCTGATAATTCGTATATAACCTACAAATTTAGAAAGCGGATATTATGGCATTTATAGAAGTTTATATACACTTGGTTTCAAATATAATTTCGTATCGTTTAGTAATGATTTCATGTAGCTGCAAAAATTGGATATCTGCTGTGAAAATGGAATGCAGAGAACTTAATAAAGGAACGCTTAATTGGAAAATAAGATGTGTACTTATATTTATTGTATGAAACATACATATCGTAAGGAAATTTGCTAGATGAGAATAAAATTTTCTACCTGAGATTCAAGATGTTTCCATAAATAATTGTAGTTATCATCTCATATATGTAATTATTTAAAACTCTGAATACGTCTAAGTCATTTTCTGCCACCGATGAATAATTCAACCAATTGGTACTAATTAGTACTAGATAATTTAAACGCACAGAAATATACAGAATACCCAGGATAAGGTTCTCGTTGTAATCTTCAATGCGTGTAAAAGATCTCTACTTAAGTTCCATTTATTTAATTGCTACTAAAAATATGAAAACTCGGCAATTTAATTACATCTGTCTTGCTAAATGTAATTTACTTTTGTAAAATTACATTCTTCCTTTCTTTTCTATGAAGCTTGTTTCTGTCCGCCACAAGTATGCCAGTCCAGTATAGACTGTTTCTACTGACGGACGTTTGCTAGAAATCGTAAAGTTGCAGTACGGTAGTAATCTGAAAACAGTGAGCATCCATAATCTCGGTTAAGGGGTAGTTATTAAACGCGAGATACAACTCGCGAGTTGCCTTTTCCACCATCCGGATCCCATGAAGCATTGAACGTTGAACCGCGATAGAACGCGAAGCTTTTAATAACAGCGATCATCGAGGAACGGATGTACAAGTGTTGTTTGGAGGAATTTTTAACGAGCAGCGAAACCGGAGTCTGTCGCTGGAAATTTATAGCCTGATCGTTTATTAATACCAAGGAAGATTTCCCCAGGCTGTGATCATTGTTTATGCAAAAGACGGCCACAGAATGTGAGCGCGGCTGCGGCTGTCTTGTTGGTGCACGGAGGCTGCAGGCGTTTCGAGGCCCAATTAACGGCGTGTCATGCGGTCTGCAAACGAGTTTTCGTCGGCGGAGAAGCGTCAAAAGGTGGCCGGCTTGCCCGTTCAACCCTATAACATAGTTACGCGTTAATTGCGAAAACCGCTTGAAACGGGATAAGAATTAACATGCGAGCAGCAGCCGCTATCCTCGCGAATTTGAATCAATGCTGATCGTACCGCGTGTTTCCACTTTGCTGTTGATTCTACGGTCCGTTTGGAGAATGTATTTCGTAGGATTTGACGGGGTTGGTTAATTCTCCTTCAAAGGGATAAGTTGAAAATCTATCTTGTACATAGAATGTCCCGGGATTTCACAGCTTTTCGTCAATATTTTCTATGACGTATAATGAAGCAAAAACGTTATACGAACATGCGCCGTTTCAAGCTTTATGAAAAAGTTACAATAAAAAAGAAAAGAAAAACAAAGTGCATAGAGAACATTACTTTGGCCTGCAATATCGTTTCCAATTTCGCGTCATTGGACTTTTATGTATGTATAACTTTCAAAAAGAGATATATTTCGAACGAAAATGACACGAACGATGGACACTTTGAAACGGTTTACCAACAGCTAATAATTACGTTGATTATGCACATATTGTTGTTTCGCAGTATAGTAACTGGACGTCTATTATCGTTCCCTCTGCATTATATACCTTCGTCACAACTTTTTGACGAAGCTTCAAATGACCCACGTTTATACAATTTACTTGACTATACCCATAAAATACATGTACAAAGTTTTGCCATTAAACTTTGGACACTCTATATATATATTATAAGACCTTCCAGCCGAATGCTTGATTATAAAGTAGTTTGTACATCCTCTTGATTGGTTTTCTGCACGTTTGAGGTTTATAAATCGCATCCCGGTATTCCACGTTTTTATTGGAAAAGAATCGCTCCACTTGAGAATCCAATTCACATCGCGTTCCAACGGACCCCGTAATAGACGTATTGTCGATCACGGAAGAAAATCGACGATACGCCGCTTTATGCCCCGCCGCGCCGCGCTGTCGGGAAACTCGAATGAATTAGCTGGATCCAAGCGAGAACCGGAGATATTCAACGAGTTTCCGTAAACCGTTTGAATGTGAATAGCCGACGATGAACAAGCGAACGAGAGAACAAGCGAACTTCGACTTCGCCGCGGTCTTGTCTCAGTGAAAAATTAATATCTCCCGGGCGCGCGTCATCGTTTAAGCTACAAAACATTAATGGAAGACGTTTCGATGGAATTACGGAATAGAAAGACGGAGAAAGCTATTAAAATGAATTTATTGAAGGCATTTGGCCGACGTTCAGCTTTAAAACCAGTAATTCTGAGTCATTTATGGATGGTTCCGCAGTCGAGACAGTACGGACAGATTCGTCGCTACGGCGAATTATCTTTCGTCGACATACGTATTCGTAGGTGAATGACATTCTACTAGGCTGCCAGGGCATATTGGCAGCGAAACAATTTCTCGCCCCGAGGTCGTTAACCATCCCCACCGAAGCATAGTTTTCACGGCGACCGAGTGAAACCGAAGGCCAACGACGCCGACGATGATAGCGGTAGCGGAGGTTACACGACGAGGATGACGGTCGATCTGAAAGTACTCGCGTCCGCTAAAAGATTCATCGTTGAGAGGGAAATGGCGCGAAAAGAGAAGCGAGACGAGAGACTAGACGAGGATGAAAAAAGAAAGCGTAAGGTCTCGGCGAGATTCAATCGTTCCTTCAGTCTGCAAGCAGCTTAATAGCAGACCGGTCATTCCGGCATCACCAAATACCTATATACGCTTGTGTCTGTGTCAGAAAATGGTGAATTTCATTCAATATAATCTATTCTTCGATTTCTTTAAAATTGATCTGTCGCTTCATATAATCGGCAATTCCATTAATATGGCGCAAGACACACGATAGTAGACAGAGAACGTGTAAGGTTGAATGGCCTCTCCGCTTGCAAGCTATTCATTCTTTTCCAAGTCTTCCGCGTGTTTAATGTTGCATCGATATTCTCCAACGTCGGTTGAAGAATGGAAGCTAGCCCGAGTAACGTCTGCCAGGACGAGAATAAGTATTCCGCGTAACGATCCGGTTCGGGCTAATTCCGACCGCGATAACGAGAATAATGCTCGACAATGAAACTCGAAGTAGAGGCGGCCGTGTCACGGCATAATAATCATTCCAGGAGCAAGCCGTGGCTCAACGTCCACTTTCCCTGACCTGAAAACTTGCACAATTTTTTTATACTCTGGCAGAGAGTGCAGTCATTCTTCCTCGCCATGATGGCTAGACTACCAAATTAGACTATAGACGAGTAATCGTCTCGATTCTCGGAGGGTGCGCTGTTTACTCGCGTTACACGACCACTGGTATCGGACCCGGATTGTCTAATGGGGTCCGAGACGACGCGGTGCGAGTACGACTATCTGCAATTCTCTTTTCCACCAAGCTTTAGCTACCGCCAACCCCTATGGGACACTCTCTCTTCAGTCGGTGGACAACGCTGCTGTTTTCCAAGCTGGTTAGGTTACTCGCGATAGATTGCGAAAAAGGACAGGTCTCGACATGTGTCTCGTCGTACGAGGGATTACCGGTGTATCGTTCCTGAACCGGGTAGTTTGCGGGGTTCTGCGGTTGTTCCGTGATCTATCGATCAGTGCACCAGCAGTAACGATACGTTTAGCGTTAAGAATATTCACAGTTTCTTTAATTCGTCGAATTAGGACGATAGACGAAGACATATCACTTTTTTTATCTACAGTGTTATATCATGCAAGACGTTCGAACGTTACATTGATTAATTTCATAAATTGAAGAATAGGCTTACTTTCGCGTTATAAATTTAACATTCTACAAACTTATATAGGTCAATATGAGATTAACTCTAACTTGGAAGAGAACGTGTTCCAAATTTATGATCTCTAATCTGTTCTCCGATATTAGAACACCAGTGATAAATTTGAAGGATTTCTTGATTTTGTCTTTCAGCCTGGATATTTCGCTTGGATACATTCAAGTTCAACGAACCATAGTTCCGTGTAGTTCGCTTAAGCAATCAAGCAAGTTCCGTAGCCGGGCTGCTTACATTCGAATCGACTGTCGTGGGTCATTGTTGACAGAGATACAACTCCGCCGTGGTAATCATCGTAGTTTGCACGAGCATGCAGCTGTGATGACTAGTTGCGCTGCAGTCAACCTCTCGAATCCCACCGAATCGTCTCGAAACGGAGATTTCGTGCGGTTATAGGCGAAATGTGTGGCTAAACGCGTCATCGTGGCGAAATCAAGGGAATTCCGATCGTCGATTGCTCGTCTAGTAACTCGTAAACCACGCTTCAACTGCCAAGTATGCTAATTGATCGAAAAAAAAGCACGTAACAATGGGGGAGAGGGAAAAAGAAAAAGGAACGAACGTAGAATCAAGGAAAATGGAAAACGACGGTGCGTTTCATCTCGAGAAAAGGCGTACAGATAGGCAGCCGCAATGCGTCGAATAATGCACCGATGAGGAAAAAAAATAAGCGAAGAGAAAGAGGAAGAAGAGCGAATGTCACGCTCCACGAACTGCCAGCTCTTTTTACTCGTTGCACGCGAATGCATTCCTGTCAAGCATACCGCACGCGTGTGTATTATGTGTTCGAATAAATTTGAATACGAATGAGAGTACGATGAAAAAGAACAGGGGCGGTCGGAGAGGCAAAGAGAGAAAGCAGGGCGCGGTGGTCAAGGTAGAAAGGGAAGAGAAATGATAAAGAGGAACGGAGAAAGAGCGAAAGATAGCAGGGGTGGAAAAAAAAATACGAGAGGATCGAGTGGTTGTTTCTCTCTAGATCCGGAGAGTCACTATCGCTGCCGAGGGGAAAATTAAAATAAATCGCGGTTCGCTTGGAAATCGACGGTCGAAATCGACAGCTGCCAATTAATCGACCGACTGTATCCTTTCGTTCTCGAGCTGTGTTGCCCGGATTTTATCTTTTAATTGGCGGGGGACATTGGCCTCGGCCGGATTAGCCGTTACTCTCCAGACTTTGAAAGATCAATAAAGCCTGCTGCGCTCGTGGTACACTCGAAACCTCGCTATCTTCCAGCTACGGCAATGCTCGACTTCGTGCAAGATTGCGTCCAGCGTACGTCAATATTTTTCTGTGTCACGAAAACCTGGTGGGTAGAAGGGAGAGAAAGCAAGGGGTTGCAGCGGGAAAAGAGAAAATACCCGAAACCCGGGAATCACCGACATCGTCTCCTCTTTCCATACGAATTTACGCAACAATTCGCTCGTGTTGTTCGTCGTTTCTCGACCGAATGCCACGCGGCGCTTGTCTCTGCTCGTTGACACGAGAACGTCACTTTAGAAATCAGCAGCGTCTGATTCATCCGAATTTTCTCCGTTCGATGGTTATTTTTAATCACGAAGCATTTAATCATTCGACCATTGAAACGTCTTTTCAATCGAAATATTTTATCGTTTGGCATTAAACCGTGGCACATATTTTCTACAAACGGTAGACATCGTTTCAAAAATCGACGTATGATAACGCGCTGATTAAAAGCCCGTCCCAGCTCGAGGAGGCTAGTGAACTGTCAAAAGGGGTAATTGCTCGCGGTGGAAAGGACGAAAAATGGTCGCATTTAAATGCCAAAGCGAGGAGTGATAAATTAATCGACGCCGGACAGCGAGTTAATTGTTCCCTTCAGCGGTAACAAATGGGAATGCAGAGGGTATTATCGTTAGGCTGGGAAAAATATCACCGGATAAAACCGTGCAGTCGGCTTATAGAGATATATATTTAATTAGCGGCAACGTGCCGCCTCGATCCGCTGCCAGAGAGAGGGGTTCGTTCCTTTCTTACCGCAGGCCCTTTTGTTTCACCGTTATTCCATATAACACGCACACAACGATATACCACGATACGGGATATCGCCTGAACTACGAGGGTGAAACCACCATATTGCGAACGTGCGTGAAGGGTATACCTGAACACGCTGTTTCCATTTCGTTCGACAAAATAGACCGTCCCCTCTCGCTAACGCGACAATGTACTGTACTACCAATTGGAGACCTCTGCGCTATTCTTCGCGCATAAACGTGCGCTCAGAGATACACTGGGGTGAATTTATGGATTGATATCTTCGTGATAGTCTCGAATGCTACGCCTCTCGAATGTCGCAACCGTGTCAGAAAGTTTATGTTTTCGTGGGTTCCCCCCTATTCTTCCTACTACAAATGGATTGCCGATACTACATCGACTGGGGTTCGTTTTATTGCGAGATGTATAACGTTTTCGTTAATATATTTTCTATAGAGATTCTGATTTATTAGATTTGCAGTCACGCATTTTTCAAAATGTGCTTCATGTTTAAGAAGCGTAGTATCGTAAATATAATATTATAATGACGATTTATTTACGATGAATGGATTGTACAGATGTTGATTAATCGCAATAACTTATTATGGTCTAGACAACGCGATAGTTATTTTGTAACTCTCGTCACAACGGATCCAACACTCTCTCTCTCTCTCTCTCTCTCGCGCGGGCAGACCACACTCTCACGACAACGTTGGCAACACTCTCACTTCTTGATTTGCACTCTCCGACTGCTCAAAATTGTACTGTCTGCCCTTCGATCTTTTTTGTCTTCTCTCGGAGACGACCCGCACTACGCTCGGGTCACGCCACCATTCGCGCCTATGATCGCGTATGCACCTTCCTTGTGTATGTGAAAAAAAACGGACCGAGGGCGAATCGACGTTTCTGGAACTATACGCTAGTCGCTACGTTGTATGCATTTCGCCGGTCCTATACGACGATCTGTCTGCGGCACAGCATTATACTATCCCGAGAAACTCGAACTTAAATATATGATGGACCAAGCGTATGCCCCCTCCCCCTTTTTTTTGATATTACAGGAGATACACGGAAAATAATTAGTCGTCTGATCTCGTCTAGATTTCTATACTCGTATCCCTTCTGATTTTACCGAACTTGATTTACTTCGAAGATCAGTCACGATTGATAACTGATTCATAGCTGGCGCGCGTTGCGCTCTCTCCTAATTAAGCCGCAAGCCTTAGCCGCGATTTGCATACATGCATAAGCACGTGCGTGTGCACAGCCTGCATAATCTCCAAGTTCGGAAGATTCTCGACGTGCCTTCGAAGGAACTGCCTATGAAGATGGTGGTACGTGCGTCGCAACAATCTATGTGCATTAATGTGGAATCACGTGTTAGATAGGTGCTTGATATACATATGAGTCGTTCACAGGGCAAAGTGGTCGACTTGTTGGAATTATCCAAATTTTAGTAGCAAAACGCTTGATCGTTTCATGAGTCCTTTATATGATCTTATCGATTTTCTCTATCTTTTGTTTGGTGGAAGCAACCAATTTGACAAATAAGCGATTCGTATGCAGTTGCTGGCGAAAGTATACGAACAATTGTCGAGTAAATATGACATCTTAATGATTCTCTTAATCTATTATTATAATCTATTATTGTAAGCCTAAATTTCTAAATGCGTATATAAAACGTACAATATAATATATCGATAAGTACCCAAAAATACTTCCATAAGCCATTGTATAGAGAATGTTTGTGTTAGTATATTAATAGCATTTTATATATAATAGCAAAGAGTAAAATTCGCAAGGCTGGTATAATTGATTGGCTATAAAATTCTGTATGAACCGTTTCGAGAGCACATAGAATTATCCTTAGAGTTAGTACCGTTTCATTATTGAATATTCCATTTCAAGAACAATTCGACAGGAATTGTTTGATAGATCGAGAAAGTTTTATACGTTCTCCTTTGTTACCAACATAGCACTTTTCGTTTTATTTTATATTTAACGAATGAAAATCTATTCGCAACCGAACTCTGACAGCTTCTACGGTTGCAACGTTCGAGATGAACAACAGAACGCTCGGCGCCACGTACGATTTGGCCGGGAAAGGGACTTGTTCCAGACGAAAACGGGAATCCCTGAGGGATCGATGCAAGGAATGCATAGGAGGAGCCGCCAGCACGGGTCACCAACGACACAGGAAGTCGGTGAACGATCGTCGAACAAAATCACGGTGCGCGCAGCGATGCAGAAAACTCCGGGGCTCGTCCGTAGCGAACGCAGACACATTGTGGTCGAGGAAAGATCCGGTCCGTGGAGCTCGTGCGTTATAACTTTTTTGGGACGAGCATCGATGAGAACGAAAAGAACGGTGCCAGTATCCGGGGTCAACATTTTCGAATCCGTGCCAGATTTCCGCGGTCGCGTTAGTCACGTATACAGCGAATTAATCGGGTTACACGAATTCTCGGAACCATACAGCCAGAGTCGATCCAGGAAATTTCCGACCCCCTGTTCCACTTTTGTAGGAGATAAATTATTTGATCGTCGCGACGGGTTTAATGGATCGTCGAAATTTTTCGTCTCGATAAGCCCTGAGCGATTCTCGCTTGTAATTTCCTCGAAGAAGAAGGGCAATCGAAATTTTCTAACGGTGTAATTCCGCGGAGCAACGATCCCAAGGAACGATCATATGTCCGGCTGCCGATGGTATTACTCGTGGACAAAACGCCGAGGAATTCAGCTCCTTTTCTTGCTGGAATTGAATAAATGAATCAGAACGATAACTGGTCGAGATATTACTTCGTTAGGTGATCGTTGCCTGTATTCGCCAGTTCTTGCAACTGATTTCGCGAAGTAAGACTTTGCGGTTGTATGTAACATGTACAAATATTCCGTACAAACGAAGAAGCACTACTATACCGAAATTCGGGTACGCGAAGTTAGAATATCGAAACGTATTGAAATTGCACGTTGTAGAATGTACATAACTATGGAGACGTACGAAACTGATATGATAAAGTATGCTCGGTCAACTGTAGCTAGAGTTGGGAATCGTCAGAGCGGAATCGCTATGTATATCGCGTTTCTCGCAACAAGGGAACGTTGAAACACACGCGGATATCGGGAACGAAAATAAAAATGCATTAGAGACGTATATCTCCCGCTGAAGGAAACATGTTCTTTAAACGGGCGAGTCTGAGGATCGCGGTGGAAGACAAAGCTTGAAAAGGAGAACGCGGTGGATTTCTGAAAAGAATCCATATACCGGTTTTATTCCGGAAAGCCGCAATGAGCTCACGTCCCATCGATTTCTATGGTACACTATACACAAAGACTACTGTTCAGTTTGTACGTAGTCCTTCCTCTTCTGGTGGAACTATTTTCTACCTTGGAATCTCTCCCGACCACGACTCTTCGTCTATTCGCAAGTGTACTGTACGAAACATCGTGCGGACTGATTTCGACCAGTCGATAGAGGTGGTCGAAATTAGAAAATACCGACACGCCTCGAGTGGAAACAATTATTTCGCTCCAAAGTCTCATGAAGTACGTGCGATGACTGAAGAAACATGGCATTGCCGCCACCCGTCTGGACTAAATAGATCTCTTATTGTTTTCTATTTCGCACACGACTCTCTCTTTCTTCCTCTCTCCTTCCCTCTCTCTCTCTCTCTACCTCTTTCTTTTTCTTTCCGCTCTTTATTCGTCTCTTCTGTAACATTCAGAGCGTGCTAAAATATTTACAAATTCCTTAGACGAAACTTCTGAAAGAGAATAGGAAGAAAAGAGAGAAATACGATGTAGATGGTGAAGAGGAGGTGACTTTCGTATATCCTTCGTTGGTCCGTGCATCGAGTTGCTTCTCAGTTGCCAGGGTTAACAGAAACAAAGAGCTTACGAATTTCTTGCGACTATGGCCCTTGTTCAGCTTTGCAAACAAGTCTAACTTGTTTCTCGAACCGCGTGTTATTTGCCGTACGTTCCTTCTGTTTGCGGATAAATATTGAACCGTGTGCCCTATCCGATGACCGGTTGCTAGGACGAAACATGTGACTTCCTCGCCATGAATACAAGCAACCACGTAGGATTTCAATAAACGAGCGGGCAAGCTCCCCGGTGATGTTGAGAAGAGATAGCGTGAGCCGGCACGCGGTAGGTTCCCGTGAAATATATCGAAACCCCCTCGTGGGTTTTAATGGCAATCTTAAATATACGACCTTCATGCGAACTTCTCTTTTTCACGTGGTTATGTAACGGAGACCCGGCTAACCCGGCCCCGGTTGGGTTTATTTTAATAGGAGAGCCCTGCAAAGTTGAAACTTTCATCGATAACATTGCCTGTTCCAACGGACGGTTATAAAGTAGTTAAGTCCCGCTCGTGTGATTTATGGACGACACAGCAAATCTCATTTCGCCTCTCCTTTTTTTCTTTCGCTTTTCTTTCTCCTTCTCCCCCCTCCCCCCTTCCCTTTTTCTATCTTTTATTTCCCATTTATTCTTTTTACTTTTGCCTTGCCGTTTTCCTTTCGCTTTTTACTTCCATTCTCGCACACCGATATCAGGCAATACGCACGGGAAAAGTTAGCGAGCAACGCTCCGTTGGGAGCTTAATTTGGTATCGAGGATAGATTATCAATCATTAAACAATTTTCCCTGGCAAGCGCGCGAAATCATAGACGAATACCTCGGCGGAACAGGAACCCATTAATCTTCGACCGGTCGCGCCAAATAAAAACGTTTCGGTGCATTCTTTCCGCGCCGCAGCGGGCTACGCGAGTATCCACGCCAACGTGGCTGTCGTTTATCGCGTTTTCTAATAGAATCTGTGAATACCGGAAGAACTTACGATCTCTATGATGCCACAGGATGGAGAGTCTTCTTTTTGTTTGAAATCTCTGAGTGAAAATTAGTTTTAGTACCACTTGAGGCACAATCAATAGTCAGTTGGTGAATTATTTCGTGTCAGCGTGATAGCACGGTGTAAAACGGTCATCGACTTCGGTTAACCGGAAATACGCGTGGTTATTTCTATTTGGAATAATGGCAAGCTGGCAGCCGATACTTTTAAATAAAAGGTCAATGACATTCGAAACTTCCAGTCCTTAACAAACTATACTTTATAAATTCCAAAACAAATGTATTATATTCGTAAATGTTGGACAATTAAACTCGCATATGTAAAAGGAAAGTTTCACCTTACAATGAATATATTATTAAAACTTCAAAGATTCATATAATTGATGCGATAAGTCTGACATTTTATATATTACGATCTATTAACTGTGTTTAATAATATAGAATAATACTTTATTCCTGTTTCTTTAAATACATAATTTGAATTTCTAGTCTCTTTACTTTATAATAAATTACTAAGTATTAATTTACCATTAATTATTTAATCCGATTGTTTTAAATACTGTTGTCAAATACAAATGCGCTCTTTATCTCTAATCTTTTTCAAATTTAATATCAGAATATTTGCGAATGATAGTATACGCCTACGTAACGCTTACTGTGCCGGACCGAATTAGCTGCAAGTGGAAAGAAAGATGACTCGAGTTTACAGTAGAAACGGACGGCGCGTTGTCAGACACAGTTAAACGCGGTCGACGGAGGATCGCGCTATTCTTGGAAGTACACGATCGCCGCAACGCGTTCAAGCGCATGTACGTCGTCGCCATAATTCGTTCAACATCTTTTGTCCAATTTTATACGATGTAATTGGAAAGAATGAGGAAAGAAGATCGCGTCCGCGCAATTCGTAAAACGTACACCAAGTGGTATTTAATAATGTTCAATGCAATTGACACTCGAGTAGTCGCGTAATAAGATCTCATTAAAGCGTGTACGACGCTTTCAACTCAAACCGGAAACATTTCACGCTCCGTTTCTTTCGTTTCTTCATCTTTTGCCGGTTCGTTCAAACGGAGATTGCATTCATCCAAACCAATGAGATCATTATTTCTGGGAATCAATCGAATAATTTTCTTTTTTCCGCCTTGAATAAAACGTTTGACAAGAATATGCACGATTTTGCGGTTCAGAGGGTCGCTGCATAAAGACGCGCGGAATACATTTTATCGCGGTCGTTCCTCTTTCGCGACGTTCTCCTTTTTCTTTCATTCGTTAAAGGCGCGCTTCCTTCCTGTTCGTAGGTTTCGTAGTAATTTTCTGGTAACCTTTCGATTCTCAATGTTTCCGCCATGATTTATTCATAACGATGCCAAGCATCACCAAAAGTTACGTGATACGTTAAATATTTGTAAATATTCATTGTAACCGGTTGAGATTTTTGCATGCTTCCTATGTGGGTGTAGCCGTATCACATTTGTTAGTCGACCATTGAGAAAACCAAGTTATCGCCGAACATCAAAGCCACTGCGAGACACGGAAGGCACACGACCACGAGGATCAATTAAATATTCAACGACGTCTACTTCAGTCTCGTGACCCAGTAACGTGATGCCGATATGCAGTGATGCGATACCGTGCAACAGTATATGTAGCTTATTGTGCTTTTTTCTCTTTCCAAATCGAGACAATGATCAGCAAATGTATACGCGGCACGTATTTACCTTCTTTTTTCCACGAATACCGACGCTTCGCTAAGACCAGGCTTATTTTTAATTATCCCGGTTGGCGGAACGAGTGGATAAAGAGAAAGAGAGAGAGGGGGGAAAACGCGAAGAGAGATAAAACGGAAGAGGAGGCAGTCGGCGTAAAAAGAAGGGGAGAAACGTCAAGTAGCGAGGGAAAACGGACACCATACGCGGCCCTTCATAATCTTCCAAATATCTACGAATTACGGTTTTTAATTCGGCCGTACCGATTATGTCGACAGATACCGCCGCGTGTCTGCTTGAATTTTTATTCTCGTTCCTGGGAAGGCTTCTTTCCAACATCGTGTGTGACGCGATTCCGTCGTGATCGTACTCCGAAAACAAGTATTATTCATGGCCTGTCTTCCACGAGTTCCCTTGCATCCTTCTTTAGTCACGGAAACAAAGAGAAGACAATGGAAAGCACGCGAAAATTGGAGCAGTGCTCCATCGAAATCGCGGAAATTGTCGCGTTGCTTGCCCGACGCTCTTCGAATTTTCCGACGACAATTTTCGGCATTCAGGTAACGGTTGGAGAAGTCGACTTCTCAAGAAATTTCCCAGAGAAAATTCCCGGTTAGTTAGATATTTTAAACGAGACGAAGCGAATGTATCCCATTCAACCTTTGTAGATTGTAAACAGCATAATAATGACCATTCTTATTAACATCCGGAATGGAACGGGGAATTTGGCGAAAACTTGCCAGGATTCGCGAAGCAGCTCGCGGAAGCAGTCTAATTAGCAATGCTAACGAAAGTTGGCGAAATAACGGAGGCCGAAATCCATATCGAATTAAGTGGTGTTGGATAGGCGAACACGTCATCAGTGCTACGGCACGATACTCGAGACATGGTTGAAATGTCCGAAACGCCACGATATACTCTTCCTTCTTCGTCCTTTCCACGTTTCTATCGTGTTCTTTTCACTATCCTCTTCTTTACCTTCTCTTTCTCGCGCTTCGTTACGAACGAACGCGACGTTAGCTGCCGGAAGGAACAAGAAATTAATAGCAGTGGCTGCTAAGCAAAATTGTGCGCGGTATTACCTTCTTTAAAAGGTGCGCTGATTAAGAGCACCCTCGACCTACTTAACTCTTTTTCCAGAATAAAATAATCGTGAAATTAAACTCGCGATGACTGAAGCTATTTGAAAGTTAAATCCGCGTCGTGATGAGCTAGAAGGGCAATCGTGTAACGTAACTAAATGTTCCTCCTGCTCTTCTTAACCTCTCCCATTTACCTACCTTTTGCCACCTTTCGGACAGTTTCTCTCCCTTTTCTGTCGAGTTTCATTCAAGCGTGCGAAGTGCTTTTTACGATACCGCTAGTCGCGTCTAAGACGGCCATACCAACAGCGAAGTAAAACGCAACGAAAACAAAGTTTCTACGACGTCGTTGAGTGCTCGTACCGCGTTATTGTTCGCATAAATAAATACCATATATATATATATGTATATATATATATATATATATATATATATATATATATATATGTATGTATATATAATAGAAGTGCCTAGCCATCTTCGATAATGGAAGTCTATTTATGTCGCGTTTCTTCTACGACCATCCTGTCATAGGGTAATTCTTTCGCTTCGTTGCATCCACATTTTTTGTCCCTTCCTTGCTCTTCGGACGACGTGTTAATCTATTACTGGGTCGGCAAAATTAGCCATACTGTGAAAGCTTCTTCGTCGTTCAATTATTTTCAGTCGAGAGAAAAACGTTCATTCATAATCCATTTAATTTTATCGTGCACGTGTATCCGCTTCGTAATCGATTCAAAGAGAGTAGCTCGGCGTTACGGCCGTCGCAGAAACCAACCATTCCGATTAATTAGCCGCTAAGGCAAATCCTTAACAAGTTTTAACCGAGAAATCCTTTTTAATCACCGCATCGAATATCGTTACTCGGCGGGGATTAGCAGTCGTGACTCGACGAGACGACATTGCGACGCGAACGATGGCGCCGTGGCACCTCGACAAATTGAGAATCCTCGCGAAGCTAGCCAATGAAGCGTGCTCTCGCGAACCACTTGTCCGCGCGAAACGGATTATCGATATTTGGTTTACTTCACTTGCGCGACCTAACGATGTTATTGTACGATCAATCGTTTGTTTGAACAGCGGCGATGCTGACGCGGTTCGAAATCACTCTCTGCTCTGCCCTATCGTTCCGTGATCCTTCGTCCTTCACCTAGTTCGCATGGGCTGCTCGGTTCGTTATCGAGCTCGTTAAATATCTTGGAAAACCGCTGAACTCGCGGATCGATCGAACGCTCGCGACACTCGAGGCGAACGTGTTACCGGAGACAAGTCGATTTGTTCGATGCCGAGAAAATGAAATGGAATGAAGAGAACGATGCGTTAATTTTGCAGGCACCTGCGCTTGATTAAGTAACACCGATCGATTTCGTCTCCTTCCAGGGATATCCTTGGACTGATCATAGCGTATATATAATCACCTTCGACTATTTGCAAAACGGTCCATTAAGTATGGCGTCACGTCTGGAATTTACTCGGATGAAACCGCAGCCACCCCTCGAGCGGTAAGCCCGAACGTTATTCTCTTCGCAGACACTTAAGTCATCCGCAATAAAGAATTTTCTCGTTCCAAGGGTACGCCCTCGTAGTTTGTTTCAACCTTTCATCATTGCGATCCGACGTAAGAAGCTTACGTCGACGAGAGGTGAATTGCTACGCGTATGTACTTCTGTCTTGTAACGTATACAATCGTTGCTAGTAATCGTTGCTATGTTAGCATTCGCGGCGCAAACCATTATGTACGAATTAATTACGATGCGAAGCTCGTAATTAATAGAGAATCAATGGAATTAGTTGGTATTGCAGTGGCTATGATAGCTTCGAGTCGATCGAAATGTCAGTTCGAAAGGACATCGAGTCCGAAGCTGGAACGTTGGTTAATCGGCTTGGCTAAGAGCGTCGACACGCCTCGCTTAGGAAGGGAGAACAATGAGAAACGCTATAGGCGACGACGATCCACGATGGTAACCGGAAAGCTTTACGGGATAACCGATTCATTCCGGCGGTCGTTTTCGAAGTTAAAATAATTTGCGACGTAAATGGAAGCGCACGCCCGCGTGGATCATAATGGAATAACGAAGCGCTGTTCTATGATAATGGAGTGTAAGGTAGTAGAAATGGGTAGCGTAGCCGTCGTAACGAGCGGCACACAGTCGTTTAAGCAGCGAGCAAAATAACGCTGGACGCGCAATAACTTTATTCCGCGCAGAAGTATTTCATATTTCCGCCGGTGGATAAGATGAAGCGCGCGCGGACCCGCCACCGTTGCTCTTCTACCTCTTTTTACAGGGCGCCGCGTTAAATTTTCATCCCGCTAAAAGAATTACTCGCGACGAGACGTTGCTCTGTTTCTACTCATCCTTGCGTTTATTAAAATCACAGAAAGACGGTGTAATTACCCCGAGACAGCTTTCTCCGGCTATACAAAAACGGAAACCGAGACAGATTTTTCGTTTCTTCCATTCTACGTATTTCTACGTTTTACCTTTTCTTCGCTCAATATAATATGCAAGTATATACATACATGCATACCAGTTATATACCTACATATATACGTATGTATGTGAACGTATAGATACGTATTTGGCATACAGTAGTTTCGCATGAATCATTCTGGCGGGCGACGCAACGCGCACCGGTAATAGACAATCCCCATTTTTCCGGGCTTTTTCCCAAATTCGTGGCAGACGCGCGCGACGCGAACAACCTAGAATAGGTTGCGTGCTCGCAGCGGGGGTCAAGCGACGACGAGACGCGTCTGACCGTTTTTTCGGCGAGGAAATTTATACACCCGCCGCGAACCGAGGTGGCAGCGCGCGACTGTAATGAGGAAATATCGTTTCACGATATCGATCCACGCGGCGAAAGGTCAACCCTAGAAGGGGTTGCCGGCTGACAAACCCTCCGTCACAGAGGCGCACACGTACACGGGCCGGCGAGCACACGCGCGGCCATGCGCCCCTGCCACCTATCTACATACTTACACGCCGCGCCGCAGCGTATCATACGCTCCGATACGAGCATTGCGTCTCTTACGGATATTTTGATTCTCGTAATGAGACAGCCTCCTGCGAGTGATTAACACGAAAGCTCGCGGTAACAAGTACTCGATCGAAGGACCGTGTTCTACGTGTCACGTTCTTTTTCTTTCTTCCGTCTCTTTCTCCGCCCCTTCTCTCTTTCGTTGTTCGCGCCAGGCGATGCCACCATTTAAATATGAATTAACCGATCGATCGACAACTACGACGCCACGTATATATACGTACTCGGGTTTCGGCTGGAAGAGAATTTCGCGTATACACCGATCGTGGCGCTATAAAAATTCAAGGGGATAGCCCGACGAATGTCTGGAACGTCGGTAGAGTTTTTCATCGAATATTCGACGAAATCCACGATTATACCGTGATACAAGAGCAAAATACGCGGGGCCGCTAGAAAGTTTGCCACGTTCGACCGTTATCGCGCTATTTTCACGTAGAAATGATCTACTCGTTGAAACTGCAAACCGCTCCATCACCGACACTGTCGTCTTCCATCGTATATGCTATATACGAAAGCTTCTCTCTCTTAAGTATCCGACTATCGTTCCCTCCGCGAAATGATCATTCCATCACGGCGCAAATATTGAATTTACATGGTCGTCTCGTTTCTGCATTGCAGATGTATACGCTCTAGGGATGTGAACCGCGGCCTCGTACATATGTACCATATGCATGTACTAGGACACGTAGAGAGAGAGAGAGAGAGAGATGGATGCGAACACGAAGATAGATGGTAGGGGGTACTGTAGCGGTGTTTACTGCCTCTTTGCGACCAAGTCTCGCGGTCTCGTTGTATCAACTCGTGTCTAATGAAATCTGACTCACGGAACGAATCCCCCTCCCTTGCCCCCACCTTCTGTCTCGCTACGATTTAATTCCGCTCTCGAGTACCATCGCAAACCGACGACCGTTCTTTAAGCAGCCTTGATTACAACGTTAACAATATTTATCGTCGTATCGCGTAACTTTCCACCCTTTGACAGCGTCTCAGTAACGGCACTGGTTTACGCGTTCATAATTTACATCCACGTGGTTCGCTATCGTATCTGCCCGAATTACGAAGTTGTAGCAATATTTCGACCGTTTCATTCGCCAACATACTTGTAAACCTTTTGTACTTGCCGTTTCTCGTATCAATCATATTAATTAATTAGCAACAGCGGGAACGAGAGAATTAATCAATTGGATTAATAGGTTGTAGTTTAACGAGGGAAGCTGTTTCGTACGCCTAACGATCCAGCTTGCAGGAATCGAGCCAGATATCTAGGTCACCGACAGGTTCCTTTCCTCTCCGTTGAATATTCGAAAATTGCTGCCGCCTCCTATAATTTGGAATATTAAACTCGGAAAACGAGAAGTCTAGCGACGGCTTGAATAACCTCCATTAGTCAGCCATTCTGCCGCGCGACCGTTCCACTTACAACCATGGGAAATCTTCGTATCGATACCGTTATATCTTTCCACGTATGACGCGTATACGCTCGTACACATGCACGTTCCCTTTTATTTGTTTCCTAAATACTACTGGAAAAACAATGAGAAACATCCTCGTCTAGAGAACAGAGAACGGAGTGACGAAGAGGAAGCGAAAGAGAGTCGACGCTACGTTCTCCTGAACGATCGATATCCGCTTCGCGAGTTCACGATCTTAAATCACCGGGCGCAGCTTGAGCCCGGACAAGCAAGGATTCCCTCATTGTGAGGCAGCCAGCGTACTGTCACGGTGCATAACTTCGATATTATATGTGTCCTGGGTGTGCGCGCGGCTTTCCCCAGTCTCCTGTAACTCGGTTCGTCCCGTCGAATCACGACGTCCAAGAAAAGGATACGACGCGACCCGACGGTGGAACGGTTAGCGGTCGAAGGATGTTTTCTGGTGCATAAAGGGAACACGTAACGCGCTTAAGCCCCTCAACATACGCGTGGAATGGAGCACGGAATCCGTCTGTCCATTGTCCCGTGTCCCACGGAATGTCTTGTCAGGTGTCTCCTTTCGAACTCGAGAACCCCCTCTCTCCTTCTCTCTCTTTCTCTGTAGAAAACGATTCCACCAGATAAAATAGGGATCATAGTGTCTCCTAAGCTTAATTCTTCTTACTTCGTGATTTACTTACGATGTAAGTGAGCTCACGTTGAAGATAAAACGGGATATCTTTAACTTGTTTGTCAAATCTTACGCTTAACTTCTTCTTTCGTCGCGAAATTGGAAATTAATAGGAACAAATTAATTTCCGCGAGGTTCTGATGCTTGCGAATGATGCTCTTATGGGAAAGATGAGGTCGATTTGTGTAATTTTCTAACTTTTGTGACATTTCGTGGCCATGAAATAGTCGAAGAAGAGAGACTCGAATACGTAAGTCTTCGGAGAATAAGTGAAAAATCCATCTGTATAGCTTTAATCATTGCGTTAGTTTAATTCAATTAATATTAATCTGCGTAACTAATGTTATCAATATCTTTTAAACATTCAAGGAGGTGAAAACAACACATATTCAATCCCAAAATCGAATAAGAAAATTGTGAAAGCTTCGATGAATAGATAGAGAAATATAACTTATCAGGTTTTCACCTGTAGTCTTCAAATATTTTTTATAGAAATAAAACATCAGATGAGAAGATAAAACATCTAACTATTATGTTCAAAAGATTAACGATCTAAAAATGACAAATTAACTCGTCTTTCCTGGGTAATAGGTTAAAGGACTGTTCAAAGTCAGTATGTGTTTTAAAGGATGGTTTGCTTTTTTACTTGCAAAAGTTTGTAACTCGAGCATCTTGTTCCCTGCGTATTTTCTGTTAGCTTGTGTCGCTTTTTCTAACGGAGTTACCACAACGTCGTGAATAGCGTACGTGACATTTACACAAACCGGCCAGCAGCTTCTTTACGGTGCACCTGTATGTTTCCAAGGGTCACAGGGTAATTGTTGAAAGGCCAACTTAAAGCTGTCGATCGCCGACAAAGCGGTGCCGTACACACGACACACCTAGCTTCGTATCTTCCAATGAACCGTGGTATCGAGTTATAAGCTATACCGACGAGCCATGTTAAAAGCTATCGTTAAAAAGGGAATTCGAGCGAGATTCGGTGTACGATGGATCATCACTGGAACGACGTTATTAGAATGAGAGTGTTGAAAGAAAAAAAAGTCGATAAAAAGAACGCGATCGTTATATCTGAGGAACGCAAACCTTGCCCTATTTCGATCTGAATTGTCTCTCTTAAATGGGAAGGATAGAAATCTAAAAATTACTAATAAGGCCAATATCATAGACACATGAAATCATCGAGTTCGTAATATGAGTTGCAAACGTTAAAGGAATTATAATGACCGCAAATGGAATTCTACAGTTGGAAGAATTAAATACAGCCGCAATTATAACTTATTCCTTTGGCATGATTTTAATTCGTGACACGATTAGATGTCGATTAAAGTCGAACTCCGATGCATAACGGGGCATTTGCTAATTTTAAACATTAGCTTTAATAAAATAACATTATAATTAAGTTAATACACACGGTTAATAAGTATCAACGTCATGTTATAATTACAACATCCATTTACGTCTATACTACGTGTACGTAGTAAAGTGAATGTCCAGTGAATTATGGGTTATGATAGTGTGCAGCATTTCACGCCCTTCTCCTCTGCTCAGCTTTCCCTGCAGGGTGTAGACGCGTTCCGTGTATAACGTGTATGACGTGTTCCGGTATCATCTGTAATAGAAACAGAGTTATCGAAGGCTAAAACTTTCGATGTTTATGGATTCCGTAAAAATAGTAGTTCGTAGCCGAACTGGTATCGGATCTCACCCACGTTAGCACAACAGTCGTCGCTTAAATAAACAACGAAACCGGGCCGCTGCTTGTGAACCGCGTAACAGCCGCGAGCGTCAAGGTACCGCGCTACTTCCGGTGCGGTTGCAGCGCGCGTTACAGACAGTAGAAAATAGTCGAGCGCGATGTTAATTAAAACGAGATCGAACGGAACCAGGGGAACTCCCTGGAGGAGGCCGGCGAACTCTGCAACGCCTGCGTCCTTTTTACGGAATCGAGGGCTTGGCCAGAAACAGCGGAAACCGCAACAGCTCTCGATACCTCGTGCTCGTTCCGAGCTCTATGACTTTGTCGGTCGTTCGAGATTGTGCCTCGAGTTTTCGCGTACGAAGCTCCTGGTTGTATCGGCATTTCTCGTATACGCATCCACACACACACACACACACACACAAACTTATATATGTATACACTGTTGCACAGAGACGCGTGTCAATTTGGCATTGTGGTGTCCGTATGCAACGGCGGACCACACACAGCCAATGTTGATTGTTGTGTGAGCACACAATGCGTCCCCGTTGTAACAGTCAGCCGCATCTAGCCCGACCAGACTGCGTACGGGCAGGCTTGACAGTTTTCGTTGCACCATGAATACTGATACGGGCAAACATGGTCCGGGAAAACGGTTACGCGATAATAAATCAATTTTCCGGTGACACGTGCGCCTTGGGAGCCGAATTGGAAAAAACAATCGTGGCGCAACGTGGTAACGCACGAAATGACTGGGACCGTTGTAAGAACATCGAGTTCGAAGGGGACCTTTCGTAAAATCCCTGGTCTGACCTAGTTTTATCCTCTATGTGCTTTTTGCTGCATCAGTCAAAAATCTCCCAGTTAATAGATATTTAATCGGGATCCGTCGAACCGATTATAGATTATCGCTGGAAGGAGGAGCCCGGTAGCTCGATAAAAATGATATATTTCAGCCGGTTCTCGAAGCTGAGGGTTTTTCGCGCGTCAGCTGGTCGTTGGCGAGGAACTCCGTTGCTCGTGGAATCCGCCTGAACGGCTATGCTGCAAAGTTAAGAAAGTACTAATGGCTTCGTTAATGCCGTGCAATCGGTCGGAGAACGGAGCTCGAATTTTCAGCTCTTCACCGCAAAAGCGTAATATCTGCCAGTCTGCTTGTAGATGCGATTTTGTGGTCGTAGATGACGCGTTATTTCGAGTTCGATCAAAAATTAGGCGACACTCGGGGGATTGGCCCAGAAACGTTTGACGACGAATAGAGAAAAAGCGAGAGATCACCAAACGGCACGTTGCGATTGTAACGGGCTGTATGGTCGGGTAAATTTATTCATCGGATTATTCAAATTGAAAGCCGTACACGCCAGAGGTATTGCGGTTTCGTAGTTATCGGCGTTTGGCGTGCCAAGGCTGAAGCGAAACTGAAGGGAAAGGTAGCCGAGGATACATCATCGTGGACGACCAACAATTTCATCCCTTTCGAAGAGGATGATGAGTAGCGCGTAGGCGAAATTAAGAGGATCTGGTGTTCGACCCACGCAAACAGGAACATTTTTCGGATTGTCAGTGGAAATGATTGGACTCTTGTAATAAAAAGCAACGAACGGTGAGAACGAGTGTGGCGTATCTCTTTCATAAATGATATAGTTTAGAAGGGGGAATTGTAGCTTGAATTTATGAAGGCTAAAATAAACAAATGGCCAAGTATTTGTCAACTGAATAATGAAAATGAGCGTGATATATCCTTTGTAGATTATAAACTTTAGCGTGAGATATCGTAGTTTAAGTTCGTAATAATCAATAGATAAGATAAGCAAATTGTCAAACAGTTGTACAATTTTGCAATTTAAAATGTGATATCATAGCTGAAATTCGTAAACAACAGTGGTTAAAATAAGCAAATTATCAAATATGTTTCAATTGCTACGGCTATTTCCGTGCATGACATAGTCGCTATTCGTAGCCACTTACTGTTTTAAATTCGTCCAGATTATAGAGTTCAACAACCTGTCGTAATATTAGATTTCTCATATCTTCCCGCCTATTTCTTTTTTTCGTGACACATTTGGTTAAAATAACGTTAAACCGATTTTATTAGAAAATGATCGTACACTGTATTTAATTTACCTCGTGGCAACCGCTGCGATCGCTAGCCGGGGACCCATAGTTTCAGATGAGTTCCAAAACACTAATATCAGTAGCACACGAAGTTCCCAGATGATCAACCATATTGCCGGTAACTGTGACCAAACATGCCTTAACTTTACCGATCAAACGACAATCGTAGTCGTTAGCTGACGATACTTAAAAACGCAACACAACATGTCGCGTTAACAAATTTCGTCCGGTAACAAACTGATCGACAATAACCGTATTCCATTTAGCTAGCTCAGATCAGATTACTATACAAGATAAAAAAAAAAAAAAAAAAAAATAAACGAAAATCGGTTACGATTGATCGTATCATCGTTTATAGAGCTATGAAACGAGAGTAGGTGGAGTCAGGCATCGAAATCGACCGCTTTGTGTGTATCGTTTCCAACAGGCTCTGTCGATCCCCACGAATATCGAACAGCAGTCCGATTGCGAAGCGCGTGTACACATCAATCGGACGTTTCCAGAAACGACGACCCGTGGGACTCGTATCTTTGATTCTGGGTCATGCGATGACAAATTGATCAGAGACGCACTGTCTCTGTTCGACGACTCGAGGACGGCTACGACCGTGTTTCCAGTGACCCGGTCGGGTTTGTGCACGACTTCGATTTTCAGCTGTCAAACGCAGTCGCTGTACCGCGTCGCCTGGCTATACGTCGACGTGGATTTTTCCATGCGGAAAAACGCGTCACCATTATCGAGACACGATGAGATTACACAATTTCCGTAGCGAGAATGTCGTTCTTCGGCGTGTTTCACGATGACTACTTGATTACGAACCTCTAGATGAACCTTTTTACAGGGAAATACGAAGGGAAAAAGGGATGGAAAAGTCGCGCGAGACAGGGTAGACTCGTCAAAATTTCGATGACAATGGGCAAGCAACCACGCGACAAACGAGTGCGTTTGTTCAACGGCGAGCGTCATCCCTGCGGCACGCTGATAATTGCCGCGGCATTCAGGTGTAATTGTTCGGATGAACAGCGGCCAATTAATTATCACGAGGCACCGACCGGGCAGCGCCGTTTTATCGGCGGCGCATGATCTACGAATACATGGTGGTTGGCAGGAATATCTATACTCAGGGACGTGTTAGCGTATGTAATAACCAAGTGGTATATACGTGGCTAGGAAAAGCAAGAGACCGATCGAACACGTGCCCTGCAATCGCACGAAATTTTAACGCGGGTCAACGATATAAAGTAAAGGGGACGTGCAAACGAATCCCATCTCGATAACAAACGGATAGACGCGTACCGGCGCCACTTGGTTCGCCTCGACGACCTACAGTCATCGACGGATTATATTCCGATAAAATTGAAATCCGTACTTGACTTTTATAAACTCCCTCCATGATGTATCATATTATCTTCGTTACGTGTCTCGTCGAAACTTTTAATTACCTTACAGGCGACCGTTGCGTAACAGAGTAACGAATGTGTCTCATTTGTTTAATTCCCTTTATCATTATGCCGCATATTTTCCTTGTTTCTCTTACATCTCGCGGGTACGTGCATCGGGAATTTTCGTTAACTATTCGTCGAAACGCTTGTTTACCGAGCTCGGCGCGATTATGCCAAAATTCCCGAACGTATAATGAACGATCGTATCGAAATTCGGGATCGCGGTGGCTGGTATAATGGTTAAAAATCGTTGATTTGCGAACCATCGTTTCGTAGGTTGGGATATCGATGTAACGGAGCGGGATAAAAAGTACTGATCGCTGGACGATAAATATTCTGAAATTTTTGCCTCCGGTCCGATGATTATTTATCACGCCACAGAGGAGATACAACGTTATCCCTGAATTATGATGTCTGACCGGTTGATGTTCGGTTTAGATTGAAATTAATTAAAAGTATTAAACGTGATTATAACGAATGAACAGGTAATCCGTGATCGAGCTTTGTTTTAACAAGCACTTTCGAATCGTTACTTCGTGCTCCGGTTAGAACGGGTTAGTACCGGTTTGAGGAAAAAAAAAATCCCGCCGGCAATTAAAATTTGGAAAATGGAACGAAAAATGTTGCACGTTGATAACATTCTGTGTGACGGTGTTTGACGATAACATTGGAAAGACGAACGCTCGAAATGGTAAAACGTGGTATTTCTAAATTAAATATCAGACAACGGTTAACCGACTGTCAGCCGGAATTCAATTTTTATCAATTTTAATATGAACGAAAAATCGAATGATTCTCTGTTATTGTTGTATTCCGTTAATGGACTGTTTCGTAATTCGCCCACAGGCTGATTCGCGACCGACCGTGACGCGATTATTTTCACTGTGAAAATAGGAGGAAAATATCGCGGAATTTATTAAAATCCCACTTTAACCTCAAACTTTTTTACTTTCCGCGGATTGAAACGTAGACTCGGTTATGAGATCGGTATTTCTCTCGCCTTTCTCCTATTTCCTTCTTATTTCTTTAAAACTCCTCGACAAGACTGCGAGAGGTTTCGTTCGGGTAAGGTGACTGTTTCGTGTGATATTTTCATTTCCCACGGCGCTAGATGGGAATAGGTTGGTAAAACGAGAGAAACATCGGCGAACGCGTTAAAGTGGCGCTTATCGATTCAAGCCGCAAAGCCGCAGCCGATCCAGGCATTTGTCAACGACGACAGGAAACGTGGCCCACATAGGACGCGTCGCGTTACCCGGACACATTTCAAAGTTCCGTGGTGCGTACAGAGTCGAGGCAGCTTGCAGGGGCAAACAGCAACGACGAAACCGAGAGGCACAAGCGCAATTATTATTACGTCCATTAGGCTTGTATTCCATTGAAATGGTTCGACTGGTAACGACCAGGCTGAGGTTATTATCCTATTGAGCTCGTAAGCAGTTGAGCCGCACGATGTCGTACGACCGTCTTACGACATCCTCCCCCTGGTCGAGCAAACGGAACATGGCGCGACAAGAAACGTCCGCCTCCTCCTTGCTAACGTCGTCTAACTCGTTCAACGAGAAACACGAACGCGACGTGTAACGAGCGGGGCCGTTTTCTTAAAGGGTGCGAGCACCACGATTCACTGCCGGAACGAAAGCCACGGAGGAAGTTGGTGTGCCCGGACAGGACGGGATAAGGCGAATGGGGATTGCTTTCGTACTCGAAATATCGTGGTTGACAGTGTCTAAAATTTAAAGGTGTATTTTGGTCTGAATTGTTCGCTGAAGACGGGATATCGCTGCGTTAAAAACTCGAGAGCGATCATCTTCTCTTCGTTCCGTCTGAAGAACTCGCACGATGAAGATGCAACGTGGTCCGATTCAAGCGTAAGCCAGACGAATAAAAGTTAATTGAGAGGTCGATGAAACGATTAAACGAACGCTTCGTCGGCTGACTGGCGCGTTTCTCGACGTGACCACGTTGAACGTGTTCGCGTCACTCGATAAGGAACAAGGGGGAACACTTCACCGAGGAGAAATTGTCGCGTAAATTGCAACGCGAGAAACGTGTTCACGTATGTTATTAGAGCGCCGAAGCGAACATGTCCGTGGATATATTCGATTCGAGTGATAGAAGATCGAACATCGTCGATCGGCGTGCTTCTTTGGTCGTTGGAGATAGGAAGTACGTACGTCGCGCGGGGCCGTCCCGACCAAGAATTTCAATATCGATCACCGCTCACGCCGAGTCTCGAATAAAATTGTCGCAGCAACAACGATGAAAGTGGAAGAAAGCGAATTGATCGAGTTTTATTAAAGCGTTTCTCAATCGTTTAACGCGTGCTCATCCTCTCGTCTTCCTTCTCCTCGACAACATGCCACCGTTCCCTTTGTCGTCGTAAAACGGCTACAGTAATAATTGCCAGCAACGGGTATATTTTTTTTTTTCGTTGCATCGACGAAACGGTATTACCGTCGTAAAAGAAGCGGAAGAGAAAAAAAAACAGAGAATAGAGGAGGAAGAAGAAGGATATAGTCTCACCTGGTCATAACAGTGGCATCACGTGTACTAACAGCTATATATGCTCTAAAAACGCAATAATAAATTGCTGTACTGGCTATAGTTTTATCGTTTCATTTACGGCGACGACTTCTTGGTCTTCGCTCTTCTAATCCGATGGGACTATAAAGATAAATAAGGACGGTTCGAAGGTAAACGGGCGGAGCAGCGTACGGCCGTCTGCAAGGTCGTTAAACAATCCTCGGCTAGAGGACTAGGCGGTGCGCGAAAGCGAAGAGAAAGAGACAGAAAGAAAAGGGCGGGGTAGGGAGAAAAGTTAAATAACGAACTTAGACGCTTTTTACTTCTTATCGACAACCAACCCTGGAATATCATTGCGACGCCGTAAGTGCGTTATCGCCGCTCCGCTATTAATTCTACCCTTTATTTTCCCCTCTGATCCGTAATTCGACTATCGACTGTTCTGCCCCCGTTGCTCTGCCGGCGGTCCAAGTCATAATTTACGACAGCTCGTTCTCGCGCAATCAACCGTAAAGTTTAACGTGGTAATGTAGTTCCACGCTTACATAAGGCACCTGGGGTGATTTTTACGCGACGAAGAGGGTTCAGTTATAGTATAGTGCGAGGAAAGTATATTGCGTGGATTAGGAACCGGTTGTAATTATTGGAATCGCTTTATTTCTTTTTTTTTCTCTTTTTTTCCATCGTGAAGGGTACTTGGAATAAAATTATTTTCTGCAATTCCTTCGGCATCGAATATTTTTCGGCGTGTTGGAAAAACGTTTTAAACTATTAATGATAGAATCGTGTTTTCTCTAAGGCTTTTATAGACAGAATATAACAAATATTAGAATTGATCTTACTCGGAAGAAATACATTTATAGCTTTGTTAGTAACTTGTTGCGTTGCAGTTTTATCGTTTATTTAATTACTAACTTGTTGAAATACAATATCGCGTTACGTAAAACGAAGGAGTACAGAATTATTTCGTTTCTGCTTTCAGCACGAGAACAAGAGGCGTAGCAAGATCAACGCCATCTATAATCTGGCTATCGTTGCTACTGACGCTAGGAACGAGGGTAACGTCATCAGCGACGAACATAACGAACGTGTCACCATTGGCCTCGACGGTGAAGCCGATCACGACCACGGAAGTAGTTTATCAGCGATTCGCGATTGAACCGATGGATCAGACCGCCGTGATTGGCAGCCGAGTGACGCTTCCTTGCCGGGTCCTCGACCAGAAGGGACCTATTCAATGGACAAAGGACGACTTCGGCCTTGGCGCCGTCAGAAACCTCACGGGATACGAGCGTTACGCCATGATCGGCAGCGACGAAGAGGGTAAGTGAAATTCACTTAACTAACTCGATCCAATATAAAGATCATAGGAGAAAAATGCAATAAGTCACAATTTTTATGTTTTATAGAAGTAGAATTTAAAAATTCAACATGTTGTCTGTTAATTTTACATTACCAATTTTTCTCATTTTATATGGTTTTAATATTAAATGCAATGTGTATTTGACACTTTTTTAGACATTTGAAAAATACTGATTATCATAAGACTATACCACTGATTTGTTATGAAAGTTTGTAGATTTATCAGCTATTTTTAAAAAGTTGTATGTTTGGATTTAAGACATCCCTCTCCAACTATGTAAGTATATGAAAATACTCTCTTCTTGCCGGCAAATAGCATCAGAATTCGAAAATCAAAACGAACAAACTTATCATGTATTTTCTCTTTGGTCTTCATATACCTATAGAAATTTCTCTGTTCTATTCTTACCTGTATAGCTAAATCTAAGATTAGAATATTATAGTCTAAGCTATATATTACTAGGCCGATATACATATATGCGTGAAAATAAAGCTTGCATGCAGGAATGAGTGGAGCGAGTTTCACGAGAACGCATGTTTGTAAGTTCCCAATCGATTTGCATAATGATTATGGAGTATACGTGATTGGTTATTTCCTGATAGAGCCAGTACAATTATAAATATAGATACGCCTACGGGCCGAAAAAAATCTACGAATAAGATCGTAATGTAATAACTAAACCGCAAATTTTTATGCATTTATTGGAAAATTTAAAGCTGCGAAAATGCACAGAATGCAAGTAATATCGAAAAATACTATATATAATATAGTATTTATATAATACATACAAATATATATAATGTTAATCAATAGCTATTTAAAGCAAAACACTGGTTAGAATATTTAACGAATGAAACTTGAAAATCAATAGTGTTCGAAAAATACAAATTTACATAGATATCCGGGATCTAATAACAATATTATTATCATGTTGTTAGTCATCCTCTTATTTTTCCATACTACACTATGTATATGCGCGTGAAACCTCGCGAACTTTCGTGACGCATACGAGAATTAATGAGGATTGTAATGATGAGAATTAATGAGAAAATTTTTATACGAAGATGACTTCCCGTCGTTCGGTGAAAATTCGGTAGTCGAGATCTCTCCAATGCATATTCTAATTAAAAAGGACAGTCAAATAGTCTGATATCGAGCAAAGCAATTGGCCAAATGCCCTCTGTATCGCCGCTTGTTTTTAATCCGCTACGACTGACTAGAAAATCCATCCTTTCTTCTTTCGTGCAGTCTGTAAAAAGGAAGGGAACGAAGCGTTCCACTTTTCCGATGTGTTTGTTGCGTTTAAATTACACGATGTCCTTAAGGAGAGGCGGTATCTCCGCAGGCATTCGCGAAATTGCTTTCCCCTTTGTTGCACGTAGGAGACGAGGAAGGAACAGCGATATTGGAAAATGCTTATGTGCACGAACAAATTGAAACTCCGTATTTGCAAACAAGCGGGACAAGAAAACGGCCAAGACGTTGTTCTCCCTGTTTCGGTCTCTCCTTTATTTCTTCGGTCGTACAAGAGGAGGCTCTTTTTCGGTTTAAGCTAAACTTACTTCCGCGAGGCCCACGTATTTAAAGTTTCTCCGAAACTAGGAGATTACCGTTTCGTTTGCCTAATTCTGAATTTCACGGCGTTGCGATAACCCCCCCCCCCCTCCTCTCTTCCGAAGTCTAAACTCATTCCGGGGATAAAGCTTCGGCTCAGGATAACGACCTACCCTAGCGAACCGCCCGATGAAATTAACCGCAGATTTCGAGGGGAAAGCCAGAGAAGTGTCGATATAATCGAATCGAATACGCGTCCACAGATATGCCGTACGAAGGATAAAAATGAAAAAGAAAATAGTTCCCTTTTCATCCATCGTATTCAGCACCGTATTTCGCGATGCAAGGGATCAGTGTGGGAATATATATCCAACTGAATGACCGGTAACAGACGTACGGATGCAAAGGGTAGAACATATTTTCAGGGGTGAGTTAGAAATCGAATGAATCTCGATGGAGGCTTGGTCGCGTTCGACCGACAGCGCCATTTCCTTCGCGCTCGTTTTCCGTTTTTTCCCCGGCGCCGTTGGCCAGCGGCGGCACGCAGCTGCGATACACGACGGGTCAGTTTGCACGGACCAAATTCAATTTCCTGCGGCCTATTGATTTTTTCCTTTTTTTTCTTTTTTTTTTTTAGCTGTTCTTTTTGCCTTTTTCCCGTAGCGTCGTGGAATTGCGAAAAAGAAGGAAGAACGAAAAAAATATGAGCGACTGAGTGAGTAGGAAAGAAAGGTAGAACGAAAGGGGTGAGAAGAAGAGGAAAAGTTGCACGATGCGACGAAATATTTTATGTAGAGCGTGTACACGGGTCGGTTCGGGAGGTCGAATCGTCGTGCGAAATTCATACGGGACGGACGACGAACGACCTGACGTTTCACACAGAATGGAATCGTACGTTCGCCCATCTTGTTTCGTTCATGACTCTTCGCGTAACGTTTTAACTCGATTGTATTTCGATATATACATGGGCGAATCGAACGGTGAAATAAATAAAAGAAAAAAGTATCTATACGTGTATTTCAAAAGAAGAAGCAAGATTGGGTGGTAGAGGATCATAGAATGCAAGACGTGGCCGAAGTGTGGAGAGAAAAATTCAAATGGATTCCCTTCGAACATTATTTGGAATAACAGTATACTCGCGAGGGCAAAGTTCGAAGCGGGAAAGTCGCGGAGAGAGTCGATAACGCGGTGGTATTAATGGGCCGCAAGCGGCAAGTTAAATTGCCTTTTTAACGAGTTCCGAAAAATGTGTGCTCCGCTGACGTAACATTTGCTCGTCCGCGTTCGAGCGTTCATCGTAGCATCGCGTCGTGGCCCGGAGCGAGCGTTGCTCTCGAACGAACGCAGTCAGCCATCAACGAGGCGGGTACGTTGAAGGGTGGTATCGGTCAGGGTTGGAATTAACGACGATTCACCGGCGAAAGTTTTCTTTGGTTCGTTCGAGATCGCTGAATCGGTAAAATTGAAAGGCCCCCGAGGGATCTTTTTCAGGCCGTATCAGGCAATTGGAAATTGGCCGGTTACGCTCATCCAGCAAGGATGGACCGACCGTTTATTCGATTACCTGCCAATTAACCACCGTGCGCGGCCGCAAAGAATTCCTTTGGCAGAACGCGGAACGGCCAATCTAATCGATTCGCAGCCGCAGGCTATTTTGCACGGCGTCGCTCGTGCTGGCCGACAGATTTAGCAATTTCTCCGTGACCGACGTGCGGCTGCGAATGTGTGTCATTGCGCGGCCATCCTACCGATACCGTAATATCATAATACACGGGGAACTATCGTGGCTGCTCGGTCGCGATTTAACGAGCGAACGCGCGCACGCGTCGTTCTGTCGCGTTTTCGTGTTCGTCTCGGCTCGACAGCTAAATTCACGCGACGCTTTTTCCCTCCTCTCGTCCGTATCTAATGCCGCAAAAAGCGAGGCTACAAAAAGCTGCAACGTTTCGAGGTTTATCCAGTGAAAAATTTCCACGTTCCGCCACGATAAAACATCGCTTGCCGTACGGTACACGCGTATCGGCCAGAGCTTTGGCCCTTTTTCCCTCTCCTCGATACCAGTTACGCCATACGCTCTCCTTTGCCTTCTATTTACACGCTGCTACCCATTTCGCGCGGCAAGGATTAGTCCAACAACCGATTCTACGATACACACTCTATGCGCATTTTCTCTCTCTCTCTCTCTCTGTATCGATATTATGTAAGCAGTGCTCGCGTACAACTCACCGTATATACGTGTACGCCAAACGCGAGCGAAAGCCAGCAGCGTGGAGCGGAGCGACGTATCAACGGCACGCCATGCAGCCGCCGCCGTGTGCTCTCGTAACAATCACGCCGGCTCGAAACGATAAGATTCGTGGCAGGCGAGAGGCAATTTAAGCCAACGCCACCTGATATACAAGGTGTACCAGCTAACTCTATTATCCGAGCTATTCCCTTTACTTTTCGAGTTTCCAGACGATACGAACCTTTGGTTCGCGGAAGTTGCGTGCGTGGCCCCGTTGCACGCCGAACATTTTCGTTGCCATTAAGCTCCGATATCGGGGTCACCGCGACATTTTATTTCGCGCGATTTCTATTTTCAACAAAGACAGCGACTCGCGAGTACATCGTACTGTTAGTTTCCTAATTCTGTAGAGTTGTAAGGAAAACGTAGATCTTGTTACGAGAAGCCTTACCCTGCAACTTTCTTATTAGATATACCTATATAAAAATACAAGCGGTCTGCGTTCACCTAGGAAGCACCTTAGAATCATCGGCCATTCAACTTGTCTTAAAAATTCCATCGGACACTCCTACGTTCGTGGAAGAAAGAAGATATCCACTCAATGGCTCAATAGCTGTACCCGGAGCGAAAGCACTTTAGCCGATAAGGTCAGCTGGGACACCCTATACTCTTCTCCTTTAGCGAGTTTCGTTGGTAACAAGGGAAACGATGTGTTACTCTCAGTTTCCATAACATTACTGCAACCCTCACAGTGACCATTCGTACGGTAAACGTAGAACGCACACAACACGATCCATATTGGTTCCTGTTGTTTGTCCGACGATCGACAGCGGTCTTTAACTTGGTCGAGTTCTGTTGTCGGAAAGGTAACATCCCAGTACCGTGGCTGCAAAGTTGATAAGAGTCTGTCCCGGCAAAGTTCCCGCCGTTTAACTCCTCTTAATTCCACCGGGATTAATTAATTTAGAAGCGTTTCGTTGCAACGGAGGAAGAATCGTCGGGTTTCGGTTTTACGAATTCCCGATAGGGACACCGTAGCGTCGAATCGACCGTAAATTGTGACGCGTCCTGTTTGTTTCTTCCAGTTAACGCGAGTCTTGATTTTCTTCCCCCAAAGACAGTGTATCTTCCGTATAGAATAGAACCAAGGTATCCCTCGGTTTGTGTACAGAGAATTTCGGTTAAATAAGTTCCTTTAAACGTCGGTTCCTCCATTCTTCCGCAAATAGTACGGCACAGTGACCAAAATGTCTTCGGTACTACACAACTCGTAACTTCCCATCAGACTCGAAACACGGGAACAAATATTTTCTCCGCGTCTCGCCGTGCTTGCGATTTGCCTGCGGTAAACAAATCCTCGAGCGCAGAGTATCGAAGCTTGGAAAACTGTCGATACAAGCGGCGACGCTTCCAAAAGTCGATATCGGAAAGTCGAAGGCACAGAGCACGATTCCTGCGGCTCGTCGATTTCGCTGGCTCGGTCGCGAGTTCCGACCAAGTAATCGCAATCAAGCGCGCTTAAAGATGCAAACATCGGTTCGAGAGGGTGGCGGAACTCAGCAGTTCCGGTTCCGGGACCGCACTACTACCGGTCCCTCCTAGATTGTGCCCACGACACGAGTTCGCGAACAATGGAGTTCGAACCTTCCTTACGCTCGAGTTACTCTCAATTTGCGCGGTCCCGTGCAGATTAGTAAACAGCTGCAGTGCTACGGCTGAGCAAAGCGAAGCAAAACGATAACGGAGACACGCGAAGGCGACGAAGTAACTTGCCGGAGAAGTTGAACGAGCTGTCGACAGTGTCGCAGAGCATATCGATGCATCGACGTGGTTGCGAGAGGTCTGGCTGGATGATCGGTGGCGCAGTTTCTGATTCATCCGGTCGATCGCAGCCGGTGTCATGTACGTGTCTCTATTTTTAATCGACGGAGTCGCACATATCCGTTACACGTTGCATTCTCTGCAAAATCCTCGAAAGAAATAGGTACGCGACGTGTGTTGGCCGGGCTACGCCGAACCCGCGGATAACTTTAAATTAGTTCCGAAACATTTGTCGCGTATACGCTGCACCCGGCTAATGCAGCCCGCTGGAGATCGATAGGGGAGATCGCGGAATGTTGGAAATGGCCGTGTTACGAGGATGAGGGTAGCGCTAATCGCTTGGCAGCCGCGTCAAGCTGCAACCGGTTGCCCCACCGGATGTCCTTCGATCTGTCTCTAAGCGGGGATTAGAAGAGGACAGGGTCGATCGCGGAGAGGATCGGTAACTAAGATCAATATATATCTCCTACAGGATACGTCCGCGGACAGCTCGTTCGGCAAACGAGGTATTATCGTGATCATATCGAGAAGGACGTTGCAGCCATTGCCAGTACCTCCCATTGGCTTATATCTATAGGCGATTAAATTTCTAACAACTTTTTCTTCTTTCTTCTACCGTGTCTTATTTGCCCATTAATCAGACGAGATAGTTTTTATCTCTGAAACATGCCTCGATTTCGTGATCACTCGTCGTAGTTCGTTCGTGCTCTCGTTCACGAACTCGAGAAGAGGACGATGGAGTTCGCGTCTGGCCTCGCGTAGAAATGGATTGCACCACAGTTGCGGTGCGGCAGTCCCGTAACAGGATGCGAAACCGGCACGACCGGCTTCGTCGGTTTCCGCGGAGATTGACGAGAAATCATCGAGGAAGGCCGCCGTTCGTGTACGAAGAACGAAACGCTACGCGGACCTGAATATCATCATCCTTTTCGCCAGCTGTTTCCACCGTAAGACTGTGAAAGGAGCGTAATTTTCTACGGCCACTTAACGTCGCAATGATTGTTTATTTATTAAGCTAAATCCGCAAAGAGAACAGATCGTCGAACACAGCAGCATAAAATAAAAGCCCTTGAAACGGTGATTTCCTATAAATAAGCGAGTTATTGCTCGTTAATACCTGGTGGAACGCTATGCCAGGACTGATGGTTTCGAGCGTGCTTTTATTCATCCGGCTCGTTATCGATCGGGGCCCAATAAATACGATTAATTAACACCGGTATCTTTACATTTGCCGGGTAACAGAGAAATTTGTGGTCGGAACGAGGCAATCTACGAACGCGATCCCACACGGGCATAAATTCTCTAACTGACGTGTATATTAATTGCCGCGGCTCTATAGCCTTACCAAGGTAATCCAAGGATTTTTCGATCGGCTGGCCAACCGGTCGATTGGAGTATCAATTACCCGCGTCCGCGCAGCTTAGACGGTGGCAGGGCTGCGCGAACGGCAGCAGAAAACGGCAGCAACATCGTCAGCAAGCTCGGTAGGAGCGGTGGTTGCGGGTCGAGCAACCTGCACGACCGGCTCCGCCCGCTTCTGCTGCTGCAACCGACTCGATTAATCGGTCTTACCGGTTTTCACCGAGCGTCTCTCTCGTTGCCAGCGGCTCTCTCGACAGGTACCACATCTGCACCGTGTCTTGCCCTTTTAAATTGCCATCTCCCTTTCCTCCACCTCCTTTTCCTGTTCTTTGTCCCTCTGTTGCTGCTACGTGACGAACGAGAAAAACGGCATGGAAAGCTACGGAACAAATACCGTAAAAAGTGCCATAGTGGCCGTGAACTATTACAATGGAAAGAAAAATACGAAGCAGGTGAGACAATGTGACCCGATGCAAATCCTCGGTCATTTATCCAACCGTGCTCGATCTCCTTTTATAGCACCGTGAAATCTACGCTTCGTGTGAATAACAGATTAACTTCTTTGTTCCGAAACCTTTTATTTGTTCAAATGATCTTTCGATTGCGCGTTACTGCGATCACAGCGTGTCACAGGCATAACGACGATCGCTTGATAGAACCAACTCTGTTAAGGAACAGGCGGTTAATCGAGAACTGTTTTTATCGACCGCACGGTTAACGAATTTTTGTTCAGTTGATTTAGTGGAAAATGGCATAAATTGTTTGAGCAATTCAGAATAGTAAGTCCCAATATCGCAAAGGCACAGGTCAAAACATGATTGCTAGGTTCAGATGCGGGATCGAAGAAAAGGGAAATACGTATTGGAAGAAGATTACAATCTGCAGACTACGTGAATGGGCAAGAGAGTCACTAGAACATATGCTGCCTGAATGTAAAGAGCCGAAAGGAAGTTAACAGTAACAGAAATACTAAAGAGAGAGGAAAAAGTAGCGGAATGGATGCATTTAGTGCTGAAAAAAAGGAGAATTAAGGAAGGATAATTCGAAGGAAAGGAAGAAACAGAATTAAACTCTTGGAATTAGATCTCCTTTCTCCCCACACACACACTTACTCGAGTAACAAATGTAAACTCCCCATTTTGAAACTGCAAGGAATCAAATAAACCTAATTACTACTACTAATCTCCATTATTGATTTTTCGAGGGAAACAAGCTTTCGTGAAATGGCGAATATTCGGTGTAAAAGAATATCATCTCTTTTAACACGGTCGAAGTACTACGTATAAAGATACTTCGTTTTTATACTAATATTTAAAAATTGTCTTCAACATGTACATTGCATTTTACGCAGCTCGCGTTAAAAGAATCCTCAACCTTTTATTGAATCACCACCGAGTAGTACCTTCCTCGAATCGCTTCGCATTTTTTCTCTCTCTCTCTCTTTCGATCCTCCATATTCGTTAACGACTTGGCCGATACATATCCAATTCCTCGTAACACCTACCAATGTTGTTTATTCTTGGAAAATCCGACGCCACGCCAGAGAATATTTTATACCACGATTTCACAGTAAACTCGGTTTTAAAACTTGCGGTAGCCAGACTGAAAAAAAATTTCGCTACTTCGTCGGTGTGGTGGCCGAGGGGTAGAGCGTGGCGGGCGAAACAAAAGCTCCATTTAAGCGTTTCAACGCAATTTTATGAGCAGTGCCGGTAATGAAACGTAAGAGGGGAAAACAGCAACGGATAAGACTGTCTCGTTTTCGAGATTTCAACGGAACTATGAAGAGGCGGGAGAGGAGTACCGTGCGAACGCGGCCCGATTAATCGTGCTATCTCTCCTGGAAAAATGCCAGTGTGAGGAAGTACGGAGCCGAAAAACAAGAAATTGCGACCGGTAACAATTGGTTCCGCGAATAATAGGTTGCGCGGTTCCGTAATCGCAGATTTGCCGTGATAAAGCGAGACCGGATGTCGGACGGTTATCATGCTCTCTTCATATTGACGCCACTAAAGTTCCTCTTGATTTCACGGCCGTTTCAACCGCGAGATATCGCTGAAATCTAGCGTCTCCCTATGCATATGCTAATGTCTGAAAGTCATTCGGCCTGCAGCGACGATGGTGCATTTTTATATACCGGGGTTGGTGTATAAGTCCGTATAAATTCTGACACTTAAATCAGTAGCGATAACCGTAACAGATCGGTATCGCTGCGACCTACGACTGCTCTAATTATCCGTTATCACGTCCGCCATAAATCTGTGGACAATGTCCAACAACGACGAAGCCTGATCTTCAGAAGGCATCCGTTATTAGATACACCGCGGTCGGCAATATTCCAGTAGCGTAGCGCGCGTCCGTGCGATATCTGATTAATATCGCACGCTCCCGAATATGGCACGTGTTTGCTGGTGGCAACAATATTTGGACACCCGATAGGTATCTGCTACAAGCGGCTGGTATAATTGCCGGCAGCCAACACGTGTCACATTCGCGATCGGACATTCTATGAATTGTTCGTCTGGCGAAGAATTCGTTACGGTGGCATTTAAATACGAGCAAATTGTGGTTACTGGAAAAACGAATGGTTTTAAGAGATATTGATGGAAAGGTAATTTAACCTCTTGACGCTGGTATTCGTATTTTGTATACGAGCTACGAATCGTTCATTTTTGTACAATCAATTATCTAATTTATCTTTCAACTCATAATTTAAAATTGAGAGTGAAACTGTTTAAAAGTTTATTAACAAATCCCGTAAATATGATACTTGAATCTCTGCTTAGTGATAGTGAGCTAATTGGAATAAAAGTACGTAATACGCAATACGAAAACACGGATTATGAAACATTGAAAATTTATACAGCTTTATGTTCAAGGGAAGCAACATAAATGTGACTGAGATGGAAGGCATGGATTAGTAATACGCATAGTTTTCTGAGTATCGGTTTCCCTCTCTGCTCCTCTGCTTCCATATCCTCGTTAGAGCCACGTGTCAAAACTCGTTATGTTCTCCGTAAGCCTTGCTCTATTAGAAACATTCTAAATATTATTTCATTTACGCTGAGAGAAAAAGAGTTTATCACTCTTCTGTTATGGACACAGTCAGGCATCGTAATATCGAAATCCTTCAAAAATTCCAATCTGAAATACGTTACCAATAAAAGAATTCATTGTGACTTAAAGATGTCCACGGTGAAAGAAGAAATTTCGAAATTCAGCAACCGATATACCGCACGCTTAACGAATCATTCGAACCCTTTGTCGTTAATCGCTCGGCTGACAGACAGTACAGAAAAACCCATAGACTAACCATCAGACATAATCATTAGAATTACATAATAGGTTTCATCGTATAAATTAATCTGTTTCGCATCAACTTAAATTGCCTATAATTCTTCACAACAATCGACTGTAATTAATCCAAAGAGAATAGAAGAAATTAATCGTCGAAATTATTATCCCAAAATTTGGCTCTATATAAACTTTCTGTCTCACAGTGACTGTCACAAGGTTTCATGATTTTCCTATAAAAAATTCCTCGTTATCTTCTCGTGATCCCACGAGTGATCACGAGTTGCACAAAGCGATCCATGGATGTTCTATTAAACGTCTCGAAATCCGATGCAGCACTATCTGAATTTCCATTACCCTCGAGTAAGTTATCTCCTCGGCATTCTTGGACGGGATTAAAAAACCATCTCCGTGGATCGACGTTCCGGAGGAACGTTTAACCTCGAAGGAGGACCGGATGTCTTTATCTAACATTTACGCTGAGAAGTTCCCGGAAAAAATGGAGCAAAGCCGAGGGAAACCCCTAATCGCTGGCTCCTGCTGCACCGTTTCCAATTCTCGATTTTCAGGGTTCGATGATCAACGATGGTAGTAGGATCGCGTCGAGCAGGCGGGGCCAGTGTTTTCATGTCGTCGATCAGCTACTAGCCCGTACTCCTGGCGATGTGCTCGCGCATACACCTAGTTGCGTTCCAAGTACAGAGACCTATGCCGACCGTGCTTTCCTGAAATTTACAGACGCGATTAATGTCACGACTGGCTCGTCCGGCGCAGTGGTCACTCGTTTGCTTAAATGCCGTTTGTAGGCCTAACTGTTACTAATTTCCTTGTCGAATTATTGCCCGGCCGTGTATACTCGCTTTTCATGCATAAAACGTTGCTTTGATATGCAGGAGGATTCTTGTCACAGCTTTTGAAATAATGCAATGTCTCTTACATAGTAGGTATTAGATATTTTGTTACGAACTATTGGAAATTCGGTGATACAAATCGTAAGATATTTAAAAAATTAATAGAAAACTTGAAAAGAGAAAAATTTCAATTGCTTCTTGATATAGAATTGACGATGTCAAAATCGAATGTTATGGCTTATTTTTATATCTTCATCGGAATTTACGTATTTGTACTGCAATCACATTTATCTGTTACATATATATTTTGTTATATAATTTACACGAAATACTTGAGTTTTATAAAAATAGGTGTTTTAAAACTTTCGAGAAACGTAACTCTATTTATTTGAATCCATCAATGAATAAATTATCTACGTATACTGGAGTGGGTGTAATGGGAGTCCGATTAATCTAAAATTTTTCATTCATATAACAGAAATTCTCCATTTATACTTACCAAAATTTCATTGCGATAAATAGACCACGAATGAATAGAGGATTACGACGTATATACATATATGTATACTTCCGTATATAGGTGGAAATGTAGGTCCATCGAAGTTTAAAATAATCGATGAGAGACAGAATTCATTGGCCATCTATCAATAAATAACTAGTAAAAGCCTAATTCGAATCCCATTTTTCTCCTATAATATTTTAAAATATGATCGTTCTGTTCTATCTTTCTTTTCTCTATTTTGAATTTGAAATATGAAGAATTTGAATTTAATCGTTCGAATTTTTGATAGTTCAGAAATTCAAGTACGTCGTATGGAACGTCTTACAAAATGTAAAGGAAAGTTCAAAAGAATAGCGAGTAGAATAACCGAGACGGTTTTTGCATCTTTTTGCAAGCTTACATCGATCAGAATAAGAGAAATAATGCATGCATTGAAAGTTACATGAGAAAATACGCGATCGACGGTTAGGCCGTGAGTCAGAAGCGGAAAAAGCAGACGGATCGTTCATTGTCAGACGCATTTGCCTCGCCAAGCTAAGAAGGAATATACCTGGCTGATTCTAATGCATGCATTATTTAAAAACTGTTTCGAGTAACGCTTGTAACGCGCAGAAGCGCGATGTCGACATGAATATTTCGTAGAGCACCGTTCCGTACAGCAGAGAATTTTGCACTCTATATAAAATAAAAAACTTCGAACGAAGTTGATGAAAAATTTACGCGCTTCATTCAAAATATATTAATCCATGTAATATACTTTCGGAATTGTTTTCAAGAGGATCCGTACGAAAAATGTTTCGTAGAAGCGCAACAAAACGTACGATCTATTGTTTGTACTTACTTTAACGGTTGCGAATGGACGAGAAATTCGGCATGCGCGTGAAAAACCGGCAGTCAGGTCGCTATTTCGATACACGTTTGAAACTGATATCTTTGCGTTTGAAAATAAAGCTTTGTTTTCTATCCAATTTTTATCTTGACAGTGTAAATTACAATTTTCAATAACTATTTTCTCTGTTCGAAAAGTGTTGTTAATCAATATTTGGATGGAAAAAGCAAGCGTATTTATGATGTACAGATGCATGATTTAATTGAAACCAAATATGCGTCATAAATTTATAAAATACATATACGATATTACTAAAATATTCGATAAAAATATACGCGACATCACCGCGCCATTAATCATGCATTTTTCCTTGAAATAAATTCCATAAAAGAAATTTAGGAAACAGTGAGCATCTTTTCGAATTCTCGCGAATTTTCACGTCAAGTGTATACTATTGTAACTGTGGGTTGTCGAACAAGGAACCTTTGAGTGTAGTAAAGCAACAGGACAGGAAACTGCAGAAAGTTAGAACAGCGCAGAAAGTAAATATTTGAGAAAAAACAGAAAACGATGTAGCAACATACTAACAAGGATACTTACACGTTTCCCCGTTGCTGGTTCGATAGATACGAGCTGCGAAATACAGTGTTTCTCAGTTGTTTGCTCGCTTGCGTGCCACCGATCAAATGTGCCGTTTTCTTATCGCTCGTTGTATGACAAGGAGAGTCAGTAGAAATAGCGAGAGTAAGCGAGATCAATCGATTGTAATGCCAAGTACCGGCTCACGCTCTGAAATACCACCAACGAATACGTACTTTCGACGAATACAACGCAAAAGAATAAGGATCGGAATTAATCCAACTTTGTCAGTAGAGAGTTAATGCGGCAGAGCATAAAGAAACTGTGTATATGAAGAGTCGCACATTATACCAGAGAGTACACTTTCCACTTAGAATGAAGATTATGAGGGTTATATCTCCGAAACTTTTAACGCTTATACTCGAGTGAAACTTATTCGGATTAATAATTCATTAATTTCAAATTCCATTTAAAGTTCACGAACAACTCGCACGTGCCTTTGGCTCTCGTGCGAGAAAAACTTGAATGTGTTTCTCGTTCCGCGTATAAAGAGGAGCATAGAAAAATCTTGGTGATGTAAATCGGTAAACTGGCTAATGAAACAGGCTATACACCTGTCGTGATGAGTTATCAACGGCTCGTTGATTTATTCTCGGTGGAAATGCTTCCTTCTCTCTAGTCACTGTACCTCGTTCGTTCTAGAGTGTCGCAAATTTTCGCTCCAGCTGTAAAATTTTCGATGACGCCCGAATAACGTAGTCGATTAAACAGTGGGAGAAACGATTGCCTTTTAATTTCTGTTGGTCGAATCACGATACGATCGTTAACCGAGGAAATTAGCGGTGATCGATTTCTCATTTGGCACCGATTCGTTCCAGCATTTCACGCGATATCAAATCGGCAAGCCGTGAGTCGTAGGTTCTTTTCCAACGAAGGGGAGGAAGCGAGGAAAATCAAGGTATCGATTCGACGATAGGTCGGAGCTAAGAAATTATCACGGCCGTTTCGAAATTTACGACGCTAGCCTGCCCCTTATAGGTAAGGTCAACTGTGCATTATCGAGATCCGTTTGATTTACCGTAGCAATAAATGCTATGCGTAGCCCTGGCGTGCCGTTAGTATAGACGTTGTTTGCCCAGTTGCGGCACCAAACGGTCGATGATTATGCCAGGCGAACCAGAGCTACGTTCCTGATTAAAGGATTAGTGGGTCTGTGCCAAGAGATTCGTGATTATACATCGTGATGTCGGTGATTCGGTCAGGATCGCCTCGATCGGCGAGAGAACGGATGTCACACATACGCACACACACACACACATACACACGATGATGATGATGATTCGACGTTTCTCTACGATTTCATCTACGATAAAAGCAACCCAGCACATCAGGGCAAGGACTTAATACCTCCGGCAGTGAACACGTCGACACCGTTTAATGGATATCGCGCCGGTTCGATCGACTCAACCGCTTAGTTCACCTCGAGTAACACGATATCGCGATATAGCCGCGAGAATATTAGCATTTCATAACGGCTAATTGCCGATCGCGGAAGGTGCCACGAAGAAACGGGCCACTTTACGGGGCGTTAAGTAAACACGCTATGCTACAGTTTCTCTTTAATGGTAGTCGTGTAGCACTATCGTAACCCTGTCTGCTCCTGACGTGTGTACGTTTCATTATCGAGTAACGAAAAAATCATCGAAACGTTTCCATTGGTTCTTTCGTTATTTTCTCAAGTATTCGTAGGCGGGCATGTTGCTTTTTTTCTTTTTTCTTTTTAATGGTTCCATTTGTTCCATTTCTTTTTAATGGAACGCACGTGATTCCGCTGACGGTGTAATTATACCAAACGACAAAAAAAGTGCGAAAAAAAGGTGGAAAAAAGAAGCAGCAGGGGAAAAAGGAAAAAAAAAGGCGAGAAATGGGCAGACGGAGGCCGCGGCACGACTGTGCCGCGGTTTCTCTCAGTATGGCGAGATTCAAAACGATAATACCATATAATTCCTGGTGTATGCGATTGTAACGGAAAATTGCGATCCAATTAACCGAAATAATAATGATGGTAATAGCTACGCTGATTGACATACCGCCGCGGCAAATCTGGATTATTCGTTTTCGTATATGTATAAAACGGGGCACGGATTAGTAATCTATATATATATATATATATATATATATGTACATAACCTATGTATACACGCGCGTATCCGCGTTGTCCATTTCGGAGAAAATGCGAGCTATGCAAACCCAGCCATTTTCGACGTTTATTTAAATTTTTCGTCCTCCGATTATTGGACCGGCGCCATCGAAATCTGGCCGGAAAAATCGTCCGATTTTGAATACGAAATTTCCGGATATTGCGGCTCCCCGCGTGCACGTCCTTCGTTTTCTATCGGATAAAAGCGACCTTGGCCTATATCTTCTACCTCGGAACTTCGAAGAATCTCGCTGGAAATTTTCTCCGTTCGTTCTTGGTTCGTGCGAGCCAAGCTCAAAGTCTTTTCAAGGGAGAAACGTGACCCGAAGAGATAGGAGAATAGTGTCCGGTCGTTTTTCGGTTCGTTTTTAAAGCGGTCTTCGCGTTTTAAGCGATCTCGAGCTGAAACCGTTCCTCGTTGAGATCGAAGGGGAGGGAATCGTCTGCGATTGGTTCCTTGAACAAGAGAGCTCGAACCAATTGAGTAATTCTAAGCCAACCGTGGATGGATTCCTTTCCTGTAACCGACTAAGCTTTGTAATTCCTCGGACGAGTTAATTTTCTCGATTTCCTCTAAACCTCGATGGTAATTGAAGCGTAGTTATATCGAAATGTCGGAACGTTGAAAGGTTCACGAGCTTAATGTCCCTCGTATAAAATTGCTATTTAAAGTCGCTTATGAGCGTGACAATCGATTAACCGGCCGCGTTTCGCTTTAACCGTAATACTAGCTTCTATCTGATAATGGATGTCGTCTATAAAACTGAGGAATAAGCTTGGAAAACATCGGTGACAGCAAGACGAGTGAACTATTAAGACGCGTGGGTTAACCTAAACGTATAACGTAGGAACGTTCCAGCGGATCCAGGCAACGATCTATGCCTTCCAGCTTGACTATACGCAATTAATCATAGTTGTCTGTAGTGGAGTGCTCGTTACCTGTTCCGTATAATTAAAATTAATTATGGCCGTTTGTAATATCACCGACTGCGCCCGCACTAACTAATTGTTAGTGATGCATTGTTTCGCCGCATCCAGTTAGTCGTTAAAGCTCTTCTAGTGCCTTCTCCACGTAAAGGGTTGCGTCTCTCGCTTTCCGCTCATCCGTTTTGCCTCATCCTCGCCTTCCTTCCTCGCTTTGTCCACCTTTGTCCAAACACGTGGTCGGAAATTTCTGGAATTGTATCTCAGAGAGCAAGGATTTCTGACCTGAATTGCTTGTTGTCCGTTCTATGTCGAGCTATATGAATACCGTACTTTTCGTGAATACGTTCAGCTTCTGCTGCAAGCCATTCGCTGACTTTAAGATCTGGCGCAGACGAACGACGGCGACGTCGTTGCAATTCCCGGGTGATTCGTTGCATTTATGTTTCCAATAATGCAAAAGTGCGATTCCGCTGTTAGAAACATTACATGGATCGGATTCGATCGGTAGATTTTACTTTCCTACACTTGTTACATTTATTTTATTTTACCGTGTTTACAAATTCATTTAAGTATTTTCATAAATTCTGAATAGTTGAAATGCATGTACACTTTACTTCTTAAATATCAATTAAATTGAAATAAAAAGGTGGTGTAATATTGGTGCAGAGATAGCTGCCGAGAAAAGTTGAAAATTTCACTGCAAATTAACATGTAACGATACTCGTAGTTGTCTTTCTTTCTTTTTCTTTCTTCCACCGACTCTCTTTAGTTAATGACGTTGCATGTTTCGAGAAATTCCTCGCGGACTTTTAGCGAGACTTCCGATCGTGCCAGTGACCGCCAGCTTTGTTTACGCGAAAGTTATGTTCGTCGGGAAGTTCCAGCTGGTTCTTCGAGTCATTGGCCCTCGTCGTCGGTGTCGTCGTCGTCGTTTGCGAGAAACGCGAGCACCTCCGTGCGCGCACCAGCAATTACCAAAGCAGGGCTGCAAGGAGACGTCGCGCCGAGCTGCTTCCACCGAAGTTACCAAAGTTGGCTAAATGAGCTCCAGAGGAGCGCTAATTATTGTCCCTCATAATGCAACGGAATCCCTTCGAGCTGCATTCGCGCGCTAGAAAGGCCAAGAGTTATTTTTGTGTTCCGCTAGACAGAGACACCGTATAAATACAAAAGATCGCACAAAACGATAACGTCATGGCGAATTCTCGCTAGGAGAACCCTTCTACCTTGCTGCAGTTATAGATTCGTATCTATTTGTTTAATATTTCCATATTATCATTTGATGATACAATGCAACGATTTATAACTTTGCTTCATACCATAATTTGCGTATTTCAAGACAGAAGATACTGGTTTGAAAATGTACGGGAAAGATTTTAGTTTCTTCCGAAACTATGCATAGCGAGTTCATCGCTCCAGTTAGTTACCGATTCACACATCCTAATTTATTTTGCATCCATATTTTACATCGGTATTTCGTATTTGGTTTCGCACTCGTACAATTAACGATGCGAAAGTTTGCGATGACTGTCTGTCGCAATAGCAGAAAGAATATGGCAAATTAAGAATCGTACGTGTTGGTCCTTGCAATCCCCTAATCTAAATCTCATTGAAAATGTTTACGGAAGAAAACAGATAGAAAAAGAATTAATAACACGAGTGTAGGAATTGTATAGAGCAATGAATTAATATAAATAAACGAGAGGAAAATTATGTATATACATATACATGTGTAAATATGAAGAGCCTGTATATAAACATCGAGCCTCCTAAATAATAATTCTTAAAAGTTGTATTAATTTCCTAATCTCCTTTTCCTGTAAACGCCTTGATAATTACGAACAAGTATCTACATTGATATTACACGATGATACAATACACGGATACGTAAGAAATGCATATTGTACTTACGATATTGTATATTCGATCGATGCTACTGCTTTATCATGATAGCGTACACAGAACAAACAAATAAACGAATAGAATGCAATAACAGATGAGAATGAAAATTCTATCTGTTCCTCACGGCGTCTAGTCTGCTATACGATAACGCGCGCCTTTATCGTCAACGTGAAACGTTTTCCGTTCAATCTTCCGTGATATTGCAGCGGAACAGTCAGACTCCGCAGCTGAAATCCTTTTTCGTTCGCAATGGCACGCTAATACGCATCTCGTGGTGTTTTCAGCCCTGTGCCGCGCATGAAAGGAACGCAGATGCGATGTTTATTGCCTCGTTGGCTAGTAAGCCCATGCAACCCCTATGAATATTTGCGTTTCGTGCGAGAAACCTTGCGGCCCCGGTTGATCCACTTTCAAACAACTCTTTATGCACTGCTAAAACAGGTCTATAGCCCCGCAAATGGTATGCCGTTTGTAGGATTAGTGTGGCGTAAGTGGTTAGGCGAATACGATACACGTGGCTTCTATTAAAAAAATACGCTGAGACGTGGCTAAATCACTCACGCTATCGTTTGACTTAAAACAGAAAAACGTGTGAACAAAATAAGCCGTGTTTTATATAACCGTGTTGTTTCTTTGATATCTCATCGCGTTTTTAATAATTTTACAAATAGCGTTAAAGGATAAGAATTAAAGGAATGGCTAAAGCGATGTAACGACTGAGAAAACGAAAGCTCTTTACAACTATCCTTTCTGCCGATAACGTGGATTTATCTGTTAGAAAATTCTATTTTTGTAGAAAATAATATACGTATTTACATTTGAGAACCAGAATAATCCGTACATCCATTCTTCTGTTTCCCCATAAAGATTGTATTCTAAACAAGTAATTTAAAATTCCAAAAGTCCGATTACAAGTCCGCAAAGATAGTTGCTCGTTCAGCGAAAGAAACTTCTCGTCACTGTGCAGATCGCTGTTCTAAGAACGCCCACTTTTCCTATCCTTTCTTCTCCTGCTTCTTTCGCGTTCTTTTTCTTTTCCCTTGCCTCCTTATTCCTTCCCTTGCTTCATTCCAATATCGCTATTAGATATCACCTTAGTAGATGTATCTAAGTAGACGAAAGCACCGATCGAACAGTACAAAGACAAATCCCTGAAAAAATCTCGCGACGAAGCTCGTACCACTTGAAATCAGCGAGAGACGAACGACTATGGACAAAAGCCGAAAAACGAGAGCGAAAGTTAGGTCCGCAAGGGCGCGATTTATCGCTGGAACGATCAGCCACTGCGTACAAGTGAGACGATTCCATTTTTCCATTTACTGGTAGCGGCCCACTCGTCACCGCAGCCCGTTGTCCTCCCGAACGTCAACCCCATCTCCGCATCTGGATCCACGTCCATCGGGATCGTCCGGTTGTACGTACCGTTCATTCGTTCGTTTCGGTTTCATTCGTTCGTTCGAGCCGAAGCACAATTGCTTCGTCGTGCATGCCACGAAGAGAAGCGGCTCGTGAAAGTTGCATGAATGGAATGAAAGAAACGCGAGAGCGAATTGGGTGGATAGATGAGACGAAGCTGTCGCACGGCAATAGGGATAAGAGGAGGAGGAGGAGGGGGGGACAGAATGATAGATGTTTAGATGGATAGATGGATGGATGGATAGCGGCTGATAGAAGTGGTAAGAGAGGAGTGAGACGAGGAGGGGGAGGAGGGGGATGCTCGGTGCAAATAAATCACGCGCCAGACGAATTTACTTGATCGCGATCGGTTGTTGCTGGCGGCGATAATCGGTGCCCGAGATACTTTCTCGCGGAAAAGTTCGAACACTTGCGGTCTCGTGGTGTATCCTGGTGATTCAACGATCGAGAACCTGGACCGTCGGACGGGAATGATAGGAAAAGGAAGAAATGAACGAGTGGATGGAACCAGGACGAAAGTGGAGAAGGAAAGAGGACGAAGTAGGTGGAGGAGGAAGGGGAGAAGGTTGCGGAAGAGAGAAAAATTGGAATTTTGCTGACGCGGCCGGCAACGGGCCGTTCTAATTCGCGTCGATTCGCGCACTGCACAGCCGCCGCGTTGTTTCTGACAGCTTACACGTATATGTGGAGATTTCAAAATAAAACCGTCAGTCGGAGAAATTTCCTACGTACGGGCCGACACGATACGATCGAGCAGACGCTCGTAAACCGTTAGTTTCAATCAACGGGGGTAAATGGTTTTCTATCCGAGCACACCCCCATTCCCGTCACCTCGTCTCACCCTGGTCCACCTCTCCTCCACCGTTTCTCGTTCCTAGTACCCGATGTTGCGATACCGGCCGCGTATAAAGTGAAAATCTCCGGCTGGTTCAATTTGCACGCGGTCCAACCCCGAACTTTTGGAATTCCGCTGGTGGCCTGACACCTGGCCCGGCTAAAAATTCATCGGCCCGAACGTGCTGGTCAGACAGCTTGATCGGAGCTTGTGGACCGAAGAAGTTGGATTTTGAATTGAATTTAAATTTAGATTTCGGGAGATAGAGTTGTTTCGGATTCTATATTTGCACGAGACACGATTTATTCGAAGCGAATGAACGAAAGATACATCAAAGTAGAGACGTAATGCGAGCATCAGCTTAGATGGTTATCTCTCGCGTAGCTTTCATTGAGTTTCAAGTATTATGGATCTGTGGAAAAAGCGTATGCTTGAATTTACGGAATGAAAAGCGAACGTATAGCGAAGCCGAAATATTCCAGTCGCTGAATACGTTTCGAAAATGCCTGCGTAGTTTATCCGAAGTGAGTGAAAGAGATTGTAATATACGGATAAAGAGAATATACGAATAGTGGAAAGAGATGCGTAGCGTGCGACAATTTCTAAACTATAATCATTGAATTGCTTTATACCTTTACCCAAAAATTCTCTCAACGTTAGATAAACCGGCAATGACATGAAAATATGCAACAAAGAAATCAAAATGACATGCATTGTGACAAAATACAACGAGAAAAATGTTCATTAACTTCTACTCGTATGTTTTCTAAAAATTCCTCCGAATCTCTAAAAATTCAGCGGATCTATAAAATTTCCACGAGAAATGAGGATTTACTATTTTCGCGCTATTCTAACAATCCTGGGGTTAGTAACGTATTCTGACATTTTCACATTTCCAAAAAATGTATGAAACAGATTCCTACGCTAATGTACAACAACTGAAAAAGATCGTGTCTGTCTTTGTGTTCCAGGTGATTTCTCGTTACATATTTATCCGGTGGAACTGGAGGACGATGGCACATACCAATGCCAGGCATCGCCCACGAACGACGGCCAGCCAGCATTACGCTCGAGATTCGCCAAGCTGAGCGTGCTGGTTCCGCCTCAGAAACCAAAGATCCTTCAGGGCGACTTTCTTATCACGACCGAGGACCGGGAATTGGTGATCGAGTGCGTCAGCGTGGCTGGCAAACCGCCCGCGGAGGTAAGTCTCTCGTTTCTCTTTTACTTTGAATATCGATTGAACCGGATGGTAAGAAGTGGAAGATTGTACGAGGATTTACGAACACCGACGTAGGTGAGCTGTTTGCTGAGAGAGATAAAAGAGGAACTTGTACGAGTTCAAACGTTTCTATCTCGTTGAGCATCTCGCGAACAGCAAAGGGTATATACACTGTCTAAAAGTATCAGAGAATCCCTATTAATGATTCTGTTGCATCAATCAGACGGCATTAGCGAAAAAATATTCTACAGGTATCATAGATCGATGCGTTATTTGTACGAGACTGTCGTAAAGATTGGTTTTAAGATAAGTTGTTGCTCCTTACGAGACATTCGACAAGATAGAAACGTTTGAAGCAGATTCCTTGTTACATCGGTCAACAATTTGTAGGTACCGACACATTGTAGTACGAAAATCGATCGTTCTACGATCCTGCATCTCCATGAATTTGATCGAACTAATTATGTCGTGTTATATTTTTGAATATATAACCACGTGAAAATTAATCGTCGAAGAAGGAAGGATTTCTTGATGTTCAATCGTGGTGTCATTGTTGGAGTAAGATCCTGCGCAAAGCGCGAAGAAATTCACATAAACTTCGAGTAAAAGCTCTATAAGAACAGCAGAGAGCCAGTTGGTCCTGGCTCATAAAACGAGTAGGTACTAATTTAAAAGCGGAGAAAAGAGCTGCTCGGCAACGAAAATGCATAAATCTAGGAGCCGCAATAACGCGTTAAACCGCATTACGCCAGACACATAATTACCGGAGCAAAGGCTTTGTCCTTTCCACGGAGCGTATCGTAAAAGGCTTCTTCTCTCCGAGCGCTTGTGCCACGAGTCGAAAAATCTTCGCGAAAGCAACCCGAGGCGAGATTGTTCGGGTTTGTCGACGTTGGTACAACCAGCTAGAGACCGCGATACCTTTTGATGGATGTGTTGGCGTTCGTCTCGCGGCGATGACGGGACCGCGCGCCGAAACGCTTTTAAACCGGCAAGTAGAAGTGACTCGACGATATGGCGGCTTGACCGACTTCGGATCTGCTTCGCGGCTCGAACTACTACGTACGGTTGGATCATGCGAGAAAAAAGAGAAGAAAAAGAGAAAGGGGAACGCAAAAGAGATCTTTAAAGGCGCTGCAGAGGGACTGCGTGCATCGCGTTGGGAGGAGAAAAAACCGGCACGAGGTAAAAAGCGCTGGGGAAAAAGCGACCACCCAGCTTCGATCCGCTCGTCTTTGTCTATTTACTTTGACGGCGGTGTTTTTGAGCTCGTAGGTACGTGTGCACGGTGAAATGGCGAAGCGCGACGCGGCGCCACACTAGGAACACCCTTTCGATTCCACCTAGACGCGATGACGCTCGAATAATGGTATCATTAATCCCTCGGCGAGCTAGCGGTGCACGTACGCTAGCGCCATCGGAGCCAGCTTCGATCGAATTATCGAATTATCGAGCACGCAGGCGAGAAACCTTCGGGAAACACTTTGGACGTTAGAGACCTATTTGCTGATTAAAAATCGAACGTTAGATATCGAGGAATATTAACCTGGAAATCCTAAATCTTCATCTGAGCCTATTTTCTTTTCTTATCTTCGATAACTCTAACACAACGTGGATATCAAGGTGATAGAAAGATATGTACGGTAATGGTCGCTTAAATCTCAGCGAGTTAAGGTGTTATTAATGATATTACTGAGAACAGAAATGTTATTTCTCGCCCTTTGGCGGAATCACCATACAAAGAAGGCGACAACGCCTTCGCGAAAGCAAAGATTCACCAATAGCAACACGCCAATAGCGATAAAAGTCAAAGAAGACTGAGAAATAGACAATTGAAACAGACATCACTTATAGAACGCTTTCGAATTTATTCGGTAGCCACATATTTCAATCGAAGTCAATCTATCATATATTTGTCTTATATTGTTCCGCATGCGAAGCGGCAATAACTTAGTTATAGATAGACAATATAAATATATTGATAATAAAAATACCTCGTATAGGTAGTTAGTTATAACGAAAACTCGTCAAGCTTTCATCCGCGAGCTTATTGAACCCCTGTCGTAATAAAGATCAGGTCGAGGGTGAGAGGGTAGGAATATCGATGATGCGGCGATAATGCGCTGGCCGATTCGCGACACCGCGAACAATTTCGCGGTGGGCCAGCCTCGCCGCTAATTCACCGTTCGTTCGGTCGCGATTGTAGTCACTTTAATACAGAAATCCGCTTTCGATGGCGGTCGAACCGTTCAAGCCGCTGTTCCTTTCGGCCTAGATAAATAACGAGTTGCCGGGATTGTCGTCGACGCGGGGAATCGAGCCGCGGCGCCAACCGGTGAAAAATTAATTAAATTTGTTTCATGGTCGTTCGCAGGTCTGGCGCGGTTTTTAATTAAAATTACGCGAATCCCTTGATTAATGTCGTTACATGGGGATTCGTGATGCGAACGATACTCAAAACGTGCTGGCAAACATTGCCTCTACCCCTCCCCTTGCCCGGAACATCGCCGAATCTGAAAATCCACCGATTTATCCGATTTCGGAAAATTTCTTTCGGATCGAAGTACCCAAAGTGCGAACGCGATACGCGAGTGCCTCGTTGCGAATCGACCCGTGAACGAGATTCAATTATCACCGACCGCTGTGTGTTATAATCGTTTGCCTGGTCATTCGAAGCCTGGCGCTTCGCCGATTTCGTAAATATTATCGACGCGCGACCCTCGTCCGGCGAGTCGTGTTATTCCATACCTTCGAAATTAACTCGTTGCAAACGAAAGGTTATACCGAAATTTCTAAACTAAAAGGCGGAAACTCATGGTATAGCGATCGGTTACATCATTATACCGGTAACATGTAAATTGAGAAAGCGATTGAACTTGCGGTTCGTGGATCTGTTACACGGCTATGTATATAGTAGGTGTTGTTCGCGTATGGTAGTAGTACCGTTTCCAATAGTGAAATGTTAGCTGGAAAGATAATTTTCTTGTTTTCATTCGTTTCAATAAGAAAGAGTTATTGCGCACGGATTTCCTAATAGATACCTTACCTAGTTTAAATCACAGATTATTCAGTGATTAATTTTCATACGGACGGTTCTGTTCTTTTATAGTAGCGTGTCACGCGATTGAACGTTATTTAGTTTAGTCGAAAAAAACAAGGAAAACATGTTGCAACATGGAGGATGGATCGTACAGCGAATGATCCATTGCAGTCGGTCCGGAAACAGTGATTTTATTCACCGTCCCCTCTTCAAAATCGGCTTCACGCCGCGAGGTGAAAAAAATATCATTGCCCAACATACGGTAACACACGTGGAAAGATAGTTATTCTCTGGTTTGCGTTATACAAAAAAAAAAAAAAAAAAAGGAATAGCTTCTACATATCCGAACTCTCGATTCCATTCTCTTTCTCCGATAACAACAAGCGAAAAGTAAAGCAGAAAAAATCACGATGGAAGGATAAAAGGCAAAGCGAGGGAATTTAATCGACGACAGAGTGATGCATTCCGATCCATTGTAATTCATCAATGACGCGCGGTCCTCGGCGGTACGGCGCGGCGCAGCGTAGAAAATAATCGTGAAAAATCTCTGCAAAAATTCCGGCTATTGTTCGACCGCTGAAAGCTTCGCGGTGGTACACAAACGCAGGTGGATTGATCCCTAAGATAATCCGACTCGTTGATGCAGTCTGCTCGTGCTCATTTTTCTTTTCCTTAAAAAAAAAAAAAGCATAAAATACTTTTCGTTGTGCATCGGGACAAATTATCTCAAATTTTCCTCTCTGTTAAAGTAGCGTGGAGAAACGCGTCGGAACTGCGACGCCATCATAGCCGTCTGCTCGTCGATGGCGCCGGAACTTGGTGAAACGAGGACTACAATTGTCGCGGTTACCGTTAGAATGGCGTATATCCGATGAATTACGCGTATAATCAAAAATTGCGGGAAAAGCTATTGCGAAGGAGAACGAGAGAAACGAAAAGTGGCATTTATTCTGCCGTGGTTGAACAATCGCGATTACAAATAACGTTTGTTACGACTAACAGCGTCTGTATCGATTACCAGCGAGCCAGAGATATCGCCGATATCCTCCAATGATTTGCCTGCTATCGCTCGAACGGTCTCGTGAATTATTTTTACTTGACCACGTTGTAACGTCTCGTTACGGCAAAGATATTCGCGAAAAAGCAAAACAAAGGAGGAAAGAAATACGACAGGAGGCTGATTTATCAAAATCATGGAGGTAATTAAAAATAACCGGTTTCTAACGAGTCTGAAACGACTCGAGTTATTTAGTCGGAGCAGTCGTTTTACAGATATCTAGAAAGATATAATTTTGTAGGTGCCTTGCAAAATCATCGGCTTGGTATAACCATATCGTGTGTAAATACGATACAATCTCATATTCTACAAACGATACAAATTCATTGTATCTGGCTAGTCGTAATAAAATGTAATCTTCGTAAAATGAATCGCAGCAATTATAACCGCAGGTTGTGTACGTGAATAAATGGCACATGTCGAATAGTCTTTGAACTTAAACATTCGTAATAAAAAGTTTCGATTCCAATACGAAGATTTTTGAGTTTCCTCTCTGCAATACCGGATCTTCCGGATCGAGTAACTGATTTAACGGAAAACCCGCTCGTGATTTACCTTTCAACGAAATACCGGCACTCGTGTATTTTTTCAAGCCGGATGCAGATTTTTCGATAAACGTTTCATTATGTTAAAGAATTTTAGAGGGGCGGATGTTACGGTTTCAATGTTAAATGCAAAAGTTCCACGAATTTCACCGACCCGATTTCCATGAATTTCTTCTTTTCTTTTTCAATTTCTGTGTTACCAAACAAAACAAAAAACTAGTCGATGAACTGTATTTGCTGCGATCGTTCTTGAAGTTAAGCATCGCGCGCCCGTTAATTAGCCGTTAGAGCGAAATATAGGATTAGAACGCGTCCCTATTTGGTCGTTGTATGAATTCATGAATTTTCAGTGGGTGAATAAATCAGCCGGACCCTCTGACCCTCGAGAGCACAGGATTGCCGCTCGTCTTTGTCGTGTAATTCAAAAGTTAATATTAAGCAGCTGCTCTCTCGTATTTTAGCCGTTGCATCGACTCGCCGTGATTCCGGTGCAGTTTCAATTATCGCGAGGCTTCCGTGATTTTTCCATCGACGCCGTTGGCGCTCTCGAACACGGCCGACCAACCCCGATCTTTCTCTTCGTTCCACCCTCTCGCGAAAGGCAGCCGCCTCTTCTCTTTCATTTCCTCGTAACTTCTCTCAGTTCCGTGAATTTCTTTCATATTGTTGCGGAAACTTGCCGCGAGAAGCATCGCCAAGTTTCTCTCGAAACAAAATTTTAATATCGCTGTCGCGTTCTTAATTCTATTATGGCCAGCGGGATGGGGTACAAGATCAAAGGAAAACGTTTTCCGCCGACCTTTCGCCCCTTCTTATTCCCAACCTATGCAAATAGGACGAATTTAAGGAAAGAAAAACATCCCGGTAGCTCCTGCATACATTCATAAGGGACCAAAGGCGGAGGTTTCATTAGAAAGAATCCCAGTCTCGAGAACGAAAGGCCCGATAAAAATTAGCCACCCTTGTTGGAGTTGGACGAGCACGATTCGTTCGACCTCTGGATACGAGCCAATTGCACCCAATGAAATGAACGCGATATTTGTTCGCCGCTATTACTACGAGCGTTTTATGCGTAACGCCACGATGGAAATGTCGGGCTACGTTAGGTGCTTGGGATATTTAGTGGGTTTCGTAGCAGCTAACAATCGTGGTTGGAATATCATAGAATATTTAAAGTGACTTACTGCTTTTACGAACGGCTGTAGCACCTGTAAGAGAAGTAACTCGTGCCTTCTCTCTGAGATATATTGTTGACGAATGAACGAAACGTACTTTGAATACGAAATACGCTATTAGCTGATTTCAAATGACTACGTGTTCCGTACGATCCAAAAATTAAAAAGAAATTCGCCTAGTGTCTTAGTATCATAGAGAACGTTCTTGTCAAAAATCCAAGTCGGAAATCGAATAAAAAGACGAAATTAATAACAAAAGTAGCGACAGATGCAATTGATCAAGCGATGCTATATTCTTGGCCAGTAATACGTATCAACGTTAAGAGAAAGCTTCTTACTTGCACACATCCATAATCAGCGATAGAAGTCATTCCATTTAATAAAGAGCAAACACCAGATTATAATAAAATATAAAAAGAAGAAAGGAAGGGAAGAGATTACAGATAACAGACTGACACTCGCACTTTGATAGGAAAACGCGTGAATTTTTTTCTCTGACTTATCCTCCGTAAAGCGTAATGCATTTTTATAATAAACTTGAAATATCCGGAGAAACGTAGTGCCTGGAATATCGGCTGACGTTCGGCAAACTGTCGCGTAAGTTCAACGTGTACTCGTTGCGCGACACGTTCCAACGCGAAGCCGAGGCTCGTTGACTATACGGACAATTCGTGTACCGTGTTGGGAAAGAAGTTCTTGCTACGGCTTTTACCACGAAGGAAGACTCTCTGAATTTATGGGAGAAACCGTTTCCATTCGCCGTCTGCTAATGTCAAGCGCACACCCACACGCTTGCTTTCCTTTCACGGCTGAAAACAGTTACACGAGACCCGTCGAGACGAGCACCGGCAATTATAACGGTGTAACACGCGTATGTCGCTCGATGACGCCAGGCTAGATAATTAATTTCATTAGGAGGGCAAACAGTCGTTTTTGCCGGCCAGCTGGCTGCTTTACGGGTTTGTCGCGCGCGACTCGATTCGTATCTAATGAAACCCGATGAATTTTGTTCGTTCGTTACTACGAATACCTTTTTCGACCAGTCTACGTCTGCTTAATGAGGCTCGACTATACAGCTTTGGAATTTTTTCTTGTCGTATTTTTAGTAGGGTTTTAACTTTAGAGTAAAAATACAGCCAGCTCGAACGATACGATGCGACATACATGGAAGAAAAAATAACTCAGATAAACGTTAGGTCGTCCGAAAAGTTTCTTTCGTTTTATAAAGAAATAATGGATGCACAACATTTGTCCATTTTATATTATTTTATCGAATTACGTATGATCAAAATTGTTCTATCAGGATAAAGATTACAACGTTCGACATATTAAGTTTCATGTTTGTATAAAGATGCATCGTTTTAAAAGACGTGTCTGTAAAAGAAAAACACTTTTCGGACAACCTAATATCTTCTATACTATACAGTGGCTTGCGAAACTCCTCGAACACTTAACGTGGGAAATTTTTATGAGTGTATTATGTATGTTGTGCGAAACTTTTTTAAGTTTCACGAACCATAATGAGGCATGACTATCATGATTACGATATAAAATGTACATAAAATTAATGATATCTGTTGCAAAGTTTGAACGAATGTTCAAATACTTTCATGTACCGTTGTATATTCTAATATTCATCCATTCTTTCTTTCTCTATTGTATAATCTTCGTTGTTCGCATCGTATACGTGTTCATAAACTTTTCTTTCACATTCTAATTTCAAGCTCGCGCTCCTAACACTTGAAGCCGAGTCACGGACAATGAACAATCGTGCAAAGTTTCTATTATAGGAGAGAGAAAATGTTGACGATTAGTTTCGAAGTCTACACACAACTATGTAGATGTAGGTGTGTCATTAGAGGGGGAGTGTAGAGAACAGGAAAATTCTAGCGACAAGCCGCGAGAGCGCACGCATTTCCATAAAACTCGCGACGTGACGTTCCGACAGCTGGGTCGATCTGTCGGGTGCCCAAAAACAAGCACGCTAGCCGAAAGTTCTAATTCGCCAACTGTTGAAGTAGAAAGCTGCTCGTTAGGAAGAGACGCGAAGCCAATTTATTCGATCAAATTACTCGGCGGGGTGCAATTAAACGCAAAGCCGTCTGAGGCTGGTGGGGACAGAGGATGAAGAGGATCGTCGTTGATGTTTCCAGCTATCCGTCCGATTCGATTTCGTCTCTCGTAATTTGAACGGATATTTCCAGCTTTCCAACGGATCTTGTCGGTTCTATTTATCAATAGAAACAACTTTCGAATTATTCATCAACGTCAGTGTACGCCGTCGCGACTTGTACAGAAACTAGGGTCATTTTCGTTCGACTGTCGAACGGCTAGCTAATAATTTCCCGTGGGTATTTGCGAATAAACAACGTCATGAACTAACTAGAAGCCACGTTGAACGGGTCGAGATCGTACGAGCCTTGTTTTTCCTTGTCAATCGTTGCTTTTCTCTATCGGCTCTATTTAATTACCGTTCACGTTGAATGCCAGAGAAGGTTCGTTCGAATAAAAGGTCGCCGAACAAAAAAGAGTTCTTCTAGGAGACGTTGAATTGATGACGGGATCGCGCTATCTCTCGCTTTGGTTTCCCAATTAACATCGATAAAGGCGTCGTGATAAAGACGAACGACTTGGCTCCGCAGGGATACACGTGACGTTGCTATTTCGATGACTCTCACGGAGGCGAGGTTAGCGACTAATGAATATGATATCGTTCATTGCGAGCTTGTAGCTTTTGTGACAAATTGTCCGAATGAGAGACAGTGTTTCGTAAAGTTTGTAGATTAATTCACACGAATTTCCAGATATAAATTACACAAAGCCGCTCTAATCGTAACCGAAGTCACAAGTGTCCATTTCTTTTACAATCTCGGATATACGGTATAGTGCAAACGTTTTCGATTATCCTCTATGAATAATAATAATAATAAGTATAAAGATACATGCTGCTATTTTAAATCTATCGCTAGTTCTGGAATAGAGTTTGAGCTGAAAATGTCATCGGTAATTTGTTAAAAGGATATCGATTTATTCAGAATAGTCGATATTGTAAAACTTTCTTGCCAAATAATGTTTCGATAAACCTATTTTGTACAGTCCGTCGCTCCATTATTCAGCATTTGAAATAATTCACTTACGGTTTTAACTTTTGTTCTCCTTATAGCTTCTAAATTCTTTTATGTATATATTTAGTAACATTTTGACCAGAATTACATGTCTAGAATTAATTGTTTAAAGGATTTCCTAAAAGAAACTGTTATATTTATAACAACGATCTAGCGAGTTCATCTCTTTCTCGTCAAATTACCTCATAAATCTTGTCACCTTTTTTGTCAAAAGTTAGACAAGAAATTGCTTTTCTAAATTCTATCGTCGATATTCATCTAGAAACTAACTACCCTTAAACTTATGTATTTGATTAAAATTTTTTAATAAGCGGAATTTCGTGATACAAATTCCTCTCTTTCAACCTCTGAAACTATTTTTAAATGGCAAGTACTGTACAAATATTCGAAAGTAAAAGCAACTCAACTCTCCGCGGAACCATCCTCCGCGTTCTCTTTTCTGGTTCTTAAGTATTTCTATAAAAGCGTATGAAGTATCCTTTAACGAACCTGCGCGGAAACATTAGACGGAATTAACCGCTTACGTGGATTTATAAAAATATAAGGGCGTTAGGGGAGGCTAGTCTGGAAATAAACGAACGGAGCCAAGGTTACGGAGGCACGGTTTTACAAAAAGGGAAGATCGCGTTCAGGCTGTCGCGTTCACATCGTTATTTAGGTCGTAAAAAATCGCTGAACGGAAGAATAGGTGAACGGAACGCGGCTGGTTCACGGAGCATTTATTTAGGGTGTGACTGATCCATTAACGCTTATAATCATAATACCAACGTACCCGCGAATGTCGATCATCTTTCGTTCACTGCAGCCGTAAATGAAATACGCGCGGCAATTCGAAACGCATTGATGAGAAACGGAGGTGTACCACAGAAATCTGGATTCGTGGATTCTGAAAATTTTCTAATTAAAACGAACCAAATGAATTTATCCGCGAACTCGTAATCGTCATTTTCGTCGCAGTCGTCGAGAAAAGTAGCGTTAAACGAGTCTCGGCGGAAATATTAAGAAATCACCGGAGAAATCATCTTGATTGCGCGCTTTCTTTAACAATTTACGTCACAAAATAGGAATAAGAAGCATCCTTTAATTTTTTCCCCGCGACATTTTCTACTGTTATTGTTCGCTCGAGAAGGAAGATTCATCGGATGGGATGGCCAGTGCCACAATCGCCGACGCAGCTGGAATTAAGTCGGCGACCGTTCTCAAAGAAGTCGTACGTAAGGGCACGAAGAGAAGAACGTATATTTTCCGAGGTGAAGATGCAAGAAAAGTTCGTTGCCAAGAGGTGGAACCTGCTCATCGAATATTCATCGAGCGACGAAAGAAATTTCAAAGACCGTCCATCCAGTGCTGAAGATCTTGCATCATTATTTCTTTTTCCTCTCGTTTTCTTCCATAGCTCGGTTCTTTCCTCATTCTTTCTCCCTGTCCGCGACCCTTCCGTCGTAATTGCGCCACGTTTATTAAAATTATAACGCGCTGTAACAACGCGGCTGGTTCCGCGCTATCGCGCCAGGTATCGTAAATAATATTCGAGCAAAGCGAATCGTAACTCCAAGTGATATGAGAGTACAGGAGCATTGATGCAGCATGCCTAATTATAGACGATACGATCGATTCGCGTCGGTGCAGCTACGGCAGAGCAGTGCTTGCTTCCCGTACGTAGAGGTGCATACGCCAACACGCATCGATACATAGACGCGGTTAGCCGTATATCATCGTATTGCCTAGAGGAATAATAGAAGAGCCGTAGGGAAAGTGTGCATCGATGTTCGTCAAAAAGGCACTAGTGAGATTTTTTTTCGGCGATTCGTACTCTGACGAATACACTTTCATTATCTGGCTAGTCGAACAGTGGCTCGATCGTAGAAGTTTCGTGCTAGATTGCATGCAGTTCGTTGTTTCCGCGGTTTCGTTTGAAATCGGCTGGAGCCGACGCGTCGGCCGATTTTCTTCCCGATTTCGTAGCGTTTTAATCGCGCCCCTAGTTAATTACAAATTACTCGCTGGCGGTGATGATGAAAGTTTACCTACGAAGAATTCGTGCAACAGTTTCAGTTTCGTGCAAATGGGTCGCGTAATCGTATTATATTCGCTTCTTTATCTACGATCTGGTGGAAATAACATCACACCAGCATCGTTGATCTTTTAAGATATTACCGCTATATTTAAATTTTATCTGCTGTCAAGTATATTACACTTTGGACAAATTAGGAAAGTAGACCATACTTTTTACTACGTACAAATTATTAAACACTGAAATGCAATACAGATTATGGCAACTTAACCCTTCCAATATGGAGAATACTTCAAGGCTTTTAAAGAAGGAATAATTTATATTTCTTATATACAGGGAAAAGCTATCTGTTTCCACTCTATTTTTCCTAGAGGCATCAGTTCATTTTTTTTTCTTCTTATCGGGATATTCATAACTTTTTAACAAAAATAAACGGCTTCTGGTAACAATAATCCAGCGGCGCTTCTTAACGTTGCTAATAGCCAGACTGCGAGAGTTTATTTCCCGAGTATTTATAGAAATATTAAAGGTGCAAAAACGCACAGGTTGCGCATAATATGCAAAAATATATAAAATATTCAAAATACTCGTAGCAAGTAACGTAAATCTCTATCTAACTTCTTTACTTATATCCATCAGAATTTAATGATATTTGCAGTCTACTAATAACTACGCTCTTGATAGGATATTAATCTTCCATTAAAAAATGCAAAAGAAATTTTGTCGTTCGTCTGTACCATAAGAAGTAGTATAACATTATTATCTACATATAACCTCCTATACATAGCGTACATAGCGTAACACCAAGAATACTAACTAGAAGATAGAAATCCAGCCACGAAATCCCAGATTAGCGTCGATTACACGAAACTGCGGAGTAGCGTTTCTGATCGGAAATATCGGTATCGGTGTCGAGCCAGGTTGCCCCAGCGGCACGAGATTTCTAATTAGAACCGATTAGATCGATCTCCGCTCGCTGGAATCGCCGCTACGAACTTAGGCATTCCGGGCGTGATATCGGAGAAACGATATCATCGTCGTTTCGCGGAATCGTTCCAACAACGAGATTCGCGCGTGTTTCCAGGAAAACCAGTCGACTAAGGATGAAAGAAAAAAACAAAAGAAAAGTGTCACGGTGCTATGCATATATATATATATACATCTGGTGGATCGGCTCGGGACGAGAAGGGATTTTCAATCAAGTCGGCTGCAGGCTGAATTAATTCCGAAGAAAATTCGAAAGTTTGGAAAGCGAGAGCCGCAGATGAAGCTCGCGGTTGCCGGAAGCTACGTGCAAGCCGAGGGATCCGAACTACTTGCTGGCCCGTTAGAAACCCGATCAAGAGGATCGATCGTAGCCGAATTATTGAATAAAATATATGACGGAATCCGTTATAATGAAATAACTTCCGATATGCTCGGTCCATCCCGGTTCTCTCTCATCCCCCTTGACTGTGTTCAACCTCGACTTCTGACGCATTCTTCCTCTGTTCGGTCGATAAGCTGCACTCGGAAAATCCGACGGATCTCTTGCTGAAACGAGCCAACTGCTTTTAAATTAATGATCGAGAGCGCGGCAAAGTAGGTGGTAACTGGTATTCGTTAGGGAAGACGAATGAGTTGGCAGTTTGTGGCAGTTTAAAACAACGAACTATCATTTTTCGGGAGAGCACTGTTGCGATTGATATAGGGCACGCTTTAAACTGGCTGAATATTATACAGGGTGATTTTGCAGGCAAAGACAAATCGAAAACGCGGAATAAAATATTTTTCGTATACCCGAGTCTTTGTTTTCGTGGTAGGCAATTGATTCGGAATATTCGTTTGATAACAGTGATAACATATCTCATTGTACGTTTTGATATCAAAGAGCAGACGATGATGCAGGAGATTAAAAAATAAATTTTATTACTTTACAGACTGTTGAAACTATTTCCATTCGGCTGAACGTACAATTCCCTTGAAATATTTGTGAAATTAAATTTCCTTCGTTACAAAGCAATGAAATTAATCATACGCGAATACGCTATACTTGCAACTTACTTTTTCATTTAAAATTACCCTCTTCCCGGTTCCACTCCCAATTGAAAAATACCTTGTATATCGTTGATAAAGTTCTTCGACTTTCGATTAAGTTGAATTTAAGCAGAGACATACACACGAGATAATCACGGTAAAACTGTAAAACGTATTAACGTGTGAATAATTGCGTACCGCTTTAGGTACGAGTGAAATTGGCAAAATCTCTCATGCATTTCTAAGTTCAAGTTCCGTGACATCACATTGTCTGGAAAACACACTTCGGAAGAACGAATTCTCGAAAAATAAACAATCTGGCAACTCGAACTTTTCAGCTTCCTGTTCCGCGCAGCTGCCTTCTTAGCTCGTTAATCGGATTAGATAACCAACCTCGATATCAGATTAATAGGTTTCCTATTATTCATTCGCTGTTGCATCTGCCGCCCACCATTCGAGTAGAATTGGCGAAACACTAAAACACTGATCGCCCACATCGAAATTTCATCCCCGATCCAATTAATCGCCGTTTAATTACAGATCACATGGATCGACGGGCTGGGGAACGTGCTGCACAGAGGCATCAAAACGACGAAAGAATTATTCGACGACGGCCCCTTGTACACGGTGAAATCCATCCTGAGGGTAATGCCGCGAAAGGACCACGACAACACGACGTTCACGTGCCAAAGTCAGAACGCGGCCGACCGCACGCCGCAGAATGCGAAACTGCGCGTCGAGGTAAGTGAAAACGAGAGAAAGGGACTGCGGAAAATTGGGCCATCAAACACCATTGAAACGTCGGCTTTGATAGTTTTGGGGCGGTTAGCTTACGCGCACTTTTTTCTGACAATCCATTTTTAAAAAAGAGAAACCAGGTTAACATAGCAGCAGCGCGTGAACCCGGCCAGAAACGCGGTAACGAGCTAAAGAATAATTAATGTCGCGTCCCGAAAACTGGTCTGTGGCGTAATCGCTATCCGACACAGAGAGGATAAGCTCTGGCCCCCTGCTGGCCCGGGTTTCTGCTTTCTTCCTCCGAACAATGGAAGCTCTGCGGTTTTCGTTTCGCCAGGCTACCTACCAGAAGGGAAAGAGAATCAAGTGACGCCGACAAAGAGAAGATCGTTTCGCTACTTTTCGCGACGATGTTAATGATTCACGATGACGAGGTCGTAACTCTCCCTGTGTGTCGCGCGAGCTGCACAGCTTCGGACATGACTGGTATACGGGCTACCAAACGATGATACGTTGCGTGGTTGCTACATCATTTACTTACCGACTTGTCAACGCGCGATATTAATTGCCGAGAAATTACGTCCGACGACAGAAAATAAAGTGCAACGGCGGCTTGTGGTATTCGAGAGTGTCACGCGAGCCGACGCGAACCGGAGAGCCGATCGATCGACGCGACGACGATGGTCATGAAAATTTGAGCATCGGCTCGCGTGACATTTCAAGCATCTCTCTTCTCCCCCTCTGAATCGCATTCGACGCGTATCCATATCGAACGCCTCGTATCTCGTGTTTCAGGTACGCTACGCGCCGAAAGTGTCTCTGAGAATCCGGTCGGGCTTGGGCAAGAATGGCCGCATCGTGGAGGGTAGCGAGCTCCGTTTCAAATGTCGCGCCGAGGCGAATCCACCGAATGTCGAGTACAGGTGAGTGGGAAACGCGCGAGTAACGCGACTACCTCGCTGCTTTCATGCACCCTTCCTCTACGTATATCCCTCCCATTTGGCAAGAGACGCAAACGATATCCTTCGATGATCGATACCCGCTACAAGAGCGCTCGTCGAATTTGGAGCGTTGTTGCTGCATGTGGCCAGATGTCGATGTAGATGGTTTCATGGTTGCATGTCCGTCGACGATAGACCGGTACATGACGAGCGTAGACGGCCTGGGAATACAAGCGTTCCTTCCTTGATAGATCATGCTACTCCAATTCTAGCACGTTCATTATAAAAAGAACATCGTTGCTTCGAATGTCGAGTGTACTTAGGGATCAAGGGCTTCAACTACGCCATATCATTAAAATAATTGTTATTTCTGAACGACAGATTTCAGGTTTTCTATTATCTGGTTACTGATACATAGGACTTGAATGATATACGTTTTAGCTTCTATTTGAATATTACTTATATATATCATATTTTAATATATATTTTATTATAAATTTCAGAATTTAATATAGTTTCAAACAATCCTTTCATCAAAAACACAATTTCAAATTATTACACGAAACATAGTTTCAATTTGTTCTAGTTTTCAAATAGAATATGGGCGTAATAGCAAGTGGAATATGGAACAGGGTTGTAACAGCATCGTAGAAGCAACAACCATTGGACTTGTCATTCGTTCAAAGTTCCAAGTATATCAATTACCTTTCAACAGAACATCGATATATACTCTATCCGTATAAATTTTCCAATAACGAACCACGAACTATACTAGCGAAATTTTCTCATCCTTTCGTTTCTCTATTAAGGACTAACGGTGTCTCATAATACTCAAAAATGTGCAATGTTCAAGATAGAATTTTAAGATACCGAAGATTAGGCGACACAAATCATTCTACTGTACTATTCGCTAAGTTAGGAAATGCTTAATTCGTGGATTTTTAACGATAACAGAAGGAGACGGATGAAAGGGAGAAGCATTGGTTTATCAAAGAACGAAGTGGACCAGCACACACGAAGACAAAAGGAGAATTAGCAAGCAATCGGTCGTGGCTCGTAGAAAGCAAATAATTGATACTCCTTTCAAAGAGAGGACAATGCAAAGTTTAGGACAATGTTGACCGGTAGAACGTACGTTGCGTTACGCGTTGCCTTGTTGTCTGTTTCGCTGTCCTAGCGATCTCTCTATGTGAGCGCATACGAGTAGACGCGAGTTTGTATACGTCGACGTATATCAGTTGTGCCGTTTGTCTAGCGAGTCCGATAAAACACAGATCGCGAAACGAAAGCGAAACCATACTGTCCAATGTGAATGGCTTTACTTTCGTATACGTGCGATTCGGGAATAATCGAGCAGTGACAGGAAAATAGACGAGAAACTTTTACATGGTTTCATTTAAGGTATAGCCCTTGACGAAACATCGATTTACTCGGGTTCGTGTGAAATCGAAACCGTAAAAGCCGGCTAGAATCTCCGAGCAACTGTTTAAGACGTTTACGGCGGAAGTTTCTACGACGTGTAATTTCGCGAAAATAATAAAAGCCAGGTAAAGAGTCACGCCGAGGGACCCGAGTGCTATTAGCGACGGGACTTGGATGGTGCTAGAACGTGACCTACTACGAAAGGTGCGAGAAAAAGGCATCCTTCCTAGGATACACGAGCCACGAAAGTTTCGTGATCGTTTCATTCAGTTTCTTCGGTTCTTTGCTAACGTATATGAGCACGCGATTTGACCGGTTGAAAGAGACCGCCTCTCCCCCGCTTTTATTGCCATCCGGACCAATCCTCGTCGCTCTTTTCATCGATTGTACCGGCGAACGAGATAAATCTTGCGGCCGAAGAACGGCCGTAAACCACGATCTCTCGACGAAGATCGTTTCTAAAGGACTCGCCACTAATTCGACGGGGGTTATCGTTCTCGCTTTTCCTTCGTCCTTTGTGGTCCGACCGAAAACTCCTATCGATCGAATCTGAAAAATGAACGAGGAGAATCGTGCTCGAGTATTATAGAACGAAAGACGATCGTGGTAAGAAAAACGAATTGTAGAATAGATTGGAGGAGATAGAAGAAGAGGAAGATCGAAAGAAGCAGCGAAGAATTTTCAAAAATGCATAATTATTCCTTGAGACTTTTTCGTCGCGTCGATCGACCGGTAGCAGCAGCTTTTTGCGAAGCTGCCGCCTGCAAATTATACAGCAATTACACGTTCATCAAGGGTCTATCCTTTTTACTCGTTAGGTGGTTCATCAACGAGAAAAAGGTGATCGGCGACTACACCACGGAGATGATCATCCACAACGCAACCCGCGATCTCCACGACGCGATTGTAAAGTGCGAGGTTCACAACGATGTCGGGAAGAGCGAGGACACCGAGACTCTGGATATCACGTGTGAGTATGCAAACGAGGTGAAATGTACATCAAGGCAGAAAGGGAAATAGGAATAATTTTCGAGTCGTATCACGCTGACGATTCGTATGAAGAATTTCGTTTCGTGTATTTGCCCCATACGAAAGAAAGCACGCGTTTAGTATTCGCTGACTCGGCCTCTCTTTATCCCATTCGTTCATCCGGAAGGGTGCTTCGACGTCGTTTCGTCGTGTTATTTAGTCGGGATCCGGTTGGCGGGCATCAGCGAAATTCGGGATAACGCTTGTCAAAAGCCGAGGCCGAGAATAAATTGGACTTCTTAGGAGAAAATTTGCCGTCATATTTTCGGAGGTAGTTCTTCACGGATCGTATTCTCGATTTATGGATCTCCTCTTCGCTGTGTGAACATCGCCTCCTTCAAAAGATCAGACCAACCAAATTCGCGTTTCGTGACTTGTTTTGCGTTAAAAGCTTTGTACTGTAAAACACGATACAACGAACGACGCGTGATAGAAGCTAGGTACGATCAGAATTCTCTTGCACAATAATTTATCAAATAACAATATTAATAAATTGAAGAGTTACAAGTTATAAGTTTCCCTTTTACGATTTCATAATTCTTTATTATGTGGAATAATCGTATAACTTGTAAAATTAAAAATAATCAAATACCTGTAAAATTTCATTTCTTTCATTACCATTTGTATCGTAATTATCTGTATCGTTATTAACACTGCTAACGGCTTCACGTGTGAAATTGTAACATTTCGCTAATAATATTACTTCAGTCGCACGAGAGATCTTTGACCGTTGCGCGTTTCATTCGGTACATTCGGCCGGTTTGCGAATATTATACGTATATGATATCACAACAGTTTAGAAGGAGAGAAAAGAAATTCTTTTCTTTCGCTCCCTGACATATCAATTTAGAAAAATTGTACGAGGTGAAAATTAAATTTCACAGACGGGCCACAGTTCCGGCACCAGCCAATCTCCGTGGAGACGCAGTACGGCGCGACGGAGATCTTGCAGTGCGACGTCGACGGAAACCCAACACCGGAGATCCGTTGGTACCACGAGGACTCGGAGCGACAGGTCGCTAGTACGCCGAACATCAGCGTGGTGGTGAACCACGAGACAGCCGGACGGTACTTTTGCAAGGCACACGTACCGGGTTTTCCGGAGCTGACGGGCTACGCGAATATCTACATCCGGGCGTCACCGAGCATAGTGTCACAGAGGGTGCAATATGTACCCGACGAGGGCGTTGTCAAAGTAATTTTGCCATTGAGATTCTCCTTTATATCTATAGTTCATATCCACATTCATTTCTTATTTTCTGTTCTTGTTTTCTTCCTTTTTTTTTTTTTTTTTACGATCATGCATAAGTATTCGTCCATCTATCGTAGTCGACTTTTTCAACACATTATGACATGTCATACAATATTTTGTCATTACATAACAGTTATAAAAGGAATATCACTCTTTCCGTAGTAATAGAAGAATAATTTCAGTGCTTTTGATTTCAATTTCATGCACATACGTATAAAATTTGATATAAATTTTATTAATATATATAGAAATTACAAAGCTATTTAGTACAATGTATATTTCGCAGAGATGACAAAAATATTTAAGCAGTGATTTATCCATTGCATTAATTAATTAATTAAACCTCGATATTCAGTGGCCACCTTATGGTCAACGCTTATTTTTATTGAATATAAGTTTGCAATAAGTATCTTGTAATTTTCAAATTTGATAGAAAGATTTTTATAGTAGGTGTTGAAACAATTTCGTGAGCCAGTAAATCCATTTACCTATATGTGTGTACACTGGGTGTGCTAGGTGGACGAATACTTAGGTATGCGATCAACTGTACGTTCCATTATATATAATAAGAAAGAAAGCGTCAAAGCTTCTGTCGATTATTGAAAACAGTTATTTTTCGTTTGGTTTTCGACGTCTCGTAAAGCCGACGAACGCGACGCGGCTCCGATTTATATCAGCCATAACTTGCGCGCTGGGACCAGAAACGAGGCATTTATGGAAAATATGCGAAAACCGCAACCGCATCGCTAGACTCTGTGTCTCCGAAAATCGAACGGCCTCGGAATCTATGTAACAGATGGTTTAGAATAGCGACGCAAAGCGACCGGATATTTTTCGACAGAATTTAGACTAGACGGATGAACATTCATAGGGCGAATACAGCCATCGACTAACCATATTTTCTCTTCTTTTTTTTTTTTTAACTCGCTTGTTTTCCTCTTTTTTATTCTTCATTTTTACCCATCAATGTACAACGCGCAATGGTCTTAAAAAACGAGACACGCGAAAAAGAGAAGCACACACGGGTATCGGTCGATTCGGCAAGAAGGGAGCAAATGTCTGGCAATTGGAAACGATTTTTATTCGACTATTCCTCGTCGATTTCGCAGGTGAAGTGTACCGCGGTATCTGTGCCAAAAGCGGACTCGGTGGTATGGAGCTTCGCCGGTCGCGAGCTCAATTTCTCGTCGAACAATACGCCGTTCCATGTGCAGGAGGAATACACCGGCGAGAGAGTCGTCAGCACTGTCACGCTGCTCGATCCCATATCCACGTACTTCGGGGATTACAACTGCACGGTCACGAATAGCTTCGGCACGGATTCCGTCATAATCAAGCTGACGGCACACAGTAAGTTCATATCCATTATAAACGACCTACCTTTCTCTTTCTCTCTTTTTTCTACCTTTCTTACTCTTTCTCTTTCTCTCTTACTCGCTCTCTGCATTCTTTCCTCTCGCGATTTCATGCTTTTCTTCCATGTATGCGCGACGCGTCCTCGAAAAACTGCTACGTTTTCGGTCCATAAAAAACGCTGCAAGCGTTCCAGGGACAAGACGAGAAATATATCAATGAGAAAAAATCGAATCTCGTTCGACGACGGAGTCACGCGTTTCGAACGCTTCGAGATCGGCGCGGAATTCTAACCAACCGCATTTCCAAATCCGTCAAATCGCGACCGTTCGTCCTACGATGAAATAAAAACATCGGTGACGGAGTATCGAGTGAAACCACAGAGTGTGTGTACGGTCGGTGATTTTGCATTTTTGTGAAACACGCGTCGGTATCTGATACGTTCGATCGTAGCAATGACAAGATGAACCGGCGATTCGTTGGCCAGTCAGACAGGCTGTAGTAAAATACGAGTCGAAGTTTTTTATTTGAACATGTCCGATGGAAACAAAAATAACGAAAACAAATGGCACTCTAAGTCTCAATTTTTGCCGCGATCCTTGTTCATCGTAACTTTCGATCGAACCTAGCCAATTTTTTTCCCCGATAATTCCGACCGATCTTTCACAGATCCGTCCGTTCGACTGCACGGCGTTCGTTCTACTAATTCAGCCGGTTGATTCTGTAAATTTTCATCGATACACGCTCCGGACCACGTCATAAATTCCACGGGATTCAATTAACCGACGCGCGTTCCGCGTGCACTTTGCAAAAATTTAATCCGCATCGTTAAGCAGTCGCGCGCACTCGCGTCCGACAATTTTATACTAGAGTGAACTCGTCGTCGGGCGCAAACACCGATCGTCGCGCAATTTTAAGAGGAAAATTGAAGAGGAAGTGAAAATATAAAAAGGAAAGAGATGAGAACGATATTGTTTCACTCGTTGAGCCAAACAGCCGAGATTTTAACCATTCGTGACGCTTAGCGTTGATTCCAGTCGATTGGCAACTGATTCTCATCATCGGTGGATTGATCTTCTGCGTGATCATGATTGGCGTGATCATTATACTCATTCTACATTGCCGCGACCGCATCAAACAACCACGACCGAGGACGGCCCAGACTCAAGAGACTGATATGCGTGAGTGAAATATCATGTTCGAACGAATTATAAAGTCATTAGTCACGTCCGTTTCCCATTGCTTTTATCGTTTTTCGTGACTCGAGATTTCATCATTTCCAGGCAGTCGCGGGACTGCTTCGAATTCTTCTTGTCTATGAACGAGACACCAACGTTATCGTTCGGCATCTATCGTTAACGATACGGAAAAACGTATACGTATAACCGCGGATGAATGATAGCTCATTGAATGCAAACGAGTCTGATAAGTAGCGAGCTGGTATTCAAACGTACTTGGGTGGAGTCAACGCGCGATATCTAGTGGTCCTTCAGTAGCTTTCTAAAGCGTTTGTTTATGCTTGATCCAGCTTAATTTTTTCTTCCAGCGATTATACGCTTTATAGTTTCGTAACAGAGTTATCCGATATATTTTTCTACTTAATACATCCAAGTACTTATTTTCTCGATCGTAATCGGCATCGACTCCATTTACAGACCGTTTCGTACTCTAATCCTCGATAAATACTCGATGCAATGGACAGTCACGCAGGATATAACTCTCATCTGGAATCTTATTTTTCTCTATGCTGATCTTTTCGAATTTCTTTCGCCGACAGAGGAAACAGATTCGAACGCGGATAGATATCGAGAAAGTGACAGAAGCAGCAACCTGTCGGACGTTAAAGCGGATATACGGGCGGGATCGAGTGTCAGCAACGCGGAGAGCGTGACAGCGCTTGACAGCGAGGGCGAAGGAAGCACGAGAGGTGTGAACGCTTTGGCGCTGGCCGGCCCTGTACCCAATCCCTTGGGTTATCGTTACAGCGCCGATTACACGGAACCTTCGTTCCCGCCGAAGAATAACGTAAGTATAATATAACCAATGCCATACTCGTTCGAACTACCAGTATTCACGTCCGAAAATTTCTCTGCTCGCAATCTCGCGTTTTGCACGAGGAGGATGCCAAGAACCGGAGCCAGAGCGTAATCTAGTTTATTTCACGAAGAAACAGCGAGCTTCTAGAGTGCATATTAAAGCGTAGAATCTCTCCCCTGGGCATGCACTCACGCGAACCGTGTAGATTTAATTTGCAGTTTTTAAGAATTTCCCCACCGAATCCTAATACCCTTTCCAAGCTTTGCTGCGTGGAACATTTGGAATTCGACCACGTCTCAGATCTCCCTTTTACTATGATAATCTGTACCGATCCTAATTTCTGTACACACTGAACGAATTATAATGTCGAGACCTAGAAATGTTCCTGGGTCGCGGAACCCGTGCCAACGTCGACCGTGCACGAACGTCTTACGGGTCGATGCCACGACCTTACGTCGCGAGCGTCGAGAAAATTAATTTTATATTCGGCACGGCCCGCACGTTCCGTCTTTCGTGTTTTCATAAAGCAACAAGAACAAACTTTCTGTATATGGTAATTACCAAGTGTTTTTGATCGTTAGGTATACTCACCCCGTGCTGGAACGAACGGTTTGTAAGAATTACTGGGAAATCATGATATCTGTCGCTAATATTTGCCCTTTTGTTTCGTTTGTTGCAGGACGGTAGTAACAATAATGGTTACGTACCGTACGTAGATTATACCCGCGACTATATGCCGCCCACGACGCAAGGGGTGGGTGCATCACGGGAATCCTTAAGCAGGATACCGTCTGGCGGAATACTAGCGTCAAAGAAGATCGGTCTGAGTTCTGCGAATTTGGGCTCCTCCACTCCGCAAACCACCCCAGCGATCGACCCACGTTTCTCTGCAACGTATGGAAACCCCTACCTCAGGTAAAGTTCTCAGGGACTTGGCTGCCGCCTCTGCCATGCCGGGACGGTATCAATGGAACTCGCGCCCCCTGTGTCATCAAGCCCGCAATCTAGTTCGACGCTCTGGATAATAGAGGAAGCTTTGACCCACTGTAATTGTGTTTTGGCGCAGTAATCCTACAGAGGCGCGCACGAATTGCACCGAAGACGATGAAATTATAGTCGACGGTAGTTTGGAACGTGATATTCCATGAATCGACGGCGGATGAAAGGAAATCGTTGAAAAGAATAGAGTTCGTAGAGGGATGATCGAACGTGTGGTGTAAAGATGCGGCAGGGTAACAGAAGATGATACGGCCGCTATTTCGAGAACTTGACGTTGGGACAGCGTACGCGTTAACGTTATAATATTTACGACGTATTGATTAACGGATTTACCGCGCCGCGTGTGCAATCGTTTCCGGGGATTAATTATATTCCACGTAAATTATGAATCGTCTGTCTTGAATATTTATAACGTCGATTCGAACAGATCCCAGTCACGTTTAATATTAATCGAACAAATCCGCGCTTCGTCGTTCGATCAAACAATTCTCGAACGACCCATACACACTATAATCGCGATATTTTATACGATAATATAGATCACGCAAGAAATTGTTCTGATCGTTCTTTCCTCTGCCAAACAATAGAATGTCAGCCGCGGAGCAACTGAGACACGCGCCACACACGGCTGTGCCGGGAGTAACGCCAGCACCACCGCCCTACACGCAAGCAATGAGAATGAATAGCTTGAATACCTTGAACGGTGCTGGACCGCAGGTTAGTACAATGGCAGTGAATGTGTGTCAAATTCCGAGGCACAGTTACGACATCTCAGGTACATTCCTACGCTCACCTGAACTAGTTCGAGTTTAGATCTTGTTCGAGATAATTGTGCAACCAATTGATTCTAATCGCGCCGATTAAATCAATCTTATTTTTAATGTTACACCGCCCACTCTTATTCAGTGCAATGTGCATTAAGTGCGTTCACCGCAAAGTCCTTATCGATCCAAACGTTACAATTCCTACGAGCTCGATGCTAATTTTCTGTAACTTTTTGATAATCTTCCAGGCACCACTTTCGGCGCACTACATCACGGGCGGCCCAAACGGTGGAGTGGCGACGGTAAAGCGCACCTCGGCGGTAGGGACGTTAGCGACGCACGTATGAGGCCAGGGGGTCTATCCGAACTAGAACCGTCGACGTTCGGACCTAACTAGTACCGCCTTCGAGAACCGTGAAGCCATCGAATGGACTCGGCAGTCGAATACGCTCAGGTCGCACGAAAAGTTTCTCGCAGAAAATTTAGAGCAGAACTACCCTTATCAGAGCCACGATAGCGTCGAATTTGAAGATCGTGATATCGTTCGGCGAGCTTCCACGATCGCACCCGTGCCAGAAGTCGAACGATTGCTCGAGGAAACGAAGTCGAAGGACGAGACGAGGAAATTTCGATTGAAGGGACGAGCGCAACGAATGGCTGAAAACGGCGAAGCATTGAAGTACATCGAGATAGTGTTACGACAATTACGAAGGGCCAGCCGTGATCATCGACAACTCGTGGAGCAGCGTCATCGGACCGTGCAACCGTTTCCTGCGTCTTCGACGATCGACGAATATCATTTGGATAAGTCGAACGTACAAAGTTTGAGGATTCCACGCGGGCAAAGCGAGGAGAACCGGATTGTCCGTGACATCTCTCGGGACACGATCGAAAGGTTACAAGAAGTTGGAACGAGCGAAGAACCGCAAGAGCTTACCGAGTATCCCGGCGTGAATGTTACGAAGAAACTGTTGGCAAAGAAGAAGACATACGCGAGAGGCATTTACCTACTGGAAACGATGCCCAGGAGGATCCACGAGAGGATGAGCGTGGCGGGCCGGCAGGGTCTACGATACGTTCCTGCTTACGAAGGAATTGACACTACGATTATTCAGTAAATGCGCTACGAGCTGGTGAAACAACGGGCAAACGTGAACGCTTAAGACTGCTTGAGAACATAGAGTCTGGCAAAAAATAGCTCTCGTCAAACTTGTAAGCTATTCGACCGGTATGGGAAGATCGTGAAGGATGCGAGGATAGTTGTAAATTTTGTTGGCCGACTTCGAGAAACGGCAGAAACAAGAATCGAATTAATGGCGAACAACTGTGGTAACGACAATGACCGATCGAGCTTGTCGAGAAGAATTGATTAGCCTTGACTACGCGTGGTACTCCATTTAAGAAGACTGAATCGTGGGATAAGAAGGTTCCTTCATCGACTCGGGAACACAGTGTATTTTTCTCTATCGTCTAATAGAAATAAGATAGTCGACTTTGTACATCGAAGAGACTGGACTAGGATAAACGGGGTTATCGTAAATGTCAAAGAAATACGTGGCTCGACATGGTTCGATAGAAATCAATTAAAAAAAAGAAAAAAACAAAAGAAGAAGAAGAAGAAAGGGAATGATCATCGAAAATGGGTAGTTGGTGGATTAGCGAGAAACGAAGGACGGTGGTTAGGTTCGTAAATCGAAGGAGCTCTTCGGAACGAGAACAGACCACTCGGTATCGACAATCTTTTATTCGCATACTTATAGATCTCGATAAGTATTTAATGTTGATTCGAAACGTAACGAAAAAAAAAAAAGAAGAAACGAGAATCGAATTTCATCGCGGATCATTGTGGTCGTAGTAGCAGTCTCCTAAACGAGGGAAAACGCCACGAGGTGAACAAGAAAATAATGAACATCGAATAATTGTGCTTCGTACGGATAATTCGCGTTTTGAACATGTGATACGTAGACGGATGTCCAGGTAAGAGTGACGTGTTGAATACGAAGAAATCGTTGGATCGCGTTGTCAACACGGACAGGCATAACGTCTCGGCTGCTACTTCGACGTCACGCTGTGTCTCGCTGCCTTTTTTTATTTGTAGGAAAAAATGTTAGGTCTCGCGCAGTATTCGCAAGTAAGCGCACTAGACGAGGAAAAAGGACACTTCGAACGGATCGTGCTGCTTGTCTGACAAGATTGATCGCGATCTCGTGTCTCCTTCCGGCCTGAGGATTTTCAATCGTGAAAATACGCGCGTTTGGAAAGCGATCGAAGCGTTCCACGGGCCGAACTTTGTAAAATAGATAGCTAAAATGATGATTAGATATATACATATATAAATATATCACCTGTTGTCAATACGAACATAGGGCCTATAGTTTGGTGGCGCTACAAAAGCAAAGCTGTATCGGAATAAGCTCGTTTGTGAATGGAACAGCTTCGTGTAAATAATATTATAACGATATTAACTAATAGACGATCAAGCAGAGGAAACAACGTGTTAGATGTAATTGGTCGTGTATCTCGTTTCGGGAGAAAAAAATGGAGCGCGACTTAAAATGGAAAAAAGAAGAGAAACTGGCCGAGAATTCTTCGTTCGATTACAATCGTTATTAAGTTATCTTCGTTCTTGTCGAAAATGTTTTCTTGTTCGTTTGCAATGCCTGTAGCTCGTCGAACGAGGATCCAGACTTATTAAGTTCTCCTCGACGACGATCTACAACCTCGAAATAGAGAATCCTCAAGTTCAAAGAAAAACACGGTAAAAAAACGAAACAAACAGATATATCGCTCATTGACGTCGCGATGCTATGCAGCGAGCATAATACCATTGATTACGATAACGAAACAGGGTAGCCTATCAATTACTGAAACGATTTCGAAAGAAAAAGGCTGCACGCTACGGATTGGCCCCATACTCGCGTGGTGCGTCGGTGATTAAAACAGAATTAGAAAAAAAAAAGGAAAAGGAGAAAAGGAAATGTAGGGCTCGAGCAAACGTGTCGGTGACGACGATGGGATTCGAACGAACGATGACGGTGATCGTGGCGCATTCAGAGCTAAAAAAGCGAATGAATATACATTTGTATTGTGAAGAAAATATCTTTATATTCAGACGTATGTAACATAATTTCTGTACATAACTGGAATTATTGCTCACCGTATCTCGTAAGATTTAGTTAGTTTTGTAACTGTGAAAGAGAATGAAAAGATAAAACACTATGTGCATATCGGATACTACGCGGACAGTTTCGCGACGGACAGTTCCCCTCGAAAGTTTTCGACCCTGTCGTCGTAGATCGAAAAAGAGAAAGAAAATCAGTATTCGTAATATAAATACTTCCTTCCTATCGAGAACTCATTCTCGATCCCACGATCGATCGCGATCGTGCGCAGTCCGTCGTCACGAAACGATCAGTTCCTCTGTTCGCGCTCGAATCGTTTCGTCGAGAAGAACGCGGTCAGATCGGAACGAAATTACACAGTGTAGTATTATCGTACTCGTAAGTATCTTTCCTCTCGTAATTCGATCGCCGTGTTCTTCTTGTCGCGAAATCGACCAGCCTCGTCGACGGAGTCTCCCATTTCCGGGCCATGGAACTGTCCACCGGAAGTCCAGATTATTGTACATCAATCATTCTGTACAATATTCATCCTGATGTTACTGTTAACTATTTAAAAGAATGAGAGCGTACGTGGGTGAGTGTTAACGAGTGTAAAAGCAAAAAAGGCGAGAATGACTGTGAGAGAAAGAGAAAGAATTTTGAACTTTTCACATTCAACGCGCGCAAACGAAATACTGTGCGCATGCGCGTGTGCCAGAAGGCCCGGGCGCCGTTTCGCGGCACGCGCGCTTGCGCGTACGATCGCACACACGTCACGTGTAAATGTATAAATGCTTGGTGGAATTCCGGATTGTACAGGTTCAGCGGGGTGAAGGAAGAAACAAAAGACACGAAAAACGTACACGGTGGAAACACTCGTTCGATCCGTGGAAACGAATCCGCGTACATTTACAGACGGCACGAGGCCGTGTCAGAAAGAGGAAAAGAGAGAGATCTATACATACAGACACATGATTTCTATTATAAAAATGTAGGTTATAACGAAGTATACTGCGGGAAGTAATTACAATCAATGTACTGGATGGTCCAGGGCAATGTTAAAATTAGAAAAGTTTATGTCGTTTGAACCTTAGGAGTTTGCGCCTTCTTGCCGCAGGGCCATCCTATACGTATTAATTGGTTATCTGTCAATTATTAATTAAATTATATCGATTTCTTCGCCTTTAGTCAAAGAAAGGAACGAGAGCCAACGCGAAGTTTCCTCCACGAACGCGGCCGTGCGATTTCACCATGCGAACTGCATGCACTCGAGATATCGCGCGCGAATCTCTTCCTGCGAAGCTTCTGTTCGCTTATTCCGGTTTAAGGAAGTTCGCGGGTAAGAGCATGATCGATAACTTCGAATAGTTTATTTTTCTATAGTGCAATCATTTCGTTTCGTGCAATTCCCGACGTCGTTGTTTTCATTGAAAGGTTTATTCTCGCGACGCGCAAACTCGCGCCTCTCGAAAGAATTTCGAAACGTTCGCCGCATCTCGATGAGGAAACTTCGCGCTCGGCTCGGTCACGCTGTGTGTTATAAAGCGCGATATTGTTAGGCAATTTATGACGAGTCCTGTGACGAACGGTTAAGCGTTCTCTAACTGAGCGCGAAAATGGAAAAGAGAATGAGTAGAGAAAGGGATGAAGAAAGGGAAAATATTGCCTAATAGGGTGAACGAGGGAAGTTTTTTCAAATTTGTTGATACATTTCATACTTTACGATTAGGGATTATGGCCTATTACTAACTATTTCGCAAACCTTATCCGGCGATCCGATCGTTTTTACTATTTCACGCGACAGAGTTAAACGAATGGCGATTTAATCAGAATTCCCGATTTTGAGGCGTGAACGAGAGGAAACACAAGAACGAAAAAGGCAACGTTTTAATTCAATGAAATGTGCCATACCGTTTGTTGCGTAAATAACTCCTTGACGCTCTCGGGTTTAAAAGCGAGAACACTTGAACGAACAAAGAAACAGAAATACGAAAAAATACTGTCAACCTCCAAACGAGATATGTGAATTACCGTGCATAGAGCTCGATATCGGGGAGCATGTATTTTAAAAACGATCGAGTCGACCGTCCACGCATTTGTGAAATGGAAAGTGACTTTTTAGAAAATGAACACTTTTTCGCGTGCTATCCATAAAAGCTACGTTAAACACGTTGCATCGATTACTGAGTATAAAGAAAAAAAAAAAAAAAAACGCTATTTCGAATTCGACTGAGCGACATATAGGAGATACGATATATACCCCCATATTTTTCTCGATGTTAAAGCTTTTTTCTCAGAAAGCGTTACGCGGCGTGTAATGCTGCCTGCGAAAAGGAATTCAAGCGAATCGTTGCGAATCTTTAAAAATTAATCGGCGTATCGTTTGTATAATATAGCGGTGAGGATCCGATCGACAGCGATCGTTATCGTACGAGTATCGTAAGGGCGGTAGGAAAGAAGATAAAAGAAGGATGATCGTTCTGAAGCGACGCGAGCACTTCTGATTCAGACCGACCATCCGTTCGATCGAAGACTTGCACTTTGAATTCTCGACGAAACGACGTTTCTTTTGTTTATTGTGTACGATAATCTTCTTGATCGTGTCGTTTGTATGAAATCGAAGGGAGAGTATCGCTAAGTTATCATCCGACAAATCCATTACGTTTTTACAGAAAGAAACTTTTCAACGTACACCGTGTGTAGTAATCTCGACCAATAATTTTTGATACGAACGCGCCAGGAATTTATTCGACTTTTGGTACGTCTCGAACGACAACGCTTGGGAACAACTTAACGAAAACGCACTCTTATCACACTCGTCCCCGGTATGAAAAATCATCTCGTGAAACAATCTCTTCCAGTCAACGTTTCGGTCCACGCGCATCAAAAAACAAACACACCCTCCAACATCGATCCACTTTTACAAATACGATAGACTGTTTTACCGGTACACTAAACAAACGAACAAAACGTGAAAGAAAAGACTGTAAACGACTGCTCGTTGAAACTGCATCGAACGTTAGCGATGCATGATAAATTCGCGTACGAAGAGGTCGGTGCACAAGTCGCGTGACTCGGTTTGGATCAATCTCTCATATAAAATGAGAAAAAGAGAGAGAAAGAAAAGAACACGACAGAATAGCTCGTGGTAATAATTAGGAACGTTCGCGATATCTATCGAAAGATCATGTTACGACAAACACGTTATTACCATTATTTTTCTGTCGTTCGTTACTTTTTTGCTTTTCCTTCCTCCAGTTTTCAAACGGCAGCTTGGCCTTTCTCGGCCTCTGCTAACGATGTCTGAATCACATTCGTTCGAATCGAATTTTCCTTATACATACAATTAAACCGCGCACAATGGAATTTCAATTACGTTACGGAGATGCAACGAAGTTCTTGTAACATTAGACAATTGGCTCGACAAAGAAGCTCGACAAAAATTCCGAACATCTCGTAGGAAAATACGTTTCGAGACGAAGGCTCGCCTAATGCCCGGCCATAATGGTCGATTACGGTAATAATGCGTGTACTAATTGCGGGGAACGTTCGGCGAAGTACCGATGGAAAAAGAAACGACACTAGGAAACGGTAACGATGTGTAACACACGAGGTGTAACGCGAGGAGTCGCGTGGCGCAAATGCCACACCGAGGCGAAAAGTAAATTAACCGAACGAAAGGTAACTCGATCTAAAAGAAATACACCGAAACTCGAAGGAAACTCTCGTAACGCGATTAAATGCAAGAACTTTTGTTGCGAACCCGTTACATCCCCGACGCTATCGCGCATCGAATTGGCAAACTTCACAAGCCGAAACCTGCGCCACGAATGAAGTTCGCCGAAATACTATTCCGCTGACTATTCATCCCCCGACTCCTCCCTCCGTATTTGATAACGAGTTATTATCGATCCGTTTACTTACGCGCGTTTAGCGTAACTCGGCGTAGCTACCCAATCGCAACCTTTTTTTAACTCGATCGATTTTTCGAACAAACCGACCGTTTCTATTGAAAGTGAACTAATATTTAATTGTTAAAGAATAGAGGGGAAAACGAAATTATATATATATATATAATTATATACCTACGCAACATCGCGTACACACGCCTTGCAGCCGATACTCGGTACGTTGATATTTCATCAGCGAATCGGTCAATATCGATGATCCTTTGACGAAACGAACAGAAGTGCACCAAGTGGACTATAGGATAATTCGAACGAAAGGAGGGTGAATAATAAACATGTGTAAATATTTCGAACACTAGAGATTTGACTATGAACAGCGAATCATACTTTTTAGTGTACATTACTTTGTATCATAATAGCCTAACGAAACAATTTAGCTAGACACTTTTTTGAGATCTCCTTATAAAAAACGAAGGGAAGGAAGAAGAGAGTCGCTGTTTCTGGGGTTTTTGTTTAACGATCGATCATCGATCTTACTATCACGCTGCCTGACAGTGAATTGAATCGCCGCGAACGCGATATGAAAATCAACGACCGGCCATCGTGAATTTCGCAGCTTCGTATTTCGCGATCAAGCGCTCTTTTGTGACAACAGGATACGTCACACGCGGATCTAAAATGCACAAACGAATTGCTATCGCCGCTTTAACGGTTGGACGCATCCCTCTCTACGTTCTAACGGAAACCAGGTCGATTTGTCAGAAACGATACACATTTTTCATCCGCATCAGAAAGAAAGATATATATATATATATAAAATATAAAAAATATATGCTTCGAAAATCATGAAACTTTGATCCGTATTGGTTCGATCGCAATTCGATCCAAAATTCCTCGCACGTACATACCTGTAGCGCAAAGATTGGGCGCGAAAACGAAACCCACGGGAAAAGACAAAGCATTGTTCGCACAAGATCTTCCGTTAGCGAGAAAGAAATTTTAGTAAAAACAGGGAGAGAAAGAGAGAGAGAGAGAGAGAGAAAGAGCGCGCATTTTTGAGTGAAAGGGAGCGAGAGAGTTAAATAAAGATTTTCTTTTCTTGAGAATCGAGGAACGTACCGCGAAGAAACTACCGAGTCTTACTCTTCGATATCGACAGTGTGCCAATGAAAAAAACTTTTTATTCCGAGTTTAGCTAACGTCTGTCGCATTTTCTCATTCCCCTTCGATCACTTCGCGAAACATACACACACGCGCGCGCGCACCATATAACCTTAAGGACATGTAAGTACAAAGGAACAAAGAAAAGAAAATAAGAAGAAGCTTAGAAATTTTCAATGTTTTCCGCGTCGCGACAGTCGATAGGTATTAACGCGTGCCCTTACCACTAGTGTACACCTGGCCGATAAAACTGACATTGAAACTTTCATCATTTCCGTTCAGCCCACTCGCTTCCCCTCACTGCCATAAGTACACTCACCCTTTGATCGAACTTCGTGTTTTCTTTTATTTTCATTTTTGTCTCTTCTAATTTCTTTTTCCTTGCCCGGAGGACTAAATTTTACGAGACGGGACACGTTTCTTTTCTTTCTTGCAACGCGAATAAAAGAAAAGAAACGACAAGACCAAAGAAATGTTTATTTTAATGTTGTGTATATTAATTGAGTTTATGTCGTATAAATTTGATGATGCATTTATTCATGCGTTACACCGAGTGCTTTAATTATTCTTTCTCCTCTTTTTTTAATTATTATTGTTAGCATAAGTACATATTCATATGAACATGAACATTCATATGAACATTGAAGTATGTTTTTTTTAGATAAGTATCCATCGTCTATTATCGTAATCATCGTGATCGATCGGCGCAAAAAATTTCGTACTTGTAAGGTGTACATTTTTGTTTACGCGACTTTTATCATCCATCATTATAACGCAACAACGATTTTTATTATTATTATAATTATTTATAGTTAATTGATTTACATACTAATTATTAAGCAGCCAGTGCCGTTTATTTTATACTTCTCGTAGAGTGTAATGTGTATCACTGCTGTTATCATATTTTATTAAATCTTTGCCATATAACAGCCCTCGTAGTCTCACGTTTTCACCCTTCATTCCATGCAAGACGATCCCATTTCTTGTCTGCAATCGCAACTCTCCTCCCAATATCAATACCTTTTTCACCAACCCCTCTTCGAATCTCCGTGCACCATAGCCACGACAAAAGTCTATCTCTGGAGCACGTATTCGTGGACTTTTTACGTTTTATCGTATTTGCTTTAATTTTTTAGCAAAGGACTAACCGAAGGCAAGAAGAGAAAAGAGTAAAAGGAATAAAAAAAAAAAAAAGAAAGAAAGAAAAGGAAAGAGGGAAAGAAAAGGGAGGAAATAGATACAACGATAATATCGAAGAAATGAAAGTCTTTCGATGCGTGGAAAAGCAAGAAGGAACGAGTGGTCCGGATGCGCTTAAAAGTTGCATCGTTCCATTGTAAAAATACGCGCGTGTTAACCGCCGAGTACGTGCAATATCGAGTGATTTCACGTTTCTCTACGCACGTCTTAAAGCCGCATACATCGAGACATATTGTTGCTTTGCGACCTTGTAAATGCACTTGAGCACGCATATCCTCTAACGAGCGCCGTCTTTCGTACTCTTTTGCTCCCCTCGTGCAGAAATAAGAGTGAGCGACGCTCGGGCTTTATTCGCCAATCCTCTGGGTATAATAAGGAGTATTTCGCGTCACGCAAACCCGGGGTGTTCTCTTCGTTTTCCTTATTCTCTCAGAGATGTAACTTATTCTTCTGTCTAGAATGGTGACAATTGATTTATCGATATAGCGTAAAACTTTAAAACCGAAGTACGTAACTTCTGGACCTTGCAGCCGGTACACGAAATTTACACCGACTATTTAAAGATTCGTGCGTTTGTTCGAGAATCGCTGCAAGGTTTGGAATTATCACTTCTTCTGTTAACTTCCTTGTATTATCGGTGATTTGTGTCCTAGCCGGTGAGACCGACTTCGGGCAGAAATCAACTGTCTGTTCACGTCAAGGGAAATAAAATAGATTATTTCACATAGCACACAGTTCAATAAACTGTAAACGAAAGCAATGAAAGAAAATAATGCTATTTTTATATGTTGCATCGTCTGCCGTGATGACCTATAGTTATACGAACTATACTTGAGTTACTTTTTTCATTTATGATTCATGTATCCATAGGGGTCATTTCGTGTCGCACTTCGGATAATTTCTCTTTACGTTCGATGTTTGTCTCTCAACGTGATCGTAAATATATCGCGTTCGAATATTTACTAAAGAAATGCTATTTCTTTCAGTCTGAATCGTGATTTGATCTATGATATTTTGTTATACTTTGTGTAAATGGAATAATTAGTATCGTTTGAATGATGTCGTTAGAAATTGTGAGAAGCATTCTCGTATAATTTGATGAGCAATATCCCCATAATATTAAATATCATCACATTAGCAGCTTAGAAATAAACGACAGAAATATTTCTAAAAATGATCCAAAGGATGCTCTTGCTCACAATTGATCTAGATTACTACATTAAGATTTACTATTATTGTATTATTATTACTATATCTACATTCCTTTTAAGAATCTACCACTATTACTTTACGAAACCATCTGTAAATAAGTATTTTGTATTCCTGCAAGAATAAAATTACGAATCATTAACCACGTATCTAATATTCCTACCACTGTCATTAAACTCGTGATAGTTTCGGATAGGGATTTGGAGATTTTTCGACTTCAATTTTATTCTCTTTTATTTTCACAAAACTTCATTTCACGTTGCACGGATAACATATATTTTTATTACTAATTAATATTTAACTTCGATAATAATAATGTCTTTTTTTTTTAATTTCTAATTAGTACTTATAGTACACGATAATGTCGTTCAAAATTTTAACGTTGACAACGAAAAAAAGTAAGCTAGCAATCCAAATATACGTAAAAGTATTCAACCCTTGAAATTCCAATAAATAAGCAGCCAATAACCAAAAACTTTGGCTGAGAACCCAAACAAAACACAAATATAATGATCTACGTAAGGTTAATCCAAAGCGCGGGAGACACAATGGTAAAAGAGACAAATACCAAAAAAAGTATTGTGATGTTAGTACTGGATTATACGTCACCATTACCATGGCTTGTGTGAACATTGCAAATGGCAGGAGAGACTTGCTTGAATATTTATATGACAATAATAGTAGTAGTATCAGTTGTGGCAAGAAAGTGAACATTTTTTTAATTACGCTAGGTAGCTGATTAGCGGATAAATATTGCATGTAAAAATAAACGGAAAAGTTATGTTTGGGATCTTTGCGTATTATATGATAGATGAGACTTTCATAAAGAAATTTATAACCATAGAAATAATAATTTATAGCTGTCACAAAAATTATTAATGATACGCAACTAAGTACCAGTTTTAACTGATTTTTGGTTGGTATGACATAACTTTTATCACGAAGGGAAAGATACATAGGTATACTAAACACTATAGGGTATAATCTAAAATGAATTGACAAAGCATGAAATAAACCTGCTAGAATGAACTTATCTTGCAGATATAAATACAAAGTTAGCATAATTAAAAGGACTGTCATAGTATCTGCATTCCCTCTGGTTGAAATTACAATTGTAAAAGGATTATAAAGCCATGTGAAGGCACACATACGTTGTAATTTTTCATTACAATTTTGTAGAGCCACAATTTTTTTTATTAAAATTGTTACCAAAATATCGATAAAGGAAAATAAGATTTTCCCAAAATTTTCATTTACAAAAATATTAGGTGTTAAAATAAGCGCTAACAATGGTGTATAGCGATATGTGTCTCGTTTAAACGGCGATGATCCTTCTACCATATGTCTCGCAGCATCGGTAAATACCTTATAATCTACATCAGTATATGGAACATTAAATGTTTTATCATGAAAATTTGAGTAAAAAACTAAAGTTATTCTAAAAATAAATGCTAATACACAGTGTGCCTTAAATGACAAAAATTCACTCATTTTTAAGAATTTAAATATTCTTCTTAAATAAACAATTCTTTATAGCAAATAAAGTTTTACTTTATAGTTTTGTATTATTTTTTGCAGCAGCTCTCATCAGGCATGTCTTAAATTCCTTAAACTCATTTTCACAGTCCCCTTTTTGCAAATTAGATTTTGCTAATACACATGCAGCATACTTAGCTCCAGATTCATGGCATTGCGCAATGATAATTGGGTACTTTCTAAATCGCTCTTTTGCTTTTTTTACTGCTTCCATCTTCAACTACGTGTTATTATTTACCACATATTAATATCTATTATATCTGTATTTGCTATTTATTCATACATTACTTGTGTTAAAATGTCAAAACATATTTATGTCCCTTTGTTTTTTGGAATTTCCGGTGTTTGTGTCCATTGATATAATGTCGATAAAATAACAGTTACTGATATTGCAGCACACACTCTAATAGTCGTTAATCTTTTATTGTTTTGCAAGCGTACAATTTGGTACTTCTTATCCATAATGAATTTTATTTCTGAGCTTTTCTCTGCAACAAAACGAAATTACAGTAAATTAGTAAAAATTTCCAATAATGAAATAATTATACATGACAAAATTATTTGTACATACATAATCGACTGTATTATGTTCGTATGGTTTGGAAGTATCTATACCATCACAGACTAACGAAATAGCAGAATGTTTTATACAACACTGTCTTAATTCCTCTATAACGTACTCACACCGTGATGGTTGATAGACGTTGTCTAAAATTGAATAATTAATCAGCACATGTATAATCATAAATACAATCATAAAAATTAGAAATAGAAAATTAAAGCAAAATTACGATACAAACCATTTAAACACTGCTGTAATTTACATGCAAACTTTTTACATGGATCAGCAGTCGACATGCGAACAAATCAGATATCTTTTTAGATATGCAAACGTTTAACGACGTACATCTTACATAATCTGAAGTTACAACTGGATCGATCGTACTAGTATCACAGAGCTAGTGCAAATAAAGGACATTTCAAAACTAAATTTATTGGTTATAAAATGTATAAATTTAACTATTTAATTAAGAACTCAGGAAAGACTAATAATGGCATATTAAATTTTTACCTTCCGCGTGATAAACTTCCAACAGAATGAACAAAAATGATCTAAATAACCCAACGTCACGCGTAACAAAATCTTGATAGCAGGTAGATGGCACTCTAAGCGTACTTTATTATAGCAGCCGACAAACGAACTTTAATGTACACATATACATAGTCATTAACGAATGTGTTAGGTTAAATTATAAAAATCTTTTGCTAATATCAACAGAAATATAACAATGTTGGGAAAAATTAAAACAAAACAGGAGAAAGGAGGTAAATAACAGAGTATCGATTATTCTAAGGCTATTTCAATATTGAATGCATTTTATTAAATATTTGTAACATCTCTCATAGGTTATATTTTTATTTATTAATATTATATATAAATCCAGAAACGTTAAATTGTATAGGAAATAAATCTTGTAAAATAGCTTTTTAAACAACATTGAAATTTATTTACATTTTATTTTCATCTTGCCATTTATTAAATAATTCTGTTTTTTAATTTTTTAAATTATTCAGAAACAATACTACTTTCATATAAAGTAAACTTACTGTCTGGTACTAAATCTTCTTTTTTTTCAGAGATTATTGCATATAGTGAGTCAGCTGTTGTAAATAATGCTGCTGTGGTAGAATACTGTAGGATATCAATGGCAGCATTATCAGGAGGCACAGCTGGTTTGTTAGGATTAACTGGATTATATGGTTTTGGTTTCTACATTTTTGCTGTATTTGGATTATGGGTAAGAATAATTTTTAAAAATATTATTGTCATGTAATAAACACTAAATAAAAAATGCTTTTTGTAGGCAATGTTATTGTTAAAAGCTGGAGGTCAATGGAAAAAATATTTTATAAGTAGACGAAATCTTTTAACTAGTGGATTTTTTGGAGGCCTTTTTGTATCCTTTATACATAGTCTTATTAAAGGAAGAAATTGAAATATTAAATACCTATTAAAACGGGCAAGTATTTTCCTTATTACAACTTATTACAATCATACAACAGACATATGTGCTGTTTTGGACGTATCCTTTTATAAACAATTGAATATTCTTATTCAAATACAAGAATAAATGACATATTTACGTAACTCATTGCTATGCATCAAATTTATGTTTTTTATATTTTCCTTAATATATTATTAGATTCTTATATGGTATGGTACATGTATACTGATTAAAAGGATGTTTAGATTTAAGGGTTTATATTTTTTAACTAAATATGTCGTTAACTAATTAAATATATCACAAACAATTGCCAGTTGCTGGTCAGAGTAATAATATTGTTGATAAAGCACTATGTGATTTATTGTATATGTATGTACATAGAACACTTTCGAAAATACATTTATTCCGTCTGTTCCACCTGCTTGGATTTGTTCATTATTGTAATATTCCTAATGTGTATAATAATTATAAATGCAGTTATTCTGTATTTATTCTTCTGTTTCTATAATATACATATAATAAATAACATGGTATATAAACAATGTTAACAAAGCGTTGTAAAATCCCAAGGATGAATTATCTAATACAATAACAATCTATTGAACACAGTTTTTCAAAACATAGTTAGAATAAAATTCTTTATTCGATTATTAAAATGAATAAATGATAACACATACATAATCTCATAACAAGTTAAACATTTCAGTTCATACATAAAAGCTACGTTTAATCCTTTGTACAATACAATTTTCAATTAATTTTCATCAGTACTTAATATATTGCAATATACCACAAGAAAACAGTTCAGAATGATATTATTTTGTACTTAACATGCTCACATTTTTATTACACTCTGTATAACAATAATAGTTTGACAATATTTTTTTCAATAATCTTAAAACATTTGTAACTTATCAACAATTTTTATTTAATCAAAAATCCAAAACTTTGTTGGCAGTGAGAAAATAAAGTTTCATTTCTACCAATTCCATTCGATACCGTGGTGATATTTCCTTGGTCGTGCGAGTGAGCAGAGTTTTCTTTTATGTTACCGTACAAGGAGCTAAAGGGAGTGTTCGGAAGAAGATCAATATTCCTTCAAATCAAATCTTTGTTTCGGAACTTTCCTCAGGAGCAGGTACGCTCTCGCGTTGACAACTCTCTGAAATGTCCTCAAGAGGTGTCCCCATTTCAAGACCCTCTAATTTCCTTTCTTGATCCATTTTCTCCAGTTCATGTTTACTCAAATGATAAACTATTCCAGCTCCATACCCGTCACCCAAAACGTTGATCGAAGTCCTGATTCGATCCCTTCGAATAATAAGATATGTTATTGAATCTGGTTTTCTGTCGCCTGTCGTATATGAATATAAATAATGGACTTACAACATCCAATCAACTGCAAATAATAGAGAAATGTCGTTCGTCGGTAAACCTAAAGCTGTGAGCACTAATAACATCGTAATTAAAGCTGCGCTGGGAATACTTGCTGCCCCTATACTGGCCAAGGTTGCTGTGAGACTATATAGGCGAAGGAGAACCATAAGTAAGTAATAGACCTGGGCATATTTCTGTCACATCGATCATACAAACCTGACTGTTATAACTTCACCTATTCCTAACGAGATTCCATTCATTTGGGCGATGAAAATTGCAGCAACCGCCTCATAAAGAGCCGTTCCATCCATGTTCACTGTAGCCCCGACTGAGACTACGAATCGCGTTACACGTGGATCGATTTTATTGTTTTCTTCGAGGCATCGGAAAGTTACAGGCAAAGTTGCAGCGCTAAAGGCATTAAAAAATATATCGTACAGGTTACATAAGCTTATTTACAAACAAAAGGAAGAAGTTATCATCAGGTACCTTGATGCCGTTCCCAAAGCTGTAATCCAAGCTTGCATCATACCCTTGAAGAACACGGCAGGATTCTGTCGAGTTATAAACCAAAATATCGCTGGCATAGTGATTATAGCATGAATCAATAAGCCCACGATGACCGTCACCATGTACAGGCCCAACATCTGAGCAGTTGCCGCCAAATTGTTGATCGACATTATCTTACCAGCTATCAAACACATGATTCCGAACGGAGAGAACCTGCATAATATTAATACTCGAATTTTCTAGATTTTTCTTTATGTCAAATCACAAATCAGATAAACAGCAAGGCAATCGTAGCAGGCTGGAAATTAAGTCGTATCTCGATCGCTCACCACATCACAATAATGCTGACGAACTTCATGATTATTTCGTTCAGAACCACGAAGAAGTCGACCATTAATTTTCCTCGAGGGCCGATTTGTCCAGCGAGAAGGCCGAACGTAATACAGAACACTATCATTCCCATCACGTTCGTTCCATCCTTGTATATTAATGTTGGCTGGAGAACTTGACTGATTTCATTTGTTCCTATGGCAATCACTTCCGTCGTCACGTAAGTGGTCTGCACCTGCTGGAAGCACGCCTGCACCAAATTTTCCGGCACCATGTTTCTAGAAATGGTATTCGTCGATGACGATTTATGCGATCTGTATCATGTATATCACGTACCTAACTATGTCGAGAATTGCGTCTAACGTAGACATTTTTGCGATATCCGCCTTAGGCGCGGTTATGGTGGATTTGATTCTAGGATCACCGGGATGGATTATAAGCACCATTGCGATGCCAACTATGGCCGCAAGAATGGTCGTTACGGTGTAATATATCAATGCTCTATATCCCATTCTTCCCGAACCCCTAGGGTCTAATTGCGCCATTCCTACAAAAAAGGATAACTTAGAGAGAGACTAGCTGAATGCAATGATTTATTGGATGTTGTATAATCACCGGAGATAAGCGACGAAACAATGAGTGGCAGAATGAACATCTTCAATAGTCGCATAAGGAGTTCTCCAGGGAAGCTGAGAAGAGTAATGGTTTGCGGCGAAGGACTGGCTAATCGACCAAGAAATCCAAGAACAAGACCCACCAACACTCCAATGATCGTAAGAACCAAGAGTGTGTTCTCTCCGAACCAATCCACTACCTATATTCATGTTCAAATAGAATTCGAATGAAATATAAAAGAAATGTTGAAAGAAGAAAAACATATGAATACAACTAACTAGTTGTAATCTGTCAAGCGGTGTCTTCTTATCGGGGCAAATCTTTTCTTCTTCCACGGTCGTTATTTTCTCGATCTCATCGGAACATGACCTAGAAATTGTTCTAGGTAAAAAATCAAACTGCGAAGAAGGTAGCAGTTCGCAAATCTTACGTTTGTGCTTCTTTAACTTCCGAAGCGCCTCTGAGGACCGCGACGGCTCCAGATATACGTTTTCCAAGAGACATTTTCGTCAATTTGGTAATATATCACTTTTAAGACTTCTTGAGTACTCTTCCTCTGTATACGAGGAAGATGACGGAGAACTCGTACTCGTTCATCCCGCGGCTTACCACCGCTCTGGCGTCTATGTCTGTACAAACCAAAGAGATCGTCATTGTATAAATTCCCTTTAACGACTAAAGAACTACACGTTCTCTTATGCGTATATAACACAGAGTCCTTGTGGCTCGTTTATCAATCGATCAAAGTTAAAAAGCGAATATTAAAAAGCATAATGGAAGATCGACACTGCGCTAAAACGTAGAAAAGTAGATTTTCCATAGGAGGCCACACCTGAATCCTTAGTAGCAGATGCACAGTTTCAGAACCACTGCACCAATGCGATGAAATCGTATAACGAGCTAAATGGCATCCGTAACCGTGGATCTTGGCAGGTCTTTTACGCGCAATGGACTACCGAGTGACTACCGTATGATCGAATACCCGGGACCTGGCTGGGTATCGCGTCGTTACGATCTGCCATCACGCAGATAATATGCCCCATCCAGGAAGCTGATTAGAGCTCGTGAGGGGTCAGAGGGTGAACGTCGTAAGAGTGAAGGGAGACAGATCGGAGAGTAACAGAGATAGTCGGCTACAGGAAGAGGGCACTCATCAGAACGGGTCGCACGGCACTGAATAAGCAGAAGGGAGAAAAATGTGTACCACGCGCGTCTGTTTCGCAGAAATAGACCCGTCTCTATTGGATCTACGGCATCGGCTAAATTGTTCTAAATGGAGAACTTGAACAGTTCATCCCTTGACGCACAACCCCTTACGAAGTGATTAAAATGTATTACAATGTTGCATTACCTCTTATGAAACGTTCCGACATTTACTATTGTAGTTGCATGATCTGTTTCTACGTTTTCTCTTTCTTATATGTAAGATGCATTTGAAATAAAATAGGAGCTCTTTGAAAGACGTCGTTGCGTCTTAACAGGTTAATACGTTCTAAGTACAAAAGTACATTCGAGAGAAAAGCGTGGTTGTGGGCGTAAATGCTATGTACCACATATACATGCCACTTGCAAGACTCGTTAATTTTATCGAATTAAAAGCAACATCGTAAATCGTGTTATAATGCTAGACTGAAAAGTAAATTACGATCATATCTACGAAAATGGACGCCGCGTATCAGTTTCCCTTGCTTGATGTTATTTTAACGGGAAATTCGAATCTGTGTTGCCCTGGTTAATTCATGGAATCATGGAAAGTGCATTAACAGTCGTATGCATCGTCATATTACTATGCGATTCTATTTATACATAAACCACATATATCCGTACTGAAATGCAATATGAAATTCGAAATTAATTGGAATCTGATGTATTTCACTGCGATTACTAAATTCGAATTGGAACGTTCATAATGAATTATTTTGACAGCATGTAGGATATGGGCCAATTTATAGGGCCCCTTTGTATATCCGTTGTAAGGTAACCCAATTTCTCTTGCAATGATGGCTATGAGTGACTATATACAGACTAATAGTTCATAACACTAGCAGTTCATAGAGCAGATGTACAATACAAGAGTAAGTTATCCGTCACCTCGAGGGACTGTTTAATATTTTGCTACACATGCGTAACAAGAAATCGTGAATATAAAGAAACGTGTATTTCGTAGGAGTGAATTTCGCCGTTGAAGATAGTGTTATAAAAAATTTGATAAATATGAATGTCGAAGGCATTTCAAGGTCAGTCGTATCCATCATTTAAAATTTATATTCTGATAAAATTGCATATCAATGTGCAATACTTTGCTATGCAAGTCTTAACATATGCAAAATTCATCTACCCGATGCAAATGGTTTCTAAAAATTGAGAAATGCAACATGTACTAGATTTCTCAATATCAATTCACGTAGATAACATCGAAATCCATTTTAACAGATATATTTCCCAGATGGGATGGGAGAACATAGCCCTTAAAATACGAAGCATTTCGAACCGAGTCATTCTCAGATGCTCTGTTCGACCAAGCAACTTACGCTTGTGCCGCGAGTCTTTTCATCTTATCGTGCCAATATTTTCATCATAGTGAAAACATGTTCAGTGAAATTATAACAAAAATATTCGTATCATTAATGGTGTTTAATACAGTTTATGCGTATCAAGGAAATTCTTGGTGGAAGGTTGACAATTCGCAAAGACAAGGGTAATACTTGCATAATTGTATATATATATGTATTTTTTAAAATTTATATTAGTAGTAAATGTTTATGAAACTAGTTTTATATTTCTAATCTCTGTAGACCTAACGTATGCGCCGTAGAAGTAAACGATGACATAAGCTATGCCTATTACACTGAAAGCAAACAGTGGAATCCTCGAAAAATTTGTGGCAAGCCTACGTAAGTATAATTATACTTTTTAGATATGACACATATTTGAATACCTTACTGCTTTCATTCTCTTCGCAGATTCGTAAGATACGAATGCTGCGCAGGATATTATAGAGTTCCTGGATATATTGGATGCACAGGAGGTAATAGATGCAATTGCATATTATCGAGTCTTATATTCGTCTCCAAACTGAATTATATTTTTATTATCCCTTTCAGTAAAACCATTAATAAATCTCATAGAAACAACGCGACGAGTGGGTGCTACGAAATTTGCAAAATTAATCGAAAGTTCGTCCTTTGCGGAAGAAATGATCAGCGGACCACCCTTAACGTTATTCGTACCATCCGATGATGCTTTTGATGTATGTTTAACGAAAATATGTGATGTGTAATCATCTAATATATCATCTAATATGTTTTAATCATTTTCCTTTTCAGCACTACTTAAAAGTAAAAGGTATTCACCAAGAATACGGCGGTAACAGATATGTAAATTTAATCGCGAATCATATAATAGACAGACGCGTATTATCAAATCAATGGCAAGCAAATCTTTTAATTCCATCGCGATTACAAGGAAACGTTTTAAGAATCAACAAATTTTCCAGTGGAGTAAGTAACATGTTGAATCGTAGAAGCTTATATATGCACAATTGTTCAATAAACGCTTCCATCTTCACAGATGGAAACAGTGAATTGTCATCGAATTATTCGCAAGGATCAAGTTGCCACTAATGGAGTTGTGCATGTTATCGACGGAGTTTTGGATCTTGCTTTGGCACAAAATTCGGACATAATCGAGCTCGCTTCTAGGGACGGTAGATTCGAAATATTTACAAAAGCTCTTAAAAATAGCGAGTTAGGAAATAGAATTAGATTCAGTGAAGTACCCTGTACTATTTTTGCGCCCACGGATCAAGCTTTTCATCATATTCCTAAAAGACAATTGACCGATATGTTGGAAAATCCGACAGCATTAAATGGTAATTGAATTGTGCCGAATACATTTATGTAAGTTTTCTCTTCTGTATAATATATTGTTTCGTTTAGCATTAATTGCTCATCATATCGTAACGCATCCTGTATGCGTGCCAAATATAATTTCGGAATATCATGCAAGCACGATGCAACGACAAGGACTAAAATTAAATTGCGGTCCGTATGGACCCATCGTAGACAATGCAAATATAAGGAATGAAATGTATCATGGAAAAAATGGATTACTTTACGTTGTTGATCGTGTGTTACTTCCGGATCGAGGTAAATAATTCTTACTCGAATGGCATTTAAGAAGATCTTCTAAGAATCTTTCATTGCGAATATAACATATTGCAGCTAAAACTATCTTGGATGTGATCAAGGAGGAAGGATTATTTAAATTTTTAGAAATAATTAAAACAGCTGAATTGGAAGAAAGTTTGAGACATTTGAAACACTTCACAATGTTTGCTCCCTCTGAGACAGCAATGTATTGTATGTATATTCGATCTTTATTCTTGACAAAACTAGACAAACGTATTTTGTTTCTTAATATAAGATGCTCTTTTATAGCTTTATCAAATCAGAAACTTGTAGAATTGCAAAGAAATCAAAAGAGTGCTCGGAACTTTGTTCTTAATCATATAGTTACGGGAACGTATTTCACCGATGAGATTAGTAGCAATCAAGTAAGTTAAGTGTAAAATTGAATATTTCAATATATTCCTCAATAACTTTTAAAGATTATAATTCATTATAGATCGCTAGAACGCTTGAAATAGGAGTTCCATTACGCTTCCAAGTTTATCGTGGTAATTTTGGAATAGAAAACGCATTAATTATGAAAGCTGATAGAGAATGCAGCAATGGCGTTTTACACATTATAAGTCACATTTTACATCCAGCAGAAGAATCTTTAGATTATATTTTGAGAAAAGAAGGCAATTTCAGGTAATTCTTTTCCTGTACACGAAAATTCCAAGACTCTGAGAAATATAAATGGAAAATTGTTACAGTATTTGGTTAGACGCTATGGAAAGAATTAAAGGCATTCAACCACAAATGTATGACCAATTTAAGCGCGCGAATTCTTCGTGTACATATTTCGTTCCTTCGGATAAAGCATTTAAACAGTTAGGAAATGCCAAACTTCAAAAATTATTGGAAGACAGAAACTATCTAACAAAGGTAATACTATTTTTATGAACAAATTGATTGATTCAATTAAAAATGTTTTTCGTTGTTCACTTTCAGACACTACAAAATCATATCGTGGATAATATGTTACTTGCTGAAAGCTTCATGCCAGATTTACAGTATACCGTCAGAACTAAAGGAAACCCGATAAATATTATGAGAAAAAATAACAGAATTTTGGTAAGGACATAGTTTTTTAATGATTTAATAAAAATAATAAAATGAGAAAATAATAAAAATAATAAAAAAATAAAAATAATAAAAATAATAAAATGCCTTACAAAATATAATTTTTCCTTCCAGGTAAATGATGCCACTCTTGTAAAGAGCAACATTTTGAATAAAGCTGGAGTTGCACACGAGATAAACTCAGTATTACTACCTGATCAATGTCCTAATGGTCATAGAAGAATACATGATGGACCATTTGTAAGAAAAGCTTGTCTTTACGATAAATAATTAAACCTATCTATATTACTGACTCACGTCACTTATAATTACGATACTATATGTTTACCTACATATGTGTATGTATATAAAGTTCACAAAGTATGTAGTAAGTTATGCACTTATGTACTGCATTATGTATTCGTTTGGAACAATAAATATTGAAATTTAAATGATTTCTCGATTATTTAATCGTTTTTTCGTTAACTGTGTTCAAAAGGCATCGTTCCTTTTGGTTATATTTACAGAGTTGGCTACACTTGTAACACGTATAAATATTTCTTGTAACACATACTCTACTAAATATCTGCCGGCGTATATTATTAGATTGATATTATTATGTTTGTACTTGTATGACATTATGGCTCCTGATTCAAAAGAAGAACGGTATTTCTATTTTAATACCTTAGCCATTTTATTAAAAGCAGTCCAAAATGAACGTACGACAATAGATCTTCGAAATGAAGCATCAGTTTATGGAATTGTAGAGCACACAGATGCGTGAGTAATTTTCCGTTACATGTTATCATTATTGACCTAGGACTATTTAAATTTTTTGCTTTTTTGCAGTTACATGAATATCGTAATGAGAGATTGCATCTTCACAGACCCTAGGGGAGACTCGTACAGTTACGACATGTTCTTTGTGCAAGCAAGAAATATCCGGTTCGTTCATATTCCACCAAAAGTAAGTAATTTTAAAATATAAGTCCTACTGTAACATTTTAGTTTAATTGTAGTACATGATATTTAATATTTGATAATGATATTGTAAATGAATACGAGTCAACTTTATTTTATTGCAATTGTCGAATGTATATTGTACGTTGTACATTATTTAAAATATGCTCTGTTAAATTCATTAAACTTGTTATTGTATGAAAGTTTTACATAAAATGTCTTACGGGATGAGTATTACAAAAAAATAGGTATCACTTTGTTGTTGCGTTTATGTATATTATTATTGTGTTGTCTAGGTACTTTTGAAGTTATAGGTTGCTTGTATATCAGATAACGAAAAGTTAAAGTATAAATTTAGAATGATTTTATCTTTGTGTAAACATTGTTTCTTTACTAATAAAAATGGATATGTGTCGTGTATGTTGTATGTGTTAAGTGCTTTAGTTGTATATGAACATATACATACAAACAAATAAGAGAAATGATAAAATCTTGGCATCTGCTTTACAAATCATTAGCATCTTATTCACAAGTGCAAAGTATTTTGTGGTATAACACTGGTGACAAATTAAAATTTTTCACACATTTTCGGGCTCATATAAATTTGAAATATTATTCTACAACAGCCTCAATTAGTCCATCAACACAAGTCAACATGAGTGCATTTAAGTTCCTTGATTATGACTGTATTGGATTTGATTTAGACAATACACTTTTGCGTTATAATGTGACAAACATGGTACACTTGACATATGAAACTTTAGCCAATTATTTAGTTACAGAAAAGGGGTACAACTCCAAATATTTGTTAAAGCCATTAGAAGATAAAGATTTAGATTTTATGCAAAAAGGATTATTCTTAGATTTTGAAAGAGGAAATATACTTAGAATAAATGCTGATGGTATAATTCAAAGAGCATGCCATGGAAGTAATCTATTAAGTACTGAAGAAATCAAAAAGATATACCCTGGGCAGAGATGGGAGACTACAGATGCTTTTTGTAATGACATGTTATCCACATGGAACGGTCCTTTATCAATGAAAATGAGAAGTTTGTTAGATTATTTTGATGTTTCTTCATCTCTTATTTTTGCAAGATTGATAGATACACTTGATGAAGAACAAGGAGGACCTTTGAATGCATATAATGTTTGGCCTAATATGTTGGATGGATTGATTGAAATGTATAACAGAGATCATCTTAAAATGAACAGAGGGTACTTTTTTCCTAGCCTCAGAGAGAATCCTCATAAATATATGCATAAATGTACTGCAAGAACTATAACATGGCTTCAAGAATTAAAAAGACATCGTATTACTTTCCTTATCACTGGATCAAATGTTGATTTTGTTGATTTCAATGCTACTTATGCTCTTGGAGAAGATTGGAAATCTCTATTTGATATTGTAATTTGTTATGCAAAGAAACCTGCTTTTTTCATTGAAAAACGTCCTTTTCTTGATATTGTAAATAATGAAGAAGGTAATAATATCATAGAAAGTAAAGATTTAAAACGAGGTGGTATATATAGTCAAGGTAATTGGGAAGGACTTACTGAATTCCTTAAAAATGTATCTGGAAAACAAAATCCTCGTTATGTATATATTGGTGATAATCTTTTGCAAGATATTTATGTACCAAATTCATATGTGCAATGTGATACAGTAGCTGTAATTGAGGAACAAATGTCTGAGGGAATGGTTTATCAAAACTTATCACATCCTCATGAAAAAGTATTAAATTCAACATTTTGGGGCTCTTATTTTTGTTTGAAAGATCCTAACATTAATATGGACTCATTATGGGGACATGTTATAAAAAAATACTCAAAACTTTGCATACCTGATATAGATTTAATAGCTCAACAGCCATTAGAAGAATCTTACTTATGTTTTTATAAAGATGGAAAGAAATATGATGGATATTATCCTGCAGTACCGCTTAGTATATCTACGTTTTAAATTCATAAATTTATCCCCAATTTATTATCCCCCAAACAGAAGTTTTGTAGTTTTATGTTAACTTGCGTGTTATAACATATTAGTACCATATTTATAATATATTCTTAATTCAAGATACGTATTATACCAGCTATCAAGGAACAATTGCAACATTTGCTAGTGCATACAAGGGATGTAGCACGTACTAAACGTACATTTAAATCAAAACATACTGAACAAAAACACCGAGAGGGGCTAGCAGCAGTGGAGAAAATTTTAGAAGATAGAAAAAAGGCAGAGCAGAGATTGAACAAAAATAAAACTAATTAATAACAAATTAATAATTTTATATTTTTATTAACAATTACATTTTCCATTTACGAAAATAACTTCTATATAAACCTACATTGCATAATATAGTGTACAAGTTTAGCATAAAAATGATTGTTTTGTACAAATTGTAAGTACAGTTGCCAATAACTGATATATAAGTAAATATAGACAAAGTAAATCTATTTAATTATATTAGTCAACACCTTATTATAATGATACAAAATAAATAGTATTATAAAAGCATGTTCTCAACTTCCTATTATGGCCTTGTATATTTTTTAGAATAATATTAATTAATATTTGTTTTAATAATATATAAACTTTTAATGATTTAATAAATGTGTAATAAAAGAAATATTTCATCATAATAATCCAAGAAGATAATAAAAATATTATGTGACACACCCACATAGTATTTTGTTGCAAAATAATAATGCACAAGTATTAATGAAATGTAATACCTATTTGGATAAAGTATTTGTTATTTTCTTTGAACAGCGATTGCTATTCCCATTCCTCCACCAATACATAAGGCTGCAACACCTTTGTTTCCACCAATTCTTTCTAAGGAATGCAATAGAGTTACTAATACTCTAGCACCTGTAACAGAACATAGATTAACAAGAATACTACAAGTATATAATATTTTCGATTATTATGATTTTGCTGTCATACCAGATGCACCAATAGGATGCCCTAAAGCAATAGCTCCACCGTTTATATTAACTTTGTTTGGATTTAAACCAAGAGTTTTTACACAAGCGATAGCTTGCGCTGCAAAAGCTTCATTTAATTCATATAAATCTACTTCTTCTTTTGTCCACTTTGCTTTTTGTAACTAAAATATTCATCTCTTTCATTACATGAATTTACATATCGTAACTAAACTTTATTTACTAACCACTAACTCAACTGCTGGCACAGGACCTATGCCCATAATTCTTGGTTCCACTCCAGCTTCAGCTACTGCAACAATTTTAGCTAATGGGGAAAGTCCTTTTTGTATAGCAGTATCCGCAGACATAAGAACTACTGCTGCTGCTCCATCATTGATGCCAGAAGCATTACCAGCTGTAACTGTACCTTTAGCCTGACAATGTATAATTATTATATAACGAAGTATTTCAATTTACGAAAAAAAATATGTAATTAGTCATACTTCCAGAAATGCAGGTTTTAATTTTTGAAGACTTTCTACGGTTGTTCCAAACTTAGGGTATTCATCTTTATCCACAATAATAGGTTCTTTTCTAGTAGGTACAGTTATAGGAATGATTTCCTTGGAAAAATAGCCTGCAGTAATTGCAGCTTCTACCTTCTGTTGAGATTTAGCTGCATACTCATCCTGTTCTTTTCTACTTACAGTGTAGTCTTTAGAAATATTTTCAGCTGTACATATATATATTCACAAAATTATACAATCGTAATACAATAATTTTTATATGATAGAGATGTATCAATTACAATCTATACCTGTCACTCCCATGTGAATTCCATGAAATGCATCTATCAAGCCATCGATTAATAAAGTGTCTATTAAATTACAATCTCCAAGTTTTACACCTTTTCTAAGGTATAATGCATGGCAAGATTGACTCATACTTTCTTGACCACCAGCTACAACTATTTGATTCTCTCCAGCTTTTATAGATAAGTAACCATTCAAGATTGCTCTAAAAACATGTGTTTTTTTGTAAAATTTATTCAGAAGATATTGCAATTGGACATATTGCAACATATAGAATAAGTTAAAAATTATAAGAACTTCATTAAAATACTACTTTTAGTATGACAACATTATATAAAGTAATGATATGCATGATGTAACGTGACTAAGAGAAGATCAAGATTTTTTAAAAAAATTGTGGTCATGAAGTAATAATATGCATGATATTGTACAACTAAATAAGATTTGAATTGCAAAACTGTATTTACTTTAAACCTGAACCACATAGCATATTAATTAGGTAAGCAGGTACAGATATAGGAAGACCAGCTTTCATTGCTGCTTGTCTTGCTGGATTTTGTCCTTGACCTGCAGTCAATACCTGTACAATGAAGTCTTACGTATATTTTAAAATAATTAATTTTATTATGTTTATGTTCAGCTATTAATATATCAAAAAGAATTATATATACATTATCTTATATATTATCACAGGTTTTTCTGTAGATTTAGGAATTAGTATTTGATTAATGTTTGACAAAAAATACATACTGAATAATTTAAAATAATTAGTGCATATAAACATCGAAGTTAATTATTAATATAGATTACCTGTCCTAGTATTACTTCAGAAACATCCACAGGTTTAATATGAGCTCTTTCAAGACTCTCTTTAATAACTATACTTCCTAGATCTGATGCTTTCAATGATGATAAAGAACCACAGAACGATCCTAAAAATGATGAAGTATTTTATAAAATAATAAGAAGATCTATATTAATCTATATTGTCTAATCTATTATCTAATCTATATTAATCTAATTGATTAAAGTTCTAATGATTTTATGTTATATGGTAGAGGCAATAAGAATAAAATACAGAAATAAAAGCAATATAAAAGTAGTGATATAGGGATGAAAATAAGCAGAATATGGAAATTAGCAATATCATAATAATATGCTTATGATTTGTATACAACTTTTGCATTTTAGATCAATATTATTTAAGAAAAATGATATGAATAATTTTGTCACGAATGTGCAGATGTATGATGTATTTTTAAATGAAAAGATATCTAATTTGTTAGAACATAACTAAAATAGCAAGAAAACAGTAAGTGATGTGCTTTTTTAATAAAACACGCTTTTATTACGTATAACAAAAATTATTGCGAATTGAAAATTTTAGCGTATAATGACATTTAAACTGAGTTATTAGTATAATATAGAATAAATGTTATTATTTTCAACCGTTATATCATTCAAACTTGTAAGGAATAAATTTATACCTATAGGTGTTCTGACCGCCGATATTATTACAACGTCGCTATTGCTCATGTTGAAAACTTATTAAAAAATACGTGTGAACCTGCGAAGAACTGAACGAAGACTACCGCCACGATCCAGTATAACGGAAATAAGTTAGAAGAAGTATTATATAGTAATATATGCCAGTAACGGCTTATTGAAAGTGTGTCAATCGAAATGTAGGCACATTTTTAGGTAGATAGTTCCGCGTCTCGATGAATGGTTTTTGATACTTTTAAATTAATATGACGATGAAAATTAGTATTACTGCAATCAAGTTGCAATCAATTATCAGATTAATTATTTTATTATGTTTTACTTCGCTATTTGAACGAGCACTTTATTTGATCTATATCGGAACCTCTACTGCCTTAGATGTGATACGTTCCTGACCAACGTCATCGGCTGACTGACTTCTAATTCGGTGTACAGGTGGCGCTGAACCACCAATCGCGGTGTCGTGGTGGTGCTCGTTTGTTTTTACCCAGCGTGCATTGTGAATAGTGACTGGTGCTAAGATGGCCGACAACAAGGAGGAGATTTCGGAGCTCGTCGAAAAGCGAGGTATTTATTACAGTTGCACGATTTATTTTTTGTGATCACCGTTTAGAATAAAAGCTCGATACACGGCGAACGTGTCGGTGATCTCGGACAGACGATATGATCCGTAGTTGCGATAAAAATCACGCCATCTGCACGCACGGTGTTCAGGAGGAATGATCGCGAAAATCGACGTGAATATACTAACGAATCGGGCCTGTTTCCCGTGTCTCTCACGATATTCACGTTATTCACGGATAGTTAACCTAGGTTACGTTGACAGGAACGTGTGTGTCAACGCGACGTCACGTTCAACCGGAGCCAAACATGCCACTTTTTGACAGGCTACGTGCACATTCGGTTGCACGATACCCTTTGTACAGTGTTCAGTACGTGCGAGCAGACAGAATACCGTGCTCGTTCTCGTGTGTCCGCCTAAGCGCTATGCTTGTTACTCATTAAGGTCATACGCCGACGGCCTTGCAATTTGCACCGTCGTTGAAGTAATCTCACTCGAGATTACCGTTATCTCTTACCGCGAATTTATTGCCGGTTGATTCGTCTATAACACCTACCGATTCTCTAGCGTGCGCGTGTTGTCCATGGGTTAGGTTTTCAATCTCGGTATTTGGGAACATCAGCAACGGGAAGCGAACGTTCCAATGGTTTCGAAGGCGCAACGTGGTTAGATCGTAATCGGCTAGCAATAAATGCACGATGTCACTATAAATTTTTCTTTGACAGAAATATCTCTATGATCGATTGCCGTTACGTGACACTTGATATATCGCCGACGTTTACATACTGTTTGATTTGCACATTTTCTTGTTTCCAACTTTGATAAGAGTACGATAATTACGCGCACATTGAGATAGTTCTTAGCTTTGTTTTGATATCGGGGAAAATTACTGTGTATAGTAACACGTGGTGTATCTTTCGACAATTTAGCAATCTACTACTCTATATAGAGCAATAACCGTTTTATTCTTAATCTTCGTTTCTTCGGTCTAGTGTATGTTTATCAGACTAGTGCGTGTTTAATATTGTCATTTGTGAATGTATGTATATGTAAATTAGCGAACCAGTCGTTTGCTCGATACGTGATTATTGTTTATCGGCATTCCATTGGCTTCCACCGTATATCGATCGTTGTTTCTCTATTCTTCAATGGGTAATTCTTTCTTTTTTTCGTGGGAACGATACTTTTAAACATAAATCGTATACGGATCATAGAGTAGAACGATCAACCGGCGCGATTAGCCTCGCACAGTGATCAATCGTGATTTCTGCTCGTCTCTGCTACATAATGCGATTAACTGTTACATGCGTCGCGGTATTATGCGGCTAGTCCTGCACCCGTGTGCCTCGGTGCTCGTCGAACCAGTTCCCATGCGTCTTTATTAGAATTTTCTTCTGGACGTCTCTCCTCGGTTGTGCTTTTAATATGGATCAGTTCTAGCGTACATCTTGGCGAAGACCAAGGATATCGGCGAACAATTAATTTCGGCGTAAATTCTAAGATGTGGCGCTCCCAGACCTCGCGTGACTCTGTTCCTCCGTTCCTCGCAATATTTTTCCGTTTAATATCCGCTAAATCCATTCGGCTACTTCTTTGTCGTTGTTCGTTCCACTGATATTCCAGAAATATCGCGATGATAACGATCTTATGCAGACTAACGGATCAATATTCTCGCTAAGTATTTTACTCGTGTGCCGTTTCAATTTTCCTAGCGAGTCACGCGTGCTCTGGTTATGTATTTATCGTTGATTTTTTGAAATATGTATTATATGCTTGATGCCATTATTCTTTTGTATTTTTTAAGTTTCTTAACGAGGCCATGTATAATGCAATATTCAAATCGAGATATACTGACAGTTAATCTTAGAGCTTGGAAAGAAAATATTTGAATTCAAATTAAGATTCTATTTGTATATGAAACAATTTTAATTATCCGCTTTGCACGTATCTTTATGAAATCTAAAACCCTATCGTTGGATCGTATCGGTCAGCTGACGTTAGATACGTACATAGTCTTGGTGGGAATTTTAACGGGTGTTGTTTATTCAATGCTAGTTTACGAATGCACATGTTTCCGGTTTTATTGGAAACCGAACGTTAGTTACTCTAATAACGTAGGTTTTCCAAATTGTTCTCGGTGTTCATCTGCACGTGATACCAGGTATTCATTTATGTTCGTATATTGCGTAGGAAGGTCTACGAACCGCGAGCGAATAGTTCGAAAATAAGGTCGTCGGGTTTATGAGTCGGTAGCGTTCTCAATTTTACTAATAGCCTGGTTAATAATCGCCACGTAAATTATCTTTTTCCGGCTCGGAGGAAGATATTAGAATATTTAACTTTATCCATTTTAAAATTTGTCGTGACACAAATATCTTAGTTTTTTAAATCGGAGACTACAGGAGAAGTTCTTATTTTTCATAGGGAACTTTTAAAATTCAGTATATTGTACATTATGTTACCAAAATTGTAACCCTTCAGAATTTTAAAAATGTATCTCACCATAATGTTAATCAGCTATTTTTAAAATATAGTTAACAGCTTGTTTCCATCTCCAATTATGTCGTATTAAAATCTCTACATAGCGTTATTAAGATCAGGAAATGAACAAAAATGTACTCATCGATGTATTCCTTTCTTGTAATATTCAATTCATCCACGACCTGCAATAACCTAATCGAGGGAATAGTTAATTAGCGAATAGACCGTCTAAGTTTAAATCACGGTCCAGCGATCTGATTGATCAAATTTGTTCTTCCTAATTAGCGGTAACGAATGCAGAATTATACACAATTAAATCATAATCCGAAATTACCATCCGACCCCGTTAGCGGTTGCATGAATGTCAGGAGTATTATGTGAGGCACGAGTACTCGTATTATAATATGAACGTGACTTTCCACGCGGTGATGCGGCGTCAATAAACGAAGCCTCGATAGATATTCTTCGCTGATCTGCTCTATTTGCCGTCCCATCCGTGCGCATGGTACGTGCTGGCAATAGCAAAAACAACGCGATATCGAGCGTCTTTTATATTTTCTATTAATATTTGCCTCTATACACATACACATTTAGTACAGTTCGAATGCAAGTCGAATACGCACAGACAGCCTTTGAAATGTCAGCAGATCTCTACGCATTCGTTTCCTCATTTTCCTGTGTCTTTCGATATTTTCTCTAACATAAATAAGCTATGAGCCGGTCACAGGATGCAACAGATGACGGAGGATACTCAAGTAGGTTGCATTTATTTATTCGTGGTGGCGTAGAACCGCGTTCGGTAACGGTACATCATTGTTTTGGCGTGGTCAGAAGCCGCGTTTTCAACGTCAAGCCACGATGTAGTAACCGCTGAAATAACTTTTCTCCCTATTTCAATCCCGTTCTCGGTTCCGTTCAGTTTTTTTTTTATCCCTCCGATTCGTACACATCGTACGCATCCTTAAACGAGCAAATTATCGACTTTCGAGGGCTCGACAGCGTGCGTGCTGCAAATGATGCTCCTCGTCTCGTTCCACTTTAGTGGTTCGAATGGTTGGTACGCGCGAAAGTACGCGCCAGTTACTGTTAAGCAGAATCGCTGATAATCTGTCCTTTCGTTCTGACATGTAAATAGACGCTATTCATTCAGGCTCATTGACGAGCTTTATCTTTGTTCCGCCTATGTATTTTCTTCCTTTGATACGCAAGATCAATGTTTTGTTTGAATTTCATGGTTAATTTCGTGACATTCACCGTCTTAGCGTAGATATCGTGTAATATTTAGGACGAACGGGGAACGAAGAGCGCGCGGTGTCCTTGTGTCGTGTAAAGTTTCGATGGTTTGCCACGGCCACGTGAGGGATGGTATAAACAGGAAACGATGCAGAACGTTTTAAATTAGTCGGCATTTGTCCGACACTGAATCGGTAAAGGAAGGGGAGGCTCTAGCTCTGACCGTTTAATAAATCGTCCCATTCTATTGATAAGTACCTAGTCCGGGGAGACATGGCGCAGTTCCACGCGCGTTCTTCGTGCTTTAGTAGAATCAATATCGTGCCCTGTCTTCGTTGTCCTGTGCGAATGCGATCTCTACGACTTTGTTCTATAACTTACTTTGCCGCGTTCGATCTTCGACGATATCTTCGGGTTTTCCAACGAATACACCGTATGTTATAGTCCTTAGACACACAAGGTATTATTGCACTGATCTAAATCAGCGCTTCGTTCTAGCTGCTCCATACGAGATGACCATACTAATTACGAGTGTAACGCTGCGCTATGTAATATGCACTAATTATTTTAACACCGTTACGTAATCGTTGACCGAACACCGTTTTCGATCAGCATTTCCTGCCTTGCTCTAGACGTTTCTCTGAAGATCTCTCGGTATCGCGAGAGAAAAAAGCGAAACTCGCGAGATAATCACGGTAGTAATTAAGACTGTAATTGTAAGCGTCGATAACGAGTAATGACGAATTCGATTTTTTACGCATCGTTTCGTCATTCTGCCTTATGTTTTAACGTCGCAATCTTTGCTCACGGTTGCGTCGTTATATTAGTCTACGTTAAGTTATGCTAAGTTAATAATTCGCTTTGTATTATAATATTATAGTATTATAATATTTTACTATTTGATAGATACTTCGTGCATTTTTCGTACCTCTAACTTGTTTGTTTCGTGCAATGGACACGTACTTTAGTATCGTCGCGACAAATTCATCCACCACAATGTATACCTCTTTTGTTTCGACGTCGAATCTCGTCGGAGAGTTGCTTCGTCACCGAACGATTTTTATGGAGAAGAACCAATACGTCCTCGTTTACATATAGATAGCTTACCTTTCGAGCAAATGATCTTCTCGATAGTCTTGAGCTTCGTTAATTTAGTAAAATTTACTCTCGCGTTTGCCTTCTACTTAAATGTTTTCGAAATTAATTGGACGTTCTCGAAATAAATTGTCAAGAACGTTTTCACAAGTCGTGTCACGATCCTTCTGTACGTAAGTAAACAGAATACACTACGTTCTTTTCAAATATATGTAGTATTTTGCGGTAAACATAAACACTAAGTTATTCCATAAATTCTTCGCCGCTCTTATGTTTATAAACATGAGTAGTGTTTAGCAACGCTACAAACCGTACTTCTACTGTAAAACTTACATACAGAGTTCCATAATAATAGACCTGGTATAATCAGATAACTGTTAATAACTTATTAATCCATTATTTATTTATATTGACAATTATTTGTAATCTGTGGTTTAATAGACTCGATCGAGGCGCTGCTTACGTAAGTTGATTTTTTTATCTCGCCTATCATACCAGTTCTTCGAGTACCATCGCGACCGTGGTAAAAATTCAACGTCACGATTCGCTCGATGTGTTCGCGATCGAAGTGTATTCGATATCAATGTGTCTAGCCAGATAAGATGATTATCGATGTCATTTCTACAGAAAGTAGAAAGAACCGCTGACTTCGGTGCATAGAAGAACGAGCAAATTGGCTGTTCGTACGATTTATTACGGCTTAAATTGGCGCATGCGTCACACAGTGTACGTGACTAACCGGAACTTTCCTTCCACGGTAACGCACGTGGATCATGCGGTATGCAGCGTGGATGCGATCTCTTGATGGCCAGGCCCCACGAGAAATCGTCGGAGAAAAGTTCGATGTCTCTCGAGAAACCCATATACTCCACGTTTTCACGTGTTGCGTCTGTTCAACTCGGACTTAATTTTGACGATTTCTGTGTCATCGGCCCACTGTATTCGTTCGTTACTCCTTGGAACGAAATTGTATGATCGCAAAACCGCGGACAGATTTCGCACTCGTTAAATATAAAATAGGAACTATACATATAACGATAAGATGGAGATAATAACAATTTAACTCTATAATCACTGTCATTTAATTTACTGCCCACTTAGGGATTAAAATATGCAGAATTAAATAGGAACTTGTACAAATTTCGTAGCTTCGATGGGAGTTTTGATACGAGTATCTTTTTAACTAGTTAACTCCGTTCGACGTGTATACTCGACGTGTAAAAAAAAAAAAATTAGCATTTAGTATAAAAACTCAAAGTGTGCTTAAAAAAAAAGGTTTGATTATTTGATTATCCTCTTTGGTTATGCTCGGTGTACTGCTTTTTATAAATTGAGTTGATTATTTTCCCCAATGCATCGGCTATTTCTCAAATTGTTTTGTGTACTTTATAATTTTTTGGCAATTTTTAAGTTTTTAATAACAATACATTTTTCCAATAATGATTCGTTAATATTTTATCCAATAAAAATGTAATCATTCCTCTTTTTGCTTTACTTTTTTCTTAAATTTTATGATAGGAGCATTTACTCTGCGGTCGACGTGTATACTCTTCATTGCTTGATTTTATTTGCGCACCCCGTAAAGGAGTTTTCAAACTGAACTTCGCAGTTAATACAATAGGTTAAATCGAAAAAAGAAAAAATATATATACATTTAATGTTTTATATTCGTTGAAAAGCAACGAAAATGTATAGAATTGTGTAATAATTTTGAGAAAATAATAATCACATTAACACGACCAGGATCTCTTAAGCTTTGGTTCTTTCTCAACTCTTCAACGATTTTGTTTCTCAATCATATGTGCTCTTGGAGACCTCACACGTACAGCATATATTCTTGCCATGCGCAGCCAAATTTCCACCATGGGCCCTAGTCTATTCGTGTTTTCTCTGAATCGTGTCGCTCTTGCTATCACTATTCTGGCAGAAACGTCCTCTCTATTCTCAATCATTCGTCATCCACGCGAATTCTTACTTGATGATCTTGAAGCGAAAGGTTCGTAAAAGTTTGTCTTATCATTGCAATATGTATTTTTGTTTGCAGAGGATGATTCAGAAGAACGTTGGGAAATTTACAACGATCTTAACCAAGTTCTGTTTAACCTACGCTTTATCGATTACATGTCTGAGTGTGTACACGATTATCTAGTCGATTAAGCTAGTATCGATTTAAAATGACTGTGAAACTGGTAGTAACTTTGACGTGGAACGTGAAAATAGCGGGAAGTTGAATAAATTCGAGTCATAGGAATAAGCTCAGCTGGAAATCACGGATTTTAAGGATTAATAAATATTTCAAAAAACCTTAGTTTATACGTTGTCCAAATAATGCATCGCAGAGGAAATCATATTTTTTGCCAAAATTCTGCGTGACTGTTATGTTTCGGAAAGTTTGGATATCGCGCGTCACTGAAGCTAGTTCTCGTTACGTAAGTTATATTTAGGGAAAGCTGAATAAGAGTGGCGATTTGAACGTGTTAGCCTACGAACCTCAGGCATGTGATAATTATAGTCTCGCCGGTGGATAGTCAGAATGTGAATAGAAGAAGCATTCGCGTTATATTCGAGCATACTTAACTTCAATGTACAAATATTTTTCTCCGGCAACGTGACGTTTTGTTTAAAATCGATGTATATATATCGTGCACGATATACATATATTTCGTTAGGGCTGGCGATACAAAATTCCTAGGAATCGTAAAACCGACCAGATGTCGCGTGTCGTAGGGACGGGGCCACGATTCTCCAACTTTTAGGTGCTTCCTGCGCGCGTTCTTGACGCATTGCTTGACTCAGTCGTTGGCACGTTGCCTGTTTAGTGTCGTCACACGATGTCCCAGGGCTCGACTGAAAAAAGAAGAGCTGCCTGCATCCGCAGACGGTACGCAACCTTCGTACCTTCTGTATGCATCCTTCCCTCGTCTTCCTATAGCACTCGGCCTGACAGAAATTCCGCCAGTAATATTCTGTCTTGAATTATCTCAATTTGCTTTTTCCGTAACCTCTCCAATGTCTGGTGCGTATGGGTAACGCTAGAGAGGACTAACGCTGTCTTCGAACAGTGCAGGGGCGATTTAAGAAACTTACAACAATTAATTTACTTTATTAGAAATTCAGGATAATGCATTGGAATATAACGAATAAATACATCTGAAGTTTCTATTGCGTTGTGTGCTACTCGATCGAGTATTAGATTCTTAGACTTTTGGCGATTTTAATAGCCCATCGAAGAATTATAAATGTTTCTCGTTTATTAGAGAATCGATAGCTGTTCTATGCGTCGTATGATTTCGCTGGAGGCGAAACAATTGTTGAACGGTTCATTGATCCTGGCAGACATTCAGTTACCTCCGTCTCTAGATATATGTATAGGTGTGCGTGTGTTTGACGTGCGAGGGGAAAAGTGAATGAGTAGTAGAACATTAAAGGAATTTGTGGATTGATCTGTTAAACGGATTCCCTCGTCACTGTCGACATTATTACAATTATGGAATCAATACATAGATACCAAAGAAAATCAGTTTTAGTTGAATTTCAGTTCTTTTAAATGTAAATGGAACGTAATTTGTTTAAAACAAATATGAAACGACACAGTAAAAAAATAGGACATCTATAAATAAAGAAATTACAGGCGATAGGAAGGCAATTCTATTTTTAAATAGACTTATTTTATGGCCTTCGTTATCTTCGAGAAAACTGAGCGAAATCGGGCGGCGAGTTAATTCGTCTTCTCCGATTAATAAATTAAAGGTATACGGGAAATATTTATGTTTTCGTGGTTCTTGGAGCAGGGTTGTGTTGGTTGGTCGGACGCCTGGCGTCGCGACGCAACGGCCACGTTGGTACGTTTACTAAGACGGTGAAAGAATCGCGAAGGTGAAGGGGCGGAGTAGAGGTCCGCGAAGCGGTTATGGGGGATGGAGGTGGCGAGAAGGCGAAAGAGAGGAAGGGGGAAGCATGGTGCATCGACTCGACATGAGGGAAGGGGGTTGATTCATCGTGGAGGCCGCACTCAGCTTCACGCAGTCGTAGAACGAATCTCGTTCATCGCGATCCTGGACGAGCGGGACGAACCAGTTACGCGTCTTCCACGCGAAAGTCAAGGACGCGAGCCGACGGAATTCCCGCTCTCGCATTCTCGAGACACGCGAGACAATCGAGAAAGTAGTCGTCTGTTGGTACGGCACATGTTCGACGTTATTTTTCCGCGTATGCTACTCTTTCTATTCCGCAAGGAAAGAGGAGACACGGCTTCTTGATCTCTAACCTCGTGCCATTATTTGTTCCTTAAGGAAGAATCGTTTGCAAAGATCTAAGGTTATCGCGATCTACGAGTTCGTGCTATTTCGGAGAGGTATTTGTTCGAGTCGATAATGGGAAACGAAGAAACTGTCGGACGTAGAGTTTCTATGACAATATGTGCCTACACGTTATTCTAGGCAGATGATTCATCGCTTACGTTCAATCCGTCTTTAATATTCAATTTGTCCTAGTTACCTTTTTCGGTCAATCAGTTGCTGTCATCGGGATTTTCGTCTCCTCTTTCCTCTCGACGAGATATTTCGATTAGTTACAATTGTTATATTCGTCGTCACGTTCGATTTTAAACGATGTTTGGTGTGAAACAGTTCATCCAGGCAGACTCGTGAGTGCTCGCAATGGTCGTGGCGATGCTTGCTGACTACGGTCAAACTGATTTAGGTATGTGATACACAACAAACCTTCGTGTAAATGGATTACCGTTTCTTTTTAACTTAGCTGTTCTATAACGAGACCTAGTTATCATTTCATACCAATTTCATATCATATCAATTTGCATATTCACGCAGTGTGACACAATTATTTTCTCCAATGACACTAAAAGTAGCAGAGGCATGATTAATGCAACGTAAGTAGCAAACAAACGTTACGTTTCACGTTCCCTGAACGTTTATTATAGGGTAACTTTGTAATGCTGCTATCGATCGTTCGCTAGTTTTTGCAACTGTTCTCTAGCTTCACGTACGTAAAACACACGTACGTTCCTTCTCTCTTTAGAAAATTGCTGAATGTAACGCAAAGTTCATGGAAACACGTGCTAGAAAACACGATCGATGTTTTCGAAGAATCTAGCTATTTCCTTGTATAATAATATGTTCACTGTTCGATAGAAAATGGAGGAAAAAGGTAGAATAATTATACGAACGACCGTTATTGTCAGAGCGGAAGTTTTTATGCAAACTGGTCGAGAAACTTTCAGTTTGAATTCGTCGCGGCGAGTTTGCAGTCTCGCAACGTTCAACCGGTCCTATGGATTATTCCGTTAAATTGTACAGAACAGACAACGGTACACGAAACGAGCGTCCTGCCGTTTAATTCACCGCGATGATAAAAATTCCACGAGCTATTTAGCGCTCCGAACCACCGTGACACCAGTGACATTGTTACGAGGTACGAATCAGGCAAAGACCATTTACCGACTAATCGATTTCACGATGAAATTCTTTGTACGTTGCATTGAGAACTGGTTTCACGGTGGAACAAAGGCCATATGTCCGTACTCTGTTGTCTTCTTGATATTATCGTGCTTTTTAAGGCGGCAGCAAGGCGAGATCCTTTGTCGCGTTTCGACGTGGTTCCGACATGGCTTCCGCCGCTTTCACAACCCGGACACGTGCTTCAGCAATTGACCCGAAATTTTTTTTTAACTACAGAAAGCATGAAAATGGTTCGGTAAACGTGGCGAATCGTTTGATGGGATTAACTAAAAACTAGCGTTCCGCTTTAAATGAGTCGAACTAGATGAAATTTCAAAATACAGCTACTTCCTTTTTAGAATCATCCTGTATCTTTTTCATTAGGGATGTGTCTTTATTTTAAGCAATAACGTTTGTTCCAATATACTGTCGATTGTCTTTCTAAATTATTCTATAAACAGAAACAAAATCGCAATAATTGCATCAACACAACTGCGTATTGTTAAATGATCGAAATGATGTAGTTTATACGTCAATATCAGCAAAAGTATTAACCACTGAGTTTCTCTCAAATTAAACACTGATCGTGTAATGCAGTACCAAAATTAACAAATTTTACTTGCATTTGTAAGTGTTCTGAATATTAAACGAATCATTGTAAATGAAGCTTAACGAAGTGACCGTACAGATTCGCAAATGAATCATCAAGCAAACTATCTTGCATTTTACGTTTGAACGCAAGATCTTGCGAGATAAGTGAATCAGTGGTCTTTGGCTCATTGCCCTATGGTCACAACGACACATCGCACGAATAACTCGTAATCCACCCTAGCGATTATTCAAAGACGTCGCACGTGCCCTGCTCGATTAGTGACGCATGCTGCCGCAAGGCGTGTTCATAAGTCGTGGCCTAGGTCAATAACAGAAGCCGTACTGCACATTTAAAAACCCAAACGTTTCTCTTCCTCCATCCCCGTACATGTTCATCGTTTGCTCAAAGGAACACGTTTCATGTCGTTCGTTTGTGCAAGCACAGAATTGGTCGTATTGTTACGTTTACTTAGCATTGTTCTAACGGCTTTCGATCGAAGCACAGCTGGCGCCTTGTTTTCCTTTCTGTACTTGTACTGGTACTTTGGGAATGTGAAGATTTTTACACATCGGAAGGCTGGTTCCAAATTTGTGCTTTGCATCGTGTTCACCTTTCGAATATATCAAAAGGCCTCGTGCTCGTGGTATCGTTTCTTGGTACGCTCCGTCATGTTTGACGGGTAAAATCAAATATTTGTTCGTTGATTGTCGCGATTCGTGGTAGCTTTATCTTGAGGCCGGCATCTACCCGTTGCTTACGTGAAACTGCAACGGTGTGTAATTTTATCCTGTCATCATCATTGTGTATTCGTATTATTATATTTTCCTCGTGTAGCTTCTAAATAGATACTTGTCTTTAAGGTTAGAGTTTGAACAGATCAGCAGTTCTGTCAATTAAAGAGAAATTATATTCGTCGTTCTCACATGTAAAGTTACTTCACCAATTAACATGAAACGTGCGTGTTTTTGTAATAGAGACAACACTGTCCTTTAAGCCTCGTGCTATTAACACTAACACTAACACTAACACTAACACTAACACTAACACTAACACTAACACTAACACTAACACTAACACTAACACTAACACTAACACTAACACTAACACTAACACTAACACTAAGTACTAAAGCACCAAAGCACCAAGGTACCAAAGTACTAAAGTACCGAAGCACCAAAGTACTGAAGTCGAAGTCGAAGCCGAAGTTGAAGTCGAAGTCGAAGTCGAAGTCGAAGTCGAAGTCGAAGTTGAAGTCGAGGTGGAAGTCGAAGTCGAAGTCGAAGTCGAAGTCGAAGTCGAAGCACCAAAGTACTGAAGTCGAGGTCGAAGTCGAAGTCGAAGTCGAAGTCGAAGTCGAAGCACCAAAGTACTGAAGTCGAGGTCGAAGTCGAAGTCGAAGTCGAAGCACCAAAGTACTGAAGTCGAAGCACCAAAGTGCTGAAGTTGAAGTTGAAGTTGAAGTTGAAGTTGAAGTTGAAGTTGAAGTTGAAGTTGAAGTTGAAGTTGAAGTTGAAGTTGAAGTTGAAGTTGAAGTTGAAGTTGAAGTTGAAGTTGAAGTCGAAGTCGAAGTCGAAGTCGAAGTCGAAGTCGAAGTTGAAGTTGAAGTTGAAGTTGAAGTTGAAGTTGAAGTTGAAGTTGAAGTTGAAGTTGAAGTTGAAGTTGAAGTTGAAGTACCACAAAGTACTAAAGTACTAAAAAGTACTAAAGCCCCAAAGAAGCACTTTGACGCTCGCTGGTACTTTGTGCTTTAGTACTTCTTAGTACTAAAGTACTAAGGTACTTTTTAGCACTTCTGAGCGCAAAAGTACTAAGGTACTTTTCGGTGCTTTAGTACTTTAGTACTTTAGTACTTTAGTACTTTATTACTTTAGTACCTTGTGCGTGTGACGTGGTGCGTGGGACGTGGTGTGTGCTGCTTGGTGCCTGGTGCCTGGTGCCTGGTGCCTGGTGCCTGGTGCCTGGTGCCTGGTGCCTGGTGCTTGGTGCCTGGTGCCTGGTGCCTGGTGCTTGGTGCTTGGTGCTTAGTACTTGGTACTAAGCACTAACACTAACAAAAAAATTTTAGTTGCTCTATAAGCAGCTTGAAGCGTGTTGAGGTTTTCCGCTAGAACAACGCGTGAATGAACGTGTAATAGAAATATATTTAAAGAAGTATAAGTACAATATACGTTGATCCAGATCCGCACGCTGGCAGCGTTACGATACGACAAACCAAAATCTAGAAAGAGCCAAAGCATTCTACGCGTGCATTGTCGCGACGCGATTCACGGGGCATTGTTCCTCATGCTTTTCAGGCTAGGCCAGAAAAGTACAGCTGCCTTTTCCTTTTGTATGCGCCATTCTCGTGATAGTCTAGATTTCGCGAGATCATAGATTACACCGTTGAAATGCTTCGGTAAGTGGAGAGCCTCCGCGGACGTTTCTTCCTTCTAGCTTTATATTACCTTTCTTCAATTTTCTCCTATCTCGGTAATCCTCTCGTGCATTCGTCGTGTTTCTTCCGATAAGCGAAATCCCTTTGAACGCATGTAAATTCTCCACTGTAAATTTGGCTCGGACCTGGCCGAAAGCATGATTTAATCGGCGACTGGGTGTAAGGTTGATGCAAACCATACTTTTTCTTTCTAAATATTCTAAGTGGTAACCAGAAGGATACATCACTGTTGTATGTGCTATCGATCCCAGATAAAGTAGTCATTGATAGAATTATCAATGGCTAAAGTATGAATTTTGCATACTGCATAATGTAACGAGAAGCATAGATTCTTTTTCTGTATACAATAGACTCGTTTTGTATTGAATTTTGTCAACAAAGTACATTTTTGTGCACTTATAATTTAAAATTAAATCCAACAAATGTACTCTTTCATTGTGTTAAAATGTATTGTGAACGAATTAATTTTTAAATTGCTTTCTCGTTGAGACAAACTGGTCTATTTCGTGTTTCTGTAAGAAAACAAAAGATACTCTAGCATTTATAGTTTCTGAAATACATATTTCGATTTTTCTTTTAACAAAATATTTATTATATTATTTAAAATTATATTTATTATATAATTCTTATAAGACCAGTAGGTATTTATAACTATGTCGCGGAAGAACTATATTTAAACATATAAATCTTAAAGTTGTGGATCCATGACAAAAATTTGTATAAAACAAGGTAATTCTAATTCAATAAAATACTATCTTTTGTGAATTCAACTTCTGTGTAACAGAATACGTTATTCTCCAAGTCACAAAATTTGACAAGAGCCGCTTTTGTCACGAGCTCCTCAATTACCTTCCTCTGCTTGATAATATGTCCCATTAAAGAATCTCCAGAAATACACCATCTTAAATTTACAAAATTTTTAGGAAAAATTGCGAATTAATCATTTTGACTAATATAACATTACCAATCTTTCACTTCAAGGTAACAGTATATTTCCAATTTGAGTCAAAAGATTATTCAGATAACCCTTTGAATCGCAGTAATTGAAGTATTGTCCATGAACTATTCTCAGTTGATACGATCGGTGACTAAAAGTCATCTGATTAATCGAGATCTGATTAATTTCTGCACTCGATTGTCATCTGTCCGTTACTCTAATTGCATTTGCATAACTGGCAACGGGCCGAAACGCGGAAACGATTCTCGCGGTAACGCGTCCCACACGCGAGCTGTGGCGAGCGGATGTTGGCCAGAAGAGAATTATTATTCCGTACTTTGTAATGTGCGCGCGTTCCGCGGCGTAATCAGTGACTTCACGCCGCGTAATTGAATATTAGAAACACGTATCATGAATCATGTGAGTGGCGTTAAATATGTATGTATCTGTGATTGAAAGCAGCCAGACAAACGTATAAAAGGCTACAAATTGTTACAGCGCAATGTCAGTGTCGTATTTTGTCTATAACTTAGAATCAAATTACATTAGATCGTTTAGAAAAGCGATATTGACAAGTGTTATGTATTTCATGTATCGTGCTTCAAGTCTATTGGAATATTGTCACTTGTAAATATATTTCTTATAACCACGTGTTTTAAGAACGTTGGTAAAAGTGTCAGGTATAGAAAAGCGTATAGTTACGGTTTTTATAGCAAGTAAATATTAATAATTGAAGAATTTTTAAAGAGTAAACTCTTCAATTTCCATAGGGTATAGTTACATTCATTCTGTAGCATAAATAAATTGGTAGTTTATGGATTCTAATTAGAGGTCTCTATTACACGTGTAATTAATATATCCGTGTATTAATCGGTAACTTTTAATTTAATACATCGGTGCACGTATATTAACATATTCATATTTTGATTCGTACGATCTATAGTATGTATATAGTACAAAATAAAGTTCCCGGTAAGTTCGGTCGGCTAATCTCGAAAATCAATGGGCGAATTTGGATACGATTTAAGGAGTATTTAAGCTCTAGTATAGTATCCGCACTGTAAAATATTCGGTTACAATGATATTTTTGCACGATTTTTTTGAGATTGCCGAAGTCGAAAATGGGAGTCGTTTTACATGGAAATAGGGCATAAAAAATTTCGGTCGACCTATTGATGCGTGATGTTCTCATGGATATGGACAGTATCTTTTTTAGAATTTGGTACTCTTAATCGATTGTACGGCTTACTCTGTCGAATTTTTAAAATCGTTCATTTTTGTAAAAAATGACCCTCCTTCTTGGCTTTGGCGACCTAAGGTATCCCCAAGAAAACACACCCAGACCAAACATTTTGTATTCCACGTACTACAATATATGTACCTTATCCGAGTATTTCTCGAGTAAGGTTCACATGTGTAATTTTTGGAAGGTTTTCGGAAGGAATTGGGAAGTGAAAATCACTACGATATGACCATTGTGGACTAAGCTGAAGCCGAAAGTACGAATAGGACACAGTTTGCAGATATTCGCTCGAGATATCTTCGTTACGATTATGTTTTGTTTATGATCGGGGTCATCGTATAGCGAGGCAATATGATTTCGTTTCCTCTTTTCGGCGTGCAGCGTGTCAGAAGCTTCGCGATTTCGCTGTATGACAGTCGATGTTGTTTCACGGTCTACAGAACGGTTTACAAAGTCAATAGGAATTCACGAAATTGTCAGACATATTATTAAAGAAGATTATATAAAATCCCGATCAAAGACTGCTGAATAATAAATATTTGACTTCACAACCATGATCTCTTGTAAAGGTCAGTTATTTTTTTTGTAGCAGTTTCTTTTACAAAGAATGTATTTTTTTCTATGTATGCTATTTGAGTATTTTAATCTCTGTTATACCAGGGAGAAGCTTACATAATTAGATAAGGTTTATATAATAGATCCATACAGAATTTGCTATTTTTCGGACACTTGAAATTTCGTTTAAATCTGATACGTTTTGATATTACGTAAACACTGTATAATATTGTGCTTTTAATATCGCTACTATGATTATCTTCTTTACTTTCTTTCTTATTGTAGAGTTAAATGCTTTTGATGTTTACTAAAATAATAGGATATATTAACAACATTTTTTAACTCTTAATAAAAACAAAAATATTTCATACGTGTTCGAAAACTAATTCCTGAAATTTCTTCCATTGTGTCACTAGAAAAATTATTTAAATTTCCCATATTGCATAAATAGTTTCAGCTGTAGGAATTGAATTGAATCAACTGCGACTATATACATGGAAGAGACTTGGCACACATATTGAGCAATAGTTATCATACTCTTATGTCACTGTGGTCTCGTACTTTGTGTCTGACTTAGATTCGAATTAGATTAGTTTCCCCTTTTCATTATTATCTACAAATATTACGTATTTCGCGTATCGTAGCTAAATCACACTCTAATATTGTCACTTGTAAATCACGTGTCCGCTCTAATCATGTGTTTCAACGATATTGCTACAACATTTAGCAAATGCCTGCAAACAATTACTCGAGTTTGCACGTTAATTCCGAGCCGGGTGTAAATCTGCATTCAATTATAGCGAGCTAAGCTAAACTACGCTCGAGAAGCGAGGAAATTTTAGAAACGTGTCCGGTGAAACACACGTCGACGTAACAAAATTCCATCGAATCTATTTCTTCACGAAATACGGTATGATCGCTCGTCCTAATGGTTCTCCAACGCGGCGCGCTTTAATTAATTGCAATTGCGCAATCTGGGGTTTCTCTCCGAAAGTTTAAATACCGAGAGAAGGAGTGAAAAAGAGACGGAATATAAATGGCATTAGTCGATCGAGGAATCTCGAACGGGCCGTCGGTCTTTGACGTGTTTTCGATAATAAATCGATTTTACGTAGCCCGATCTCGCGTAGCATTGCGTGGCTGGTCGGCGCTCGCGTTACACGGCTGACCTATTCGCACAGCTATTTGCGTGGAACGCTCAACAAATTGCTGCGCCTCTCTCGTTAGAAGCCGACTAATTTGCCGCGAGTGCCCGCTCCTCGTTCGCGCTCGTATTTTTGCGTTACATCATTCCCCGTTTTGCTCTACGCCTTCGTGACCCGTGGCAAGATGTAACGAGCACGAAACGCTACGAACAAACGAGTATTCGAGGTCTACAAAGTCTCAGGCTGGCCAGAGTCGATAGGTGAATTTACCACGAATGGAAAGAAATATCATATTTATAAAGCAAATAAAATTTTATAAATATCACATTTATACGTACGGTCTTTGACCGTCGAAGTAAGATCATGCAAAAATTTCATTCTTTTAACTGCAACATGAAAATTACCGTTGACTGTTCAAATTGTATCTAAATACGTAGATAATTATGTGCGCAGTTAATATGCTATTACGCCGTGTTACAAAATTATATAGATCCGTTCGTCTGTACTAGACTGCAGTAGGTAGTTTCTTTCATTGTTAGACAAATCTAAATTGATTGCCATATTATCCAATTCACAAGATGAAGATTCCAGATGTTTAACAAATTAATGAAAGGATAAAATATACGATTGTATATGCAGTATATGCGAAGCGCAAATGAATACGAGCTGTAATCAAGTATTGCAAGGAAATGCAAATTATGTAGATGTTTCGCGTCGGTCACGCAACGTACGTGTTTTTCATGTGTATATTCCTTTACTTAATCCTATTACGTAAAATGTCATGTATTTGAGAAGAAAGTTTCTATATTTAAATTGATAATTATTCTTTACAAAAAATATTTCAATCAATAGGAGGAAGATATACTTTTATGTTACTAGCTGCAAACTGATTGTATGAAAAACAAATATTCTCATTTACCTGGCACGAAATGTATTAATATGTATCTACATATAAGTGTACAATATCGCGGTAGTTAATAAAACTTGCCATTACATAGAGTTCGTTCGAGCCTCTCAGTTTTATTAATGTAAAATGATATTCAATGGTATCTTCATATTTTCAAAAAAAGATCGGACATTTTTACTGATGTTAATTCGGTAGCCAGAGGCGGTAATATCGCGTGACGGAGAAAACGGACGGGGAATATCGAGACCAATCATTGATATATCGACTGTAATCGTTTCGACCATAGCTACGCTTGATTCCATCTTCGTAGTGTAATGCGTGTGCGATATTGCCACAAAAAAAAAAAAAAAAATAATCGGTATAGATATCGAATCCGGAAATCGAACAAATCGACTCCTCGAGTTTGCATATATTTCTCCGGAGGCTACCCGTATACACGACGAAGCGTAGCGTGAAACTAAACTGAATTGGTACGTTGTACGCTTTTTACGATGATTTGATCGCCGTGTATGGAACGATACGATACACGAAGATCACGGAGATCCGCTTCAAGCCGACGTTCGTAGAAATGCATAAACTTAGCTGGGTAAATCGGCGAGTGCCTATGTATATCATATTAGGCGGATTGTGTCGTTTCTCAGAAAACTTGGCGTAGAAATCGCGGTCACGATCACGTTAGGGTTACCGGTTAGCCTCGTCAGTAATATATAATAGAAAGTTCCGTGTGGTATTATTAATTGGCGTTATTGAGATTGTTTTCGTGCGTTTCTAATGGGATGGTCGAGGCTTTCTAGGCTCCGCGAAAGGCGTTACTCTTTATCAAACATGGTGATCCGATGTGGTGTTCCGCGATATATGGCTGTTTGATTGGTTGGCTAGTTCGAGTTGTTTATTAAGTCGAATGTTTTATTATTCTTCTAATCTTGATTATTGTGTACGTGTTAATCAAAATATGTTTTGTTTATTTCAGGTAAGCAAATAAAAGCTGATCTTCCAACGACGGTTTCAGTGTAAACTTAGTTAGTCTTGCGCGCGGTGAGTTTAATACGTATAATGTATATAATCGTCTCACATAAAAACTGGCCGTGCCTTTTTTCGTATCGGCAAGTCGTAAGTTACGGTAATTCGTATCGGTTGTTGCTTCCATTCTATTCCTCGTAACGAGAGATCCAGTTGCTGAGATTCGCTAATTAAAGTTTCATCTTGGCTGCAAGTTTTTCTGTTTGTTTATACGAGAGCTCATGCCGCGTGAAGAAAATTAATGTAATTATCGCCACGTATGGTGATCCTCGAGGATCGAGTGATTCTTGCAACGAGCAATCCGATGATTCGAGGATAAGGAGATCTTGCACTGTGTTAATATTTCGTACTCGACCGCTTTCGGTCACGGGAATTAAACTTGTATTTTACTCGTTTTACGCGATGTTTACATCCGCTACATTGCGAATCGACCACGATGAAAAACAAATCGTTCTCTTTTTTGCCTCGGTTCTCGATGACAGCGCCTCAATACGGTGTGCTATTAGCACGACGATTAACGCGTTCATCGTTTCGTGACAGAATTCCGTCGCCGTCGTCTAAACGAGTCTCGACAATTTCAACGGTGCAACGAATAAAACGTTACGCGAGATCGGTACGATGCCTCGTTCCCATGCCGAGGACATTTCACAGGGTTTAATTCCAAGCCGACCGAGATAGCTAGATCGAAGCTGATACCGGTGCAAAGAGAGTTAACGAACGCAATTTGCAAGCATCCCGTTGCGGTTTTTCGAGGTTGAAGGATAGGCGTGTTCAGGTGGGACACCTAGACGGCGTGACACTCTCGTACAGGTCGAGGGAGAAGGCTTAATTCCTGAGAAAGTTTCTCACGATAGGAGGTGCGCCACCGATCTTAAGTTCGTATCGGTAATCGCAGAATCCATGCCGGGGAAAACGGTACTGTGTAGCCTGTTATCTCGGCCAATAATTTCTCGCTGTTATATTTGAACAGCTCCCACGTACGGCCGGCTAATCGTACCCTGATTGCGTTTTGGTATCGATCTTTAACACCAAAAGCACGCCAGAATTACCTTCTCCTTGATCAAGCATTGCGCACAAAGTTAGGAAACAAGGAATGAAAATGGACAAATACCAATCGAGTCCATATCTTAAATCAATTTATCCGATTGAGCGGCTACGAACATTATTTACTGGTAAATTAGAGTTGTCGAAAGACTCGTAGTATCTTGGAAAAATCGTAAGCAGTTTGTGCACGATATTTCCAAGAATTATTACGTACGAATATAGAATTATCACATATTTTGATTGAAATTTCCTTTGATTATAGTATCTCGCTATTTAGTCGATAACGTTCGATAATATGATAAAAAAGTACGTGTAATATATAGGTTTATAAATGACGATGGATAGTTGTTAGTAAGCTTGTTAGTAAAAACACGTAATAATTGTATGTAGAACGACCTTGTTAAAACGTGTCCGCGCGAATCACGAGCGAGATACACGGCCAGAGTCATATTAAAAGACGCAGCAAGCCGTTTCGGCTACTCATTAGTATCCGTGAACAGAAGAACTTTAATTATTTCCATTATTTCCACGTTGAATAAGTTAGACTCCACCGTGACGTGTTCGTATATATGCACGAGGAGTACAGAAAGGGGAAAAGGAAGGTCAATCGCCGATGGAATTCTTCAATTTCGTGGTAGAGAGGTATTAAACTTCCCGCGGAAACGATGAGCTTCCTTAAGCGTGTCCGACTAATTTTCTGAATCGCACTCCGCTCGAAGATAAGGGGCTCGTTAAATTCCTTTTAATTGCTTGGCAAGCTCGCGCGCGCGGCCCGAATGGCTTTCGTGCTTTTTCTCGACGGAGTGTCTGTGAGCTTAGATTCGTAGAGACAGTGGCAATATTTGGAACAGGATACGTTATCGTTCCTCTATATGGCTTAATTAGCATCGCCACGGACGTTTGTTCTCTTATGCCAGTTCTCTAGCTTATTTTCATTTAATCATACATTGCTATGATTGGAGGCACTCTGCGTGATTAATTAAAGTGTCTCGATAAATAGGCGATCGCTCGAACGACGTGTTCGATTTATGACCTTCATTTATAGATCACGATTTCCGATAGATCGTCAGTTATAACTGTAATTAACATCGATAAACTGAAACGACACGGTTTCGCTGACGGACACGTTAACTACGTTTTATTCTTGTTGATTTGTTTTTCGAACTGCGTGCATCTGGAGATAATTCTAGAAACAGCTATTTATCAATGCGGTTTCGTATAGTTCCAAATGGTATCGTTCATTGGTCCTGTTCTGTGTTTTTGGTATCCTTTTTATGTTCGGTGGCCTGTCGTGCGTCAGATCAGAGATAAAGATACGTAGTCGGCGATGCTTAAAAATCTCATTGATTCTTAACGGCGACAAGTCGATGCTATCAGATGTTGTTTGGACGTTTCGTATGGTTAAACACGTTCCGATAAATACGCGATTGGTTCGTCGATAATCGACTAGTGCCGGGGTTAAACGACTCGCCCGGTACAATAAGACACCTAATTCTCTAATCGGCGTTCGAGACTCCGAAACCACCCACGTGTACACGAACTTGCCTCGAGGCTTTCTCCTCGGCCGACCCTTGTGCAATCGACATTGCAGATCGAATGCTAACAAACGAGGAAACTTCTGAGAACGGTTTTCTAGATATCGACAGCGGTTCGGCTAGGTCGTTCACCTTGGTGGATTTCCATTGTGCTCCGCGAAATTGCTTATTCGGTAACGTAGATGGAATATGACTAAATGGTATTTGGAACATACGTCGGTGTGTTAATCTGTACACAAATGATTCGACCAACAGTTTCATCACGGCGACAGCAATCTTACTATGTAGAAACACTAGGCAGAGAAACCACAAAGAATCGCTAGTTTATCGAAGAATGCGGTTTTAGTCGTCTTTTATACGTCTGATGAACAACATCGTTTCTCACTGTGAAGACACGGGAATCGTGTCAAACGAGCACCGGTATTTATAATGATCGTTGTTGAAGGGTTCTTCACACTTCTCGTTGACCAGAACGAATCCATCAGGCGTCCATCGACGTTTCACGTAATATGGTCGAAGACGCGAGGAAAGGCAGGATGGACGACCTCGCCCACGTTCCATTACCCGATTACATAAACCTGACAGACACAGAACTCCGTAGAACGGCTGGAACGAGCGAGTTACTCAGCCAGCCAATGCCGCGACGTGTGGAGGCCAATGATGTTAAATGCAAAGGCCTACTTAACGTCACTTTAGTCAGCAGGGTGTGACTGCCTTCGCTATCGCCACGATACGATGCTTCAACCTATATACCTCGATGTCAATGAGCGACATGCTAATTTGCCTCGCGTACTGCCGACGTCTTGACTATTTTATTTCGATCAACATCCAACAACTATTTCCATCACATTCCATTCCGATCGATACACAGCAACTTTCGATTTTACCTTCTTTTTTCTTTTCTATCGGTTTTATATCGAGTGTAATCTACGAATGTATGATCTGCGGTGGTAGCATGTGGTAGCAATTAGCATAGAAGGCTTTTGTATGTGTATGTTGCGCGCGTGTGTCTGTTATGTGAAGCATTTTGGAATTTCATTGTATTTAGTACTTGCGGCAGGATGTGATTGTCATGATCCTGTTGCTAAGGATTGGTCTCACTTGTTCAGAAGCGACATTGATCAGCTCCATAAATCGACGAGTACAGAACGACGTTGCAAAGACTGTTTTCCAAATTTACCTTCCAATCAAATGCAATGAATTTGAAAAATGTTTCGTATAATATAGTATATAATATACGTAATACATATATATATATATATATATATATATATATATATATATATAATATATACATATATATATATTCATAAAAGATTTCACGAATGTCCGAATGCTTTGGTAAGCTGCTGTATAAGAGTCGTGGTCGCAATTTTCCAAGTATTGCTCTCACAATACTGGGAAAGGTTAGTTCTGGAACGCTGCTCAAGGACACTGTATGCATGGAAGGTGACGGTATCTCATATTTTCTCGACGATGGTCGTCGTAAGAATTCCAGGAACGATCAAAGAAAATTACTCGACTGTCCGGCATTTCTTGCGTTTGGTCGCTTAACTTAGTGATGGAATTAGCTCATTACCTCCCTGTCCACGTTCTGTACGATTTACCATGCTCGATTCTAGCGTGCTGCTGCAAATCGCTCACCGTTGATGCATATCGCGGTATCGTTAATCATCTAGACACTTGGCAAGCTTGCGTGCGATATTAGAAGAAAAGTAGATTATGGGCTATATATATTGTCCGAGAGAAAAAGAGTCGTGCGAACGAAACGATAGAGGAGAGTCTTTGGCGAACGACTACAGCGCTAATTACTTGTTCAGATTCAATTCCCTTTCGACTCGTTTGTCCAGTTTATGGGTGGTCTTCCGTGAGTTAGACACGGAGCATCGTGCGTCGTATCGCGAGAGTAACTCGACTCTTCTCGAGCACTTGTCCGATTTCGCGAAATGTCGACGCGCATCTTGTCGTTACTTCCTTGAAAGGAACGAAATCTCTTGAAACGTCTCGAAGAAAGTCGTTCCTCAAGTTTCCCTTCTTTCGAGTTATGCATTCTGACCATATCTGGGGAAAAAAACGATTCGTGACATAATTCTCTTTCTCTCTCTCTCTTTTCTTTTTATCTCTGGTTAATTTAAACGTGCCACTCAGCTTAGGTTATTTATGAAGATTTATTCATTTATAGAAAATTTATATATGCGATGATATACACATAGATATATACGTACATAATATGCAAAGATATATAAGATATCCGAATTGTTGTAATTAGGAAAATTAAAATTGCAAAAATGCATAGAATGTATACAATGTAAAAAGATACATAGAATGTCCGGAATATGGCATCCGTGACGATATTCAGTACATGAAACAAATCTGTCCGTAAATTCCATCTCTTTAGCTGTTTCCATAAAAATATCAATCTACGTAAAGACCCAGTGTAATTATGTAACAAATGGCGATTCTTCGGAGGTGACATAATTTTGAATTAAAATTCCGCATACAAAATGCGCACCATTGAAAGTTAATTTAAAATAATCGAGGATTTTTTGTTGTACGATTATGAATCATGGTTATCTTTTTATTTACATTTATTGAAGATATCAGTCGAGTTTCTTTCGGGCGACATATGGTTGCTTGATAACGTATCGGTACGTAGCCGTTTGATACCATACGGTTTGTTCTTAATTTGTTTGCAGCCGATCAGGAAAACTCGCCGAAGTAACATACTAACGAAATGTAGATAGTAATTAGTTCCGTAACATACTAACGAAATCATGGGGACGCGTAATCGAGTGATAGAAACATGCGAAACTTGCCGATGACCCTGAAAATGGAATGCTGCTGGGCGAGTGTGACTCGACAACTGGTGTTTGAGGTCCGTCAGACGTTAAAAGAAATTTTATCCCGATAGCCATTTTTTTTTCAAACCAATGTAAGAAATGTTATTAGATGGTACTAGGCACATTCGTGGATAAATGCGTTGCGGATAATTGATAATCGTAGAAAGTTTCGATAACTTGGCTCGATAGGAATATTATAGAAGATCTTGATCGTAATGATTCAATCAATGACGGCCAGCGAAGCGTTACTTGTATCGACTGATTCGTTCTTCTAAATTAGCGTATAATTGTCAGAAGTTATTTTAAAAGGTTTATTACGGTCAATTGGAATCTATCATTGACTGTAAACGTGCGATTCTAATTAAAACTCTACCAACATGAAGAGTGGCTCTGTGTTGCTTAGTCGCTTATTTAAAACCAATTACAAAGGATGGCTCGATTAGAAGGGGAAGAATGCCAAGCTAACGCGTAACTCGGCAGTAAATGAAATACAAATATATTACTCTCAATCAGCGTAATTAGAAACCATTATTCAGTGAATTGCTAATGAAGGTCACATGTAGCAGAATGAACAGTAAGATCGTATTAACATGGCGCAAATGCCGATGCATAGAACAACGTTATCGGGCAAAGGGTGGGGAAGAGGCAGGCAATGGTAAGACTCTGGCCGCGATGATGACGTGTACGTGATAAAAATGTTTCGACTTACATAAGCACGGAAATCGTGCATTATACTTACGTGGCGAGTTGAGCAGACACAAGACAGGTAAAGGCTCCTCTCGGTTTGTCTGTCCGGTTCACCTTTGCTAGGACGGTCGGTGCTCTTCAAGGTCAAGGTGAAGGCCTCTCGTAACCCGTCGTCTCGGCACTCGGTCTAGGTCGTCGGACCGGATGGACGAACTAGTTGTTTCCCTCTGACTACTATTCGTTCCTTTTTCTAGTAGTGATGTATTAGCCTTACAATTTTATTTTCTTTCTAGTTCAGTTTTACTTATCTTCTTAACAACGTGTGGTAAATCTTTGAACTAAATGTTGAAAATTCGCGTAGAATTTTTTATTTGTTGATTAAGAGTCTCTATCTTCGTCGTATTTATCCTCGCTGTCTTCACGAGGGATTCGTCTATTTTCACGATTAATGTAAATTCTGTGACGATAAAAAAAAAAAAACATTGTGCGTACTTACATGCGTATAGTTGAGAATATAAATCGATGGCATACAACGTGTCTCTCGTGACTTTCCGATAGCGGTAAATGTTAATAGTTACTGCAGAGGTTTCATTCTGTCCTCTTTTCTATAGACAACGCAGTAAGTGAAAAGTTGAATAAATTGATACGAAATCAGCACGCAATTGACCTAAATTTTCGAAGGTAAAAATCTGCGTATATCTGGAATTGCCTTGTTCAAGCATTACTATCAATTGTATATTCTACTTTCTTTATAACGATGCTTATCAGAAGATCGGTATGCATTGCGAAATTGGTATTCCGTTGAATAGATATTTGCTTTCATTGCAGAAGGCAGATCTGTTTTCCTTCTAAGCTGAATTCCTTCAGTTTGATTTACTATTCAGTCACCAGGTGGAAGCGTTTGGTACGAGGTTCAACTTGTTCTATCCCCTCCTGCTTTTTATTCGACGCGCTCGATCGACCGATAAATCTCTTTGTTACGATTCTCGAGCTACTCGATCGGAGTTCCTCGTGTACCACCTGACGTGTCCACCACGCTGCCTGTCGTGTCTCTTCTTATGGAACCTGGCGACATCGACGTAATAAATATCTCGAATTTCCAGCAGTCATCGACGATACATTTCTCAACGAGGCATTTCTATAAAGTGCTTCAAACAAAACTTCATCTATTTACCTACCTGGTTTTGCAATATATGTTCAAAGCGTGAGTGCTTTACGCTGCTTCAAACTAGCTTAAACTTGGAAACGGTTACGTTTCATTGACTCCAAAGGCTGGATATGATTAAAGGGTTCAAAGCGTTTTCTCGTGGGACGATGGAATTACGTATTAAACACTTAACCGAGTTTAACGGAACAAGTTTCTTGTTGCTGATTCTATTACAACGGAATTGTGGGACATTAATCTTCCTCTTATCGTTAATTTACCTTGTGTTAGCTTCTGCTTCGTTTCGTACCGTATTCTTCCACCGGTGTTTGTTCGACGGCTCGAACTTTTGTACACGTTTCACATCGTTCAAAAGAATATCGTTTACGAGAAACTTCGAAGCAAGATAATCTGTCCGTATTAAAATTTATGTGCTTCGGTAGAATGCGCGATGAGAAAGGCAAATATCGAATTATGTTCTGTATCACGTATCATGAAAAGAACAGCTCTCCTGCATAACCGAGTTAAATATAGTGGAAGCTTACCCGTGCGCGAACCGAGGAAGATCTCAGTTTGTAAAGATAGTCGTGGCGAATTCTTTTACGTACGGAAGCTCGGAATATTCAGCGTCTATCGCGAGAAACCGTAAGTTTCTTGGATGGAGCCAGCCTCACTGGTAACTGCATGGTCAGCTAAACGCTACTTCATTTCAAGGACGTCTGTCGTCTAATTCAATTCCTTTTCCTTATCTATCGTCCTTAACGTTGCTCGATTTCTTCTTTTTTTTTCTTCGTCTTCATGGCTCGCTGGTGTCGTTCAGCGTTCATTCCACTCAGTGAAAAAGTTTCCCTTGCTTTCCACGGCGCCGAACCCACTGCGCGCATCTAAAAATATGCGGCAGGTATTTAAAGAACGGAAAATCCGATAATCGTTGCCGTTTGACATTCTTCAGTGTCGAAGGAGAATTGGTATTGAACCCGGCGGAATTCGCGACTCGACCGGCAACAAGCGACCGCTCCGTACCACGACCTTTTCAAACTGCATTTCCACGAATAATAAATGGTTATCGCCACTATCGAGTAGCATTCAAGGATTATGAAACGCGGCATTAAGCTATGCGTCGATATATCAGCCGGCGGAGAAAGCGTCGAATTTTTTCGCGTCGACGAGTTCGCGCCGCGTCACCTCTCGCGAGTCGCGAGTTTAATTTATCGTAAAAATAGTTGACGAACGATCTCCCCTTCGCGCGCGCTCTCTCTGTCTCTCCTTCTCTTTCTCTCCGTGTTCGTTCATGTGCCACGAATCGTGCACAAGCGGGCGAGGGTACGTCACGTTTGATCGAGAGGGTTGTGTCGCGCACAGAGCTTACAAGAACGCGCTTACTTAAATGTCCGGGGCCATTCATAGAAATTTATATCGCGAATCGAATACTTTTTTCTCCCCTCCCTTCTTCGCCAACAATGTTTTCTCATCGAATGATGAAAACCGGTTGCACGCGCCAGCCACTAGATCACTGTCGAGCATTAAAGCTATTCTAGAGATTACGAACAATTTAAGCGCGGCATGTTTGCCTTTGTACTTTCACTTCGGGCTCTTTACCGTTACGGCCCGAGGAAAAAATCGATTGGTCGTGGTGCTCTGCGAGCTTGTACGAATCGAAATGATTTTTAACCAGGCTGAACGGTACCACAGCCGATCGTTTTTCTACGAGAAACTCTCGTCTCTTCTGTTTTTGTTCGCAGAGCGATCGCAAAGGGGATATTACGTTAGGTATATTCCGGTTAATGAAACGGGTCAATTAATGGATTTGCTAACACGTCGAACTCTTGGCAACTACAGCGTACATAGCTTAGCGATTAATTATAGCTTCGGTTTCATAATGAACTGGTTGAGCCGTGGTATACACTTGAACGATCGTACGTGGCAGACGAAATCGTGTTCGAGCGAAGCCGATTCCACCAGCTAGAGCGATATCCCGATCGTAACAAATTACAAACATCCCGTGTTCCTTTCGTTTAATGCTCAATGGGCAAATCGTTCAATTTCACGCGATCGCACGATGATACCTTCTTATCGATCATTTATGTAATCCGTGATCATCTGCGAACTCAGTTATCGAGATTCCATTGCGTTTTAGTAGCGACGCAGAATATAACTGTCTATTCTAAGAATTGTGCGTCCTGCCTGGACCGGATGTTTCGCGAAAACGTATTTCCGTTTCCGCGGCACGCCTTGAACTTGTCCTCGTTGCAACGGAGCCTCGGGGTGCCGTGAAAGTTATTCGTTCGCGTAAAATTCACGGCAAATCGTAGGAAAACAAGACGGGGATCTGCTTTCATTCTCCTTCGATCGTTACGTGTGTTTAGAATAGTTTGTTTAAAATTCTATCGTCTTCCTTTAGAATTAATCGTTCGATTTCCTTTAATTTAAGCACTAATTATGTATTCTGTTGCGAAAAATAAATGAATATCCAGTGGCTATGTTAAGTGGCTTGATAAGAACAACGAATCATTTTGTATATCACGGAGTCAATTACTATTTCCATAGATTATTTTTCATTATGATATCCACACATTGTTTATAGATTTATTTCATTAAATATTTGTTTCAGATTTATAAATTGAATTAATCTAGGAATGTTTCGTGCCAATGGCATTTCGAGATTTAAATTTTTCCATAAAAATCATAGATTTCATCACAGAGGAATAATACATAAATAATACGTCTTAACGCCTTCATCTGAATTCAATATCTCTTTCGATCTCTATCTTTTGGTTCAACACTTTCCAATACAAGTCGACTTGCCTGTATGTTATGGCAAAGTCTGCCATTTCGAAAACCTATTTATCACTTATGAAATTACAATATTTCGGCGACAAGTTGTCGCTTGTGTAGGCGTCGAAGTGCGTTTCGCGGCTAATTTTTTCAACAGCGTCAGTCGCTCGTTGAAAGGAATGTAGTCGGTGGGTCAGGTTCTGGAAAGCCCAGACGCGAAAATAGCCAACACGCGGCGAATCGCGCGTTGCTTTTCACCGACTCTCTACACTCTACGTCGTCTTCGAGGTTCGCCATCGTTGCCAACCGAGAACCGCTCTGATTCGAGAGTAATTTCGCGCAATTCGCCGCGTTGTGCTGCAACAAAGTGCACCCACAAGAAATTCACTTGTTTGTCTTAACCAACAATTCGAAGTCATCGGCTACGCTTACGTAAATAGTATAATGAGACTGTTTTAGCTGTTACTTGCGCCCTGGTTTATCCAACGAACGAACGACCCTAGTGCGATCAATTAAGCATTCTTACATAAGACGATTAATATCGATTATCCCCGATTTGAGCCGATAATTGCACGATAAAACGATCGGTGATACTTAAATATCTAATAATATAAAAATTATGGAGAATATCTAGCGTGCGTCGATATTGAATATAATCTCGTGTAAATCTCCCAGAAGCTGGATATAATAATAATAATTGGCTCGATATAATAACAATCTTGAACTGATATTTATTGATCGATCCTACATCGATCCGATAGCTGCAACTGGCTTAATCCTTCAATTTCTATACTTTGTATTTACTCTGTAATTTAAGCAAATTGATATCTTGTGCTGTTTATAGATTATTATCTACTGCGCTGGCTATTTGAATATTTATTTCAATATTCAAAGTACTGTTAGTCGGACTACAAGGTCTGTTTATTTTTAACTTATTATAATTAAAATGTTGATGCATATACAGATTTTTATGATTACGAGCAGCGGAACAGTACTTAAATCGAGATTTGTTTTATTTTCTGAATGTTGTAACAAATAACTTACTATAAATACTTTGTGCATTTACGTATAATATATATGTTTTGTGGATTTTCTCGTACCATATCATAATCTGATTTATAATAATTGTAGGATCGAGCTAGACTGCTATTGGCTCGAAATAAAATATAAAAAGCCTCAGGAACATGAGATAAATCACGGACAAACGATCGTGATTCGAAACACAGGAGCTTAACGTGACACCGGGTAGCGGGATCGGAAAAACGATTGAACCGGTAGCTGGTTTGTAACGCGACGTAACCGTAATGACGATTTACGAACGATAATTACCTTGTCAAACGACTTCGAAGCGCACGCATTCTCCTCGTGATCAACACGCGAACTCTTATTGTTCGTCACGGTATTCTCTCCGTAGATAGAGCCGCGTCGTTTCGTTGCTTTGTTTTCTCTTTTCTCCCGGTCAAGCATGGCGAGGGAAGTATTTTTAAGAGGGACGATCGGAACAGAACAAGAGCAGATCGGTCCCGCGTTCCTCGACGCGACTAGCCGGAGATATTAGCAGCGCGTTGCGCTCGCGACCCCGCCTGCTTCGATATATTACGCCCGGTAACACGCGTTGCCATCTGCAAATGCGCGCTTACACTCTTTATCCGCAAGTTCCGCGTGTTTTCGTGCTTGACAACTGGCTCGTACCGGCAAATGAGATATCGTGGAAACAGAGTGCGTGCGAACGCCGATGCAGCTCGACTTTGTTGTAGTTTACGTTCCACGTTCGAAATTATGCACGCGCCAGGTATATTTAGTCCCGGTGAACGATCCTCTCGGAATTTTGTTAGATAGCCGTCGTTCGACATCGCGAGACTTTCCACTGACAGAATCAAGCTACCGATCGTCTGTATCGTATCCTGATTCCTCGCTATTTATTCTCAGTTTTGTTTCTATTATACCGTTCGAGATCGCTGGCATAAATGGTTCTATTGCATTAACAGAATGTGATCGGAATTTGAACAGAAGCGAAGGAGTTCTACACGTGTATATGAATATTATCGTCGGTAATAATATCGTCACAGCGTTGTATGTACTGGGATGGAATTTTATCCACGATATTATAGACTTCGTTCGATGATAGCTCCCAAGAGTTAAAATAATCAGTAGAAAACACTATACAAAAACAAGATGTCTATATAAAAATGAAAGTGACGGAGTTCTAGCAACTTCGAGGAACTTCACCTTTCCATGGTAGATTTTTTTTCGAACCGCCATGGAAATAAATAGAACCACGAGCCCCGTAATCGACGCCGGAGCTCTTAACTCGATTAGCCGCCCTTCGTCGGTTTTTCTTCCTTTCCATTACTTATTCCTAGAATTTCTATGCAAACACTTTAGAGAAGCCTGCTTGTATCCAACCACGTATACACACTTTTCATTTATTTTTTCTTCTTCGATCATTTTGTATATACATATCGTAAGAATTCATTCACTTACATACTATTCTCATACGATTGCTTTCCACGCATCTGGTTCTTTTTTTAGTCTGTGCCAACGCGAAGTTTTCGTTGGAAATATCGGTGAACGGCCAGTGGAGTCCTAACGGGAGAGTACGAGGAGCAAACGAACACCGTCCTTTTTTTCTTTTCTTTTTTCTTTTTATCGAAGATATCGACGCAGCGCGAAGTCGAAGAAAGGGACACGCGTTCGAGGATTTTGGCATGGGGATAATTACGCCCGGGTCCAGCAGGTGCAATAAATTACCTCGGGCCACGTCCGCGTACCCGTGGAATTCACCGGGACGCCGCGTCTTCTGCTTTATTTATTTTCACCGGACCAGGCCTCCTGGTCCACCGTAAACCCGTAATTTGCTCGTTTAATCCAGCCGTGCCACTATTCGTGTACTCGGCCCAAGTAGAAGCAACCTCGTGCTCAGCTTCTCGCGCACCCTTCTGACTTCGTTTAGAGCTCTGTGCGCCGCCTTTTGTTTCCTGGACGAAATTACCGGTCTATTACTCCTTCTTCTACAATTGCAGCTTCTTCTCTAGGCGCGAGTCGTTTACGATTCTGCATAATACACGTGGATGCATCGACATCGACGATATTCAACTTGTAAATCGTGAAAGGGAAGTCAATTTTTTGATTTCGTACAATTTATTAACTTCGCAAACACGTGTATGTACGTTTTCTGAAAATAAGTGATAGATGCAGGAAATTTTGTGAACGATCGAGTAAAAAATCATTTTTTATTTAATAGAGTGTAAAATACAAATTTAATTTTGTAATCACCGAGAAGGATAGTTATGATTATTGAATTTTTAAATTTAAATTTAAATTTAAGTTTTATTGTTTAATTTTTATTTATTTGTCAGTTGTGTAGTCCTTAGTTTCTTTATTTCTTTATTTTTCGTAAGTAGAAACAGTATATGTATAAAAGAGAAGTGAATACGCAGGTACACAGAAATTATATTATAATAAAAGTCATAAGTACAACAGTGCACGACACGAGAAGCCACGTCTCCTTTGATACTGACAGCATTACACGGAACGAAGGTGTTTCGAGTAGGTACAAGATAAAACGTACAAAATATGTAAATGCAATTCCGGACACTCAAGGATGTACGTTGGCTGACGTGTTGAAAGAGGTTCGCATTGTTCGAGACGTGTCGCAATCTTGTTCCACGCATTACCGAAGTACTTCGATGTTATCAATCGAATGATACCAACCTGCGCTACCATCACGAGCAGGAAGCATTGCTTCAAACAAGATCGTATCACGAAATCGATGTTCCCTCCTTGTCGTCCAATTCGAAATTTGCATCAATGGCATTTGCTATAAGCCGAGAAAATGGTTACGAAATTGAGAATACTGCACGGAGTTGGAAAGGAGAAAGAGAAATGCGTTTTGCTCGCTTCCCTAACGAAGCGATGCAATTTACAGATAATAATTCAAATTAGTTTCCAAAGTTCATAAAATACCCTGTATAACATCTTTATGAAAAGTCGTGGATCAGTCATTTTCACTATCCTGGTAATTCTAGTGTTAATTCTCACTACTCTGCACGTTCCACTCGTTAATAGTAGATGTAGGATAGTTTAACAATTCCTGGCTGAACTATTTGCCATTGAATTATTTTGTAATTAATAGATGCGATCCTTTTGTTTTATAAAATGCATGCGAGATTTACGTGAATCCAATCTACAGCAAATATTGACCACTTAGACCCATAGTCTTTTTCTTAACCTTGCTCCAGTTCTGTACAGTACATTTTATAGATGCGACACGACCTCCAGATGCGGTTAAAGGGTACGAATAATGTAAAAATGATGCGAGTCGCCTTCGTAACTTGTGTAATCGATAACCGGGGGAATGGAAAGTAATGATACACGGTAGGACAGGGTGTGTGGATCGGCTATATAAAAGGACTCGGAAAGGACGCTGGTGCATTCACCTCGTCTTGCGTCTGTCCAGGGCAGTCAGTTCGTTGCGTTCGCCTGCTTTTATGGTGTTTCGCATCTCCAGCTGTCCTTATGGTATCTAGCACTGCTCGTCTCTAGTTTTTATCCTATCCTCCTTTCCTCCCTTTTGATATTTATGTCTGCAAGGCTATTTTATTCGCGGTATCATCGCCATTTTCTTTCTGAAGCATCCCGATTCGATAGCAAACACGCAAAACAAGAGGGAACACCTTACGACCTCGACTCCTTCCCAGACTGCATTCTTGGACCGTCTTTTATCGGGGAACCAGCGTTGCTTCGCGTCGCTTTAAATTAAAGTCTCGCATAGGTGCTTCCGCGAGTTAGTCAGGCGAAATGATTAGATTTCGATGGCACGTCGAATGTAAGAGTAGTAGGGACAAGGGAAAAGAGAAACCGATAGCATTTTTAAGGTCAAGCGAACAGCCTGCGTTATCTCGTCGGTGGTCGTGGGACAAGGATCAAGGCGAAATTCACATAAATCGAGTCTTCCTCGTATCCGTGGTGGAGGTGGTGGTCGTCTCTGATTCGCTGAGAAAGATCCGTCTCGAAACCGCGAGGCTGAACCCATAAATCGATCGATCGACGCGGTAGCAACGTGTTCCGAGGTCTCAGGGGTGTACTTACCAGAACTCTTCACACATACGTACCGTTTAGCTCTGAAAGCAAGACCCGGCCTAGGTTAATATTAACTCTGCACGCCTGATTGTTCACACCTCCTGTCTGTAATTTCTCTTATATCGGATTCCTCTCCGGAGACGTTTATAGCGCGTGTGTATATGTTATTGATAGAACGTTGTCGATAGAAATTACCGATTCGTCAATCGGTAATAAATGTCACGTACGGTCAAAGGGACGATTCGCAGAAGGTTCTCGATGGTAAGGAAGAAAATCGTTTTTCTAGGCTACGCCACGAGGATCTTATTGACGTCAGAAAAATGGCGTCAGCCATGACGTTAAAAGTATAAACCAGGGAGGATAAAGCGCACGAGGCGAAACCTCAAGGTCTTCGTGACGGGCCGCATGGCAGCCGACCAACCCCAACACCATCTTTTGGTTTCCCATACGAACCTGGCTGCGTTCTGCCGTAGAAACGGAGGAAACCAACCACCCACCGATGTGTCTATCGACCACAGACGCCATTTGCCGGCGCCGTGCTCCGTCGCGACACCAAGTTCACTGCGCTCCCCCTTTCGACTGCCAGCCGGACTGTGTGTGTTTCCACGCACGAGCCGTGACACGACCTCCACGCCTGGGTTCATTCTCGAGAAAATCATATATCCGTCCGTTTTCCTTCTGGTTTTCTAACGAATTTCTTTTTCTTCTGGCTCGTTGAAACCATCGCTGCGGCATGTGGTGTTGTAAGAGGCTCGATGCCTCCGATTGGCCCGTCACAACCATCGTTCGAGGTAATGCTTCCTTTTTGCACGTCGCTAATTTTTCGATACTTCTTTCCGTTCGGCGAATCGCATCGTCCGAGACGGGCTTTTCACGCCAGTGCTTTTTTTCGGTTTCCACGCTCTCTTTTTTCTGTCCAGCTACTTTTATTCCGGTCGTTGCCATCGCAACGAAAACGTGGCCACCGAGTCGATATAAAACGATCGTTGTGATATTTGACTTTTTTGGTTCTCGATAAGATTTCGAATGAGAATCTTCTTCGCACGTTGCTTTCTGATTCATTTCGTTTCGCCAGTTTCGTATCGTCGGAGAAGCTTTACACAAACGCTTCGGCTTTTATGCTGTTCTACACTTGTGATGCTATTATTACTCCGCTCGGTCAAAGTCGCGAATCTAGGATAAGTTCTAGGAAAGTCTATGCAGACTGTTGGTCGATGAACTACTTACTTTAGATTATACCGCAGGACATAACCGGTGCTGCGGATGGGACTGTTAATGGAATTCGGTAGGATCTCGAGAATGATTCGGGAACGAGACCTTAGTGAGAATTAGCTGCGTTTTATCGCATTTGCGGCAGACGAAGCCGTACAGTCAACGCCAGAAAACGTTTAGTTAATCGCGTCGTTCGTTCTAATTGCTTGTTCGATCTAATCCCACTTGTGATGCAAAGAACATGGCGCCTTTGGTACATCTTATTGGCGTTATTTATTCTCTGATTCTTCCAATCTTATTATTTTATCTTATATATTATATTATTTGAGATCCACACGTGGTATAATTTGAATCTAATTTAAATATATTTCACTGCCGAGCTATACTAATGTTAATATCCACGTAGATTCTAGTTTTGTTATTCATGACTTCTCTCTGTACTAAGATTCTACGCGGCTGTGAAATATTCTTCTCATTCCACTTGAAAGACGTAGATGCAAATGTCTTCTGAATAAATAGCTTCTCTCCTTCTCGCGTGATCTTGCTTGTCTGCAACTAACAACTACATCAAAATTTCAAATTCAATGTTACGCTCTTCGATACTCTAGTAATTTTCTTTTTCTGAGCATTGACTTTGAATAATTGATATTCCATTCTTTTCATTATACATAATTTCAACGTTGCTTCTTGTCTGGTGCCGCACAATGTTTTGCGATAGGAGAGTTTTATGCAGTTTCTCAGAGACAGATCGAAGCTCTAGGAAACGAACTCGCATCAGGACAGAACGAAACGATTTCGACGAACGTCGTAAAGCAATGCCACCGGATTTAAATGCGCAGGACATCTGGGACGTCTTTTTGGCTGTGGCTGCGCCGCTTTCTGGTGCCTCGGAAAGAAAAACAACGGCCCAATGGCTGCATAGTGATGGCTCTGAGTCAGCGTTCAACGACTGACGCAGGAACAGTGGCGCGTTGTTGCGCTGCGCGCATCTTCTCGGTCGTAATTCCTCAAAAATTATGTTCTCCGTTATCTCATCCTGGTGTCTATCTTTTTCCAATGTTAATGAACATTTCATAAATAAACATCACGTTGATGTATAACGATGAATAATTCATGTGACACTTTTGTACTTTGTACCTGCGATTAGCGACAAAACAAAAATGAAACTCAGGAGTGTATCGATCGGTTATATCTGCAAATTCGAGGTGACTCACTTTACTCTGTGCTCACAATAATGTGACGCGTGTCATTGAGACATTAAATTGACACACTTCTGAGTATCCGCCAATGGTCAATTACATCGGACGTGGCCGGTTGCATCAGGCGTAATTGGATGAAGACGTATCTTGGAGTCCACGAGTCTCGAGACGCTCGTGTTAAAAGCGTTCTCGAGTTTCTTGCTCCGTTTCTCTGCGAGTCCGAGTCGCACGATGCTTGAAAATACTTCGACAATGACCGTATTCTATTTTTGGTGAGGTAACAGAATTTCTAGAAGATTTATATGGAAATCGTCAAATCGGAAAATTGGAAAGTTGGCACCTAGTCGAAACAGGGCGTGAAATATACGATTATGCGGCATCGACTATACTTCGGTATGTTCGAATTTTCTGGTTTCGATTCGAGTCTGTCTTCGTTTCCATTCCGAACGCGTAGATCGTCCGGAACGGAAGGAAATAAACTACATAGCCCCGAGGACAGAAACACACAGAGTGTAGAGATGGTAGTTGAACGCCGTACCTGAAGAAGCGGAAAGCAGGAGTCACGGTGTAGGAATAAAGACTTTCATTGATTCGCACTGTCATGAATCCTTGCAGTACGGTTTGCGCGGAAGAAAAAGAGTCGCGGTAAAAATAACGACTTCCGTTACGAGGCTGCGAAAGTATTTGGCACGCCAGTGATGTCATGTCCGTCGTCTGAAGGCGCTGCCGCTTTTTCATGTCTAGCATGCTTATTTTTAACCGACTGATGATGGCGCCACTCGTCGACAAACGTGTCTTGGTTAAATACAAATTGTTACTATGTAACGCGCAACATTATTGTTACGTAACGCTACTGCAATTTGCGATAATTTAAAAGAAGGAAAAAAAGAAGAAAAAAGAAACTAATGTTAATTTATTGAGTAACTTGGTGAAGTTCCACGTATTTTAGAAGAACTCTTGTATCCTCTAACTTTCAAAGCAAATTTGTTTTAGCGTTCGCGGATATCCGATTCATCGTTCATAAGCGAACTCCGATATCCATATTTCAACAATCCGCTCTTTCGATTGGAACGAAGTCGACTTATTCGATTTCGGTCGATTCGATTCGTTCTTCGGACATTTCATTCACGAATCGTGACTCGGCTCAGCTACCGTTCTCCGTGCGTTAACTCTGATTTATGGTGAAATCTTTATCAGGTAGATATCGGTGCCCACGTGTTTCAACTATGGCTCTTCGAGAACAGACTTTACAAGGTTTCCATGCAGATATTCCCATGTGTCCGCCTACAGTGCGCTGTTCTGTTCATTGTATGCGTCTCGTCGCGTACACTGCAGACTGTAGACTATAGACGATCGATAGATTTCTACGTTCTACGATCTCGTGCTAAACGGGAGAGTCGCCTATGGGACACCTTGTTATGGCGTTTTAACCCGTACACAGGCAAACAATGTCCTTACCGTTTTTTTTTTTTTAATTATTCTTGACGATTTTCTTCTTGTTTCGTACAAATTATAGTTTTGTATTTTGTATTTAATATTTATCTCATTTGATCTTATTCTTCTTCTTAATATTCTATATTCTACCTTAATTTGAATCTTCATCCGATCTTCCGGATATTCTAGATACTATGTAGTCTTAAATCCTTGCTTTAGTTTAATAATAACGATATTTCACTGACTGAAAAAACAGTACGCAGGACGCAGCGTATTTACGAGTCACAGCTAAGTATATCCATATTTCAAATCTCTCCGGTTTTTCTTCCTCGCGCGCTGTTATTTTCGTCGTTCGTCGGATCCAACCTGCGAACAACCTCTACGTTTCTTCCATTTTGTACTTTCTCCGAAGTGTAGAAAAATTCAGTTTCTCGTCAGTCGCGCCATAAATCATTTTCTCGCAAACACAGTTTACAATACACAAACAATTTTGTTTACTTGAGCTCGTGAGAACGAAAGGAAAAATGGAAATGTCGGTAACGCATGACTCACGGAGGAAATGGGACACGACGCGCGATGTTTAAGTTCACGAGACGTTATCTAGCACGAAACGATGCCGAGCAAATCGATCGGACGAGTTCACGAGCGCCACAGTGTCTAGCCCGTGCCCGTTCACGGACACGTAATAACAATTATATCGTGACAACCTAAGAAAGATCGAGGTCACCGGTAGACAGGCTACGATCCTACGAACCGTCGATCGGAATACGATCCGCGTTCGCTCGTGATCGATCGAGAAGATCGTACCCTCCGCTCTAACGTTTACTGCGATTATCGATCGCTGATGATCGTTAATCGACGCGCTATGATCCTCGAAATCCCTACAAACGTGGTCTCCCGATCCTGTAAATCCTAACAGTCCCGTAATCTTGCCATAAACTATTAAACACCGTAATTATTGCCGATCGATGATCGATAGCTGTTTATAGTTACCGACTTTCGATATCTTCCTACTAGTATCTGTCTGTAATCAAATAGAATTTCTAAACGATACATTGCAGTGTACTATGAGTTTAAAAATCAGTAAATATATCTTATTTGCACTTATGGATTTTTTTTCGTAATTTTTAATTTCTTTATGTAACGTAGAAATATATAGTGCGTGGGCGATCGTTATTGCTCCGTATTAGCCGACGACCAAACGACAGCTTACACGCGTTTCATTCAGTCGGAACAATTTCTCAAAGTACACGCTCACGCGTTCAAGTATCGAATTGGTTGTCGTTTCGAAAGCCAGGATAACGATACGGTTCGGTGAAACACGATGAAAGAGAGTCAAAAGTTGTACGACTATCTCACCGTGGCGTGTTTCTATGATAAACCAAGTCCGTAAGCTGCTACGTATCAGGCCGGACTAGATACAAGGTCCTGCCTAACGCGTAATTGTGCGGTTAACGGAGAAGTTCCGACCGGTTTGTAATTAGACCGCTAATGAGTAAGGTTACCACCTTAGCTTTTCGATCGCTTCCTTTCTCTCGCGCAATCTATCGCGATCTGTTCGTCGAACCGCCAAGTGATGCAAGACTCGTTTGTCCTGTTTAAATAATCCGTGGAAACGGGACCTAAGTTGGACACGGTATCATAGTTTTCTTCTTGTCAGAATTTGTTTAGTTTCTAGTTCTCATCTTTTGGTTTTCTATTCTCTTTTGAATATTCTTTGTCGAGAGATGAATCTTCGAAGAGAAGATTTCTTTCTTTCTGTAGTAAAAATCGTTTTACAATCGGTTATCGAGGAAACACTTGTCGAGATCCATAAATTTTCTACTTGACTACGTTGCAAACCGGTAGACGCGAAGGCAAGTCGGTCGTTAAATTATACAGACGCAAGAATTTCCGATAGGAAACAACTGAATGCACTCAGCGTGCTGTCCGCTTTGTATAACAGGCCTCGCAAAATGGCAACGAGATTATGGTTAATTAGCTGACCCCGGGAACGGTTGGGTCATTACAGTCACATATGCAGTCACGTTTCTGGCAATAATCGTTAGAAGAAAGAGAGGAAATACCGTGAACACACCGTATCAGATTAAACAGCGTATAATCTTTGCCGTATTTTTATACTTTGTTCTTCTTTTTACATCGTTTTCTTACGTACGTTATGAAACTTGGTTTTAATCGTTCTCCGCTTAATCGACCAGAATCGCGCAATTTACTGCTTAATGTCTGTCTAATTAAAATAGCGATCGTGCTCGACGGTCTATCACGGATATTATTATCGAGAGGGGTTAAAGTTTTAAACGCGTGTGTAGATCTTTGCGCGAACAAAAATCGCGGCAACGTACGAAGCCATCCGTCGCGTCTGTCTGAATATTTTCGAAAGTGAAGCAGGAAAAAGGTTAGTTCGTGGCTGGTTCTAAGAATCGTGTCGCACCGTGGTCGTTGCTCGTGCCTCTGTTTACCGAGAGTCTGCTTTTACAACCGTTAATTACAATCGTTGTACTCGTATTTCGGTCCGTTCCATTTCACGTCCTTCGTCTATCTTTCTCCTAGCTGTGTCGGCCGTTTTGCATCCATTGTGCTGCGAGTAATTGGTCCCCTAACTTGCAACTATTAGGCCTTGCAGGTATTAGAATGCGCTTCATTCTCTCACGATTAGACAGCTTGCTCTAAGTTAGGTAATAGTAACGACAGTCGTTGCAACTTAGGCGCTGATCGAGAAACATTTCTTCTTCCCTCGGTGAACGTTTCTCGGTTGTAAATCGAGCTTTTTGCTAGATCGAAACTTTCGATTATTAAGCTGAAAGAAAAGAAACCTTGTTCATAGTTCAGTTGCTATTGAATTAACGTAGCAACTGAAGGATCTAGCGAATTTAACGCTGTGTAGCTGGTTACTGATAAAGCCAAGGGAGCGATAAAGCGTATTCGAAACAATATTTGTACGAGTCCCGACAACGACGTGGTAATTTACCCAATTCCATTCTTGGACCAATTCCTTGTGCGTGTTGAAACCTTATCACGATATTACTTGTGCTTAATCGCTATCGGAGTTTTGTTACGAGAATTATACGTCGAACGTTTGCCTTCGTTTGCCTTCACGGGCTACTAGAGAAACGTCAGCTACTAAATCTACAACCGGGTCACTTTGCCAACGTAATACCGGAGTTAAGAGATTTAATCATAGAATGGTAAATGGAGCGTCGAGCTGCATCAGGAATTCCATTCTCTCCACTCTCTAACTTCGCTTAAAATTCAAAATTCTGAAGCTCCTATAAGCATCTACTGTCTCGAAACCTTTCATTCAAAACCTTCGACTTTGAAATATCTTACGTATTTAATAATTAAAAGACGATTAAGGCAAAATATATAGCGCATTCGGTTTATTGTGGCAATCAGCAATTATTAGATTCATTCGCAAATAACCTTTCAGCTTTTTATATTGTAGCTATGATTCTTGCAGCGAATATACCCTATGAACGATCGTGTTAAAGTTAAATGCTTTCGTCCCTCGTTGGGAGGTAAACAAAAGCATGATGAATCAAGGGTGTTCGAGGCACGAACAAGTAGAGAAATAGGATAAACGAAGGGAATGCGAATCTTGCGTAGCATGTGGGGTTCTAATTTTACGTACGGATGGGTCGTCTTTCTCGATTCCACCTAACAACGGCCGCTCTAAAAGCAGTCTTTTGGATAGAGGCGTGACTGCGCGCCACGGTTCAAATATGCTCGTAGGTTCGCGTTTTTTCCACCGTAATATTCGTGGCGCTCTGGTCGACGATCGAGTTGCGCCTCCGAAGTGGAGACTTTCGAACTTCGTTACGAAAGTTTCTTTTACTGTCGGTATAGCAGAGCACTGACGCGTCGGTAATCGTTGCGACAGCCGGCAAACATGCTATAGCAACGTTGCATTTTATCGAATGGGCGCCGTTTCTATTCGGGATCATTTATTTCGACAGGGAAAAGGGATCTTTTTGATCGGACCGACTATTCCTCCGTATTACGTGTACGAATATCGTAACCCAGATCCAGTAAGACGATTTAACTTTTAATTTAACGTTTCTAATTTTTAGCATTTAAATTTTCTAGCAAATTGATCCATAAAGTATAACCATAAGCGCGTGCAATGTAAATAGAAGACTTTGACATAGCAACCGCTGAATCGTAGATTCTTTTAAAGAAAGAAAATGCTTTTATATCTAATCGCTTTGTCGCGTCAATTTACAAAGAATGCAGCATCATTTTTATCGAGATTAATTTAATTACGAAAACATGTAATGACAGCCAGGGAAAGACTAAATTGCGAGATACGATATCAATTAAACGTTTTAATGACTGCAAAGAGTAGTATAATCCCAATGAGATCACCGTTACGATAGTCGGGTAATTACCTCATTGTTGCGATTTGAGAGGGGCAAGCGCATGTCGGACGATTCGAGTTGCGTGTTTCTCCCCTCGAAAAGGCTAATTGCACCCCTGCGGTCATCGGACCACGACACCTTAAACATAGCGGTTTTTCCAGCCGGTTTACGATTGACAAGTGTCCACGAATGATTCAATTAAATTTCTCCCTAGGGGAGGACGCAGTCGATCGATCCGCCGTTCCATTACAAACAAACACGTCGGACATTCTCTTCCTTTTTCGTTACGTCCCGCTGGCTCCGTTACGATTGGCAAACATCGAAAAGAAACAGCGCGTAGAATCGTTTCTTGCGTTTGTTACTTTTCCAATTTTCATCGAGATTAGAACCGTTGGTCGAGGCGGTTGTTGAATTTCAAAAACCCCCACTGTGTTTTAACCGATCTAAAAATAGTCCGTTAGCCATGTAGATCGACTTTTACAATTCGTTTTCTTTTCTGTTTGTTACAGGTGAGTCCATTGTTGTATCGAATTTAACGATTCCTGCGTGATCGATGGTTAAACGATGGATCCAGACTTTCACTGTAATGGGGTATGCATTCAGACGTTCAGGTAAAACCCCGGCGTAAATTCTAAACGCACGTTTTCTTTGGACATTAAGCAAACAACTTAATCGAACAACGTGCAGCTACGCGTGTTATTATCATGGCTGGTGGAAAAAGTAAAAGGGACTGGCGTTGTACGATCGCGCTTTCACCAGGATTCTGATATTTAGAGACGCGTTGGCGCGAGGATACGTACGGTGAAAATAGCCGCTGCGGTATCGGGCGGCCGTTTGACATTTATGCGTTTCGTCCTAATAAGCGTAACGCAATAAATACTCGACGGGATGAAACCCACCAGTGGAAACAAATTGCAATACGCGCGCGCGACTTCTTCTTCATCTTCTTCGTGCCTGCTGGCAGCAGCCGTAGCAGCCGTGCAGAAAGTTATTACGAAAATGACCCGTAACCGTGAAATAATGGTCGTGTCTTTTGTAACGCGAAATCACGAATGTGATTCCTTGTTTCCTACACGTGTACGATCCATGGATTTCGTCTAGGAGAGCGATGGCCGGGAATGAGCGAAATGATTAACTGTCAGAGATAGATATAATTTTTCCTCGTTTCCATTGGATATATCATGGACGATAATCGTCAGGTCTATTTCTTTTTATCTCGTCAATGTTCGAGTATACGATCGTGGAAAGCGATCTCGCGCTGTTTTATCTATTTAATTATTTATTTCTCCATTTAAAATATCACGGGCAACAGCAACTAGATCTTTTACGTTCTTTTTTTTCTTTTTTTTTGTTCTATGTATGTTGAAGAAAACGTGGAAAGCGGTATCCATATCCATTATATTTATTTATCTATCTCATTTTAAAATACCACATCTATTACATTTTTTTTTCTACCTCATAATGTTTGAGAATAAATGAGATGATCTCTTTTAATACGAAATATTACGGGTAATAATCATTAATAGATTTTTCCTGCTCTAACGATATAAGAAAATACGTGGAAAGCGGTATTCACCCCGTTTCGATGCGTTGCGCCGAGTTTTCTCTGCGTTAATTGGTGTCAGTAACGAAATTCCTATAACGCGAAACTTTTCCTTTTAATGTTATTCCTCATGACGTGATTGGTATTCATAGTACACTACGCTTTAATATTCATTAATTATAATCTAGTGGTCTATTCGAAACAACCGCACAACCATTAGAATTTTAATATTCGATAATTGATTGCGGACGAACAATCTGTAACTAATCGATCTCTCGCATTAAATTCAGTCGTTTGTGAACATATTGCAGGAAGAAAGCAGTTTCGTTATTATTCATAGCCCTAGAAATTAAGGTCGCGTGGCATTATTTCAGTAAGACGACGTTCTGTGGATCGTTGTTGGAGACGGACGTCCGCGTCGCTTTCTTTTAGCCATTTCGCGGACGATTCATAGAGAAGCGTCGCACTTTTTAGAAACCGCGAAGCATATTTTCGACGTTGCATGAATTTTATGCGTGTCAGAAAAAGCGACTTTCTCTCCCGGCCAGGATAAAAATGTGTTCCGTTCCTTTTTTCTCATGTCATTAATAACAAACCGCAATGGTCCACTCGTTGAACAGAACAAGACGTTAAATCTTCGTCTGCCGTTAATTATCACTGTGCTACGGAGAAACGATTAATACCTACAACCATGGCAACGGTCAATTAACCTTAATTATGTTCGTTAATTGCTACGTTACTCGGACTTGTAGTCTCATTACTTCGGCTGTTTATTTCTATATTTATTTCCGTGAATATCGATATCAGTCATTTTTTGTGATTCCCGAATCGTCGTTCGAGAACGTTTAGTTTCGCTTTCCTCGATTTCTCCACGAATTTATCCTAAGGTTTTAATTCGAATCGTGGAAGCACGGAAATTATATCGGCTACCGTTACGGGGATTTTGCCATTTTGTAATCGGATGGCTGTTTGTACTACGAGAAAGCGAATTATTTTTCTAACCCGGCGTCCTAGATTCGAGTTTAATCGTCTTCTTTCTCGTATATTTGTGTTCCAGCTTAAACGAACCCGATTGCTATCCAAACGTCGGGTTGAAACGGGTTCTATCTTTTTCCCACTAGTTCGGCTCCCCTATTTCATCGGCGTTAATCCGACTGTAGTAATTTCTGCTCGTTAAAACGGTTGCAAGCTTTGCTCAACGTAGAAAAGATCCTGGCGACGATCTTGAGTAAGAAGAACCACTATTTGCGACAATTTCATCTGAAAGCCTTTAATGAAGTTTGTTGCTCGTTGTCAGATCCTATGTTCAATGTTCGTTTCGTTTAATTAATCTTACGATGCAATTAATGGAAGAATTGGAAATGGTTAGGGATTAAAAGCTTTCACTGTTATTCTGGAAGAATTCGTTTCTCAGACCATTTTATATCCAATTTCATTAAACGTAGAGGTAATTGAAAACGATCAATTCGATACTTTGCACAGAAAGTAATCCACCTCAAAGAAAAAATATTATACAGGACTTTTTTTAATACCCAGTAACACAGCTTTTATACACAGCTGGATTCTTTCTAATTTCAAGCAAACAGTTTTCCGATAGTCGTTGGCAGAATTTTATTATGCACAAAGCACTCGCTGATTTAATTAATTTATGTAGTTATCTACTATAGCGCTTATAAACGCTGTAGGGTGTACTCTATTTACTTGTTTTACTGTTACTTTACTTCGTTAACAAAAGTGCAAAACTCGCATGAAAAAATTAAAAATGAAAAGTAGGCGAGATGTATAATTCAAGGATAAAAAGGATAATTAATAAGTGATCTTATTAATCGCATTTCTTTACTTTGTAATACGTACATTCATGATACATTCTCGGTATCATTGAGTTTCTTTAAAAAGCAGTTGCGATAAATCTTTCGTAGCTCAATGTTGTCTGTATATCTTAAACAATCGTTACAATCTTTTATATATTTTTCCTCTTTATCGCCTTTTCATAATTTACATAATATGTAATGCCTAGTTACAGTTCTTATCATTGATAACAATAACGTTAATTTCGACTCTTCTGGTATCGATCAGTAACAGAAGAAAGAAAAAGAAGAAACAAAACAGAAGTTGTCATAAAGATATCGATCAAGATCGCACAAACCGTAGGATATATAGAAAATAAATATGTCTGGCCATCGAAACACTTGATTCTTGGTCGAGGACAAACAGCAGCATCGATGTATCGCGATATAAGACGCGCTATAAATTTCGACGAGAACTTATATCGAAGCTAACCGTATCTTTTGCCGCGATAAGTGTGACAAAAGATCGGGCATGCACGCGTACCAAGGTAAGTTTCTCTTCTCGAGGGCTGGTGGATTCGAAGTCCGTAAATCACACAACTCGAGATCGTAATCGATCGATGGAGGTCCGCGCGGATGGAACAAATTGACCCACTTAACGATCGTTTCGTCTCAGTAGTATCGATCGCGAGGAAGTCGTGTAGTGGCTGGTGTTCGAGGAGAGATGCCGTTTTATTGAGACATTACTCGTTTCTCCCGGGTTGCACTTGTTACGTTGAGATGCACTTGCCGTGAAGGATAGAGGGCGCGGTCAAGGAATGTGAAGATTCCTCGTAGAAGCAGAGGCGCGCTTTTGATTAATGGCCCGGCCAGGTAGTTTCTTGACTTTACGCTTCACGTGCCTATGAAATATTTAAGCGCTCTCTTTTCTCCGCTTTTCTTGTAGCTATAATTCTGGATAGACTTGCTTACCATGGATTTCAAAGTTTCTTGCTCTCTATTTTTCTCCCTTGATTCTAGTCACCAATTTGAACGATACGTTTGACATGTACGTCTACTCGAAACGACAGTAACGACGACGCTCTTTGAGTAAACCGTCATAATGAACCCTTCGCGTGTGACGAGTGTCATGAAATCAGGTCAGTCCTTCTGTGTAATCACAGATGAATCGAATATAGGTAGCGGAACGTAGCGATGTGAAACAGAAATCCGTTCGTCCGAACGCCAACTGGCTTTGACGAAACGTACCATAACGATCGATATATTCCATCCATTCCTGCCTTTCTTCCTTCTTTCTCTTTTTGCGTCTCTTAGACGTCACGTCGGCTCGCAACGTGCACGTTATATTTTTTTTTCTTTATGCAATTCGATTTATTAACAGACAATTTCAAGTTAGACGCAATCGATAATAGACGGTATTCTTGCCCCTATTTCAATCTCCTAATTGCACATGCGCCGCGAAAGCATTCGAGAGATAGGTCACCGTTTCCATACGACACGTACGTGTCTCGTAATAGCGCGGCTCTCCTTTCTCATACTTCGATTCGACCGACTAAATCGTTTTCACTTTGAGGCTGTCCACAATCGACACTTGACTTACCAACTTCTGACAGCAATTCCCTTCAACTTGTCGCATGCATTGGATATCGATAATATCGCGGGTTGTCGATTCTCGCCGAACGTTTGTTAGTTCGTGCAAAGGAAGAAACGTAACGGTACATAAAATAAATTGAAAAACTTGCCTAGAAATTGATTTCACGGACTTTGAACGCTTGTTTGCACACGATGTTGTTTTACAAAACCAATGCTCAAGCGAAAGTTGACGTCGATGGAAAAAAAGCCTATTTACGTGTGTACTTTGGTCTTGATGCATAACATACGTAATTGATCGCTACGATTTCGTATTCTCGTGCGTTCCCAATAGCTTCGAAGTAGCAAGCTGGTGCGTGAAACGCGTTCTCTTTTCGCTCTTATACGCATTCCGCGGAATATATTCCGATGAAATTTTACTTCGTTCGGTTCAGCTAACGCCTGTATAATACCTTCTTTACTGCTTGAACATGACCGCTCGTGTTGTGCTGGGGTCGAATACCGGTTGGTTATGGATTTTTTTCTCTTGACGTATACCTTTTTCCGTGCGTCAAAACGAAACATGACTCGCGATCTACTTAAAATCGATAATATTCCACGGTTCAGTCGACGCCTGGGTCCTCGTTCAACTTACAAACGATAGGTGTCGGTATCTCAGGCACGATCCGAGAAAACATTGTTACGTTGTGGCAACTTTCGAAAGCATCTAATTAGTTATACTTTCAGCAAGCATCGTAACTAGGACAGTGCAATATGGCAAGATTTAGGAGGGTGTACAACTTAGCACGCGCGTCATCGGGAATCTTATTTTATAGAGGATATCCCAGTAATCATGGTACAATCGGAAGAGTAGCGATTTTACGTGAAAAGATAAGTCGAAAATATAGGATAACATTTTTCATACGACGTATTCACTTCCAAGAAATCGGAGTTTGACAATTTGTCAAGTATAGTTGAACGTGGATAATTTTGGACTTGAATAATTGACGAGGTTATTCTGCATGCGGAAACAAGTGAAATGTGTCGAATAAAATATTTTCGTAGAACGATTCGTTTTCGATAAAATAAAATTTGAAGATTTATCGTAACTAAACATAGTCGGCCTAGTTCTTTTCTACACGAGGTTCTAAGCGGAAAAGATTTATTCTATATTTTCGATTTATATTTTCGCGTAAAATCGCCTGTTTGCCGACTGTACTATGATTACTGGGATACCCTGTATATGTCTCTCTATATGACCAGCTGTTGGTCGTATTTCCATCCGGTTGCATCTCACGTATGAAATAAGGTTCATCGAAGTTATTTTGTACGTGGCGATTTTCGAAACTGGGACGGTGTACAGCAACAATAGCGAAGACTTTTAGACTGTTCTAGAGGAGATTCGGTTTCCTCCTTTAATCTGGTTATTTCGACGTTACACGAATTGCCAATCTTTTGGGTGTAATATTATAGGATAGAATAAAAGCCACGTAGTTCGTTTAAATGGAAATGCGTTACTCCAAATAACTAGAGAATTATTATTACGAATATTTTTATTGCATCACCCAAGCACATAGAAGAAAATCTTAATTTCTTTATCTATGTTAAACACAAATTACGTTATATGTAAATTAACCAAGTAAATTTTACCAAGTAAAATTAATTTATATTTAGAAATTTTCAATTTAATTACAGAAGTTTCTGCTTAGGAAACTATTCTGCTAACACGTTAATATAATATTTCCCACATCGCATAACATCTACGATCTATCCGATATATTGCTAAAACCGTTCCGAAAAACTTATTTTCCATCTCGCCGTAACGTAACTCATTCAACACTTAACTCCCCTTCGAGAATACCCTCGTAAGGGTGACTCACTACAGTTCGAAACTAAGCTAATCCAATTGCTGCGTAAGATAACCATTCCGACCAACCGGATCTACAAAATTCCCCTATGCGTCTGACTCATGCATGGCCAGATCTACTTAACGTATTCTAACAGAGCCTCTAAACTTACAGCGCCCTAGTGGGTCATGCTTTGTCGTTGGTTTCTTACGAGCTGGTCGAGACTAGGATGTTGCCACCTAACCATAGAGCCATAGTGCTTGTTAACCATTCTACAAACGTCGGAACTTTGTGTCTTTGATATGCAATTAGGTCTGCGGACTAACGAATGATTGTTTTTCGTTTAAGCGTTGAATGGTAGGTTGTTGTTGTATACTATCTTTGTTGCTGTATACTTTAGGCTTTCGAAAGATGATAAAACGCAGATTAAACGCACCGTAATCCCCTTTTACGTGCCTAGATCCTGACCTCGGAGTGGTTATCGTGCGCGAGGAACAAACGAACGTTCATCGCGAAGGTCTGAGCCGCCGATCGTTCGGCACGAGCGAGCATTGTTCTCGACCTTGCGTTTCTTTAATCGCGTTTTTCAACAGGCTGCGTGAACATAGCGTCCCTCAGGTGGACGTAGAATATTTTCTTTCAACTGTAGACTCGACACGATCGGTATCAACAGTCCTGTTCGTGTTTTATGTGACCTTAAATCCGATCCTTCCCGTGCCCCAAACGTTTCTATGTGATCGGATCGAGCTTTGGTAACGTTCTACTTTGTAGAGATCGTTTCAAAGAGAAAGTCCCGTCGACCGTTTTATTCTATATGTATAAAATTAGCAGTTATTTTTTTACTCCTTCCCTTCGCCAAGTTTGGAACAATAGGAGTCAGCTAGTAGAAACTAGCGCGTTGTAATGACAATGGGGGGACGGCGGTTAGGCCCGAGAGAAAGATACGGATCGACGGTGTCAATAAAGTCGGATATTATCTTTATGCTTCCCCGTAGTCGTAACAATGCCTCTCGTTCGCGTCGTTAGGCGTATTTCGCGGGTTACTAGGACGTGCCGCGCTCGTAAAGCCGTGCACGATCGGGACTTCCGCCGCGATTAGCCGGATCTTTTCCTTCAATTGCAAAAATTATTCGGTTCGTGGCTCGTTTGCGCAACAAATACGTTTCACAATCCGTGACTGTGTGTGCCAGCCCGTGTTGTTTCGTTCGATGCGCCGGAATCCCGTTTGGCATTCGAAGTACGATTCGACCGCCGAATCGCGAGTTTCCGTAGACGCGCGGAGCCATCTTTATCGCCCTGGACAAGAGGACATCGTTACGTCCCTCGTGCAATCAATTTGCCCGCATAGTCGAATTTTCTTTCAACGTATTCCGATCTGGTCTCGACCAGACAGTTTTCTCTCGAAATATCTTGGATCTGTCGTTCCGAATGTAGGCCAGATCTGACTAAGAAATCTGCTTACCCTGCTAAGACGATGTTTTTTATATTAGTCCTTGTGACCTCCCTGAAGTTTATGTACATGATTTTTAAGACTCTTCTCTCGGTTTACCATCGTGGTATGTTTTTCGATAGAATACTAGCATCTAAACAGGATCGTAACCTAGTTGTGGCTTTTTATAGGTGGCCATCTTTTCTGCATGTAAATATACTACTATTTATCTCTACTATTTAAAATACCCTTTACTTCGTTTACACCGAACGAAACCAAGAATCCAAGATGAAATTAACGAGAAAATCAAGGTTGCTCTAAGTTTATGTTTCGCCATTCTGCAAACGTTTCGCAAATAAACCGTTGTTCCAAGGGTTGCGTTTACCGCAGTTGTCGTTGCATTAAAAAGACAAGGAGAAATGTGGTAGTTCGGGGAATAAATTCGGATCGCCCTCTTTCCTCAAGGACGCTGTCGCGGGTAAACAAACGTTCACGCTTGGCGAAGATACCGGTTCTTCTCTCTGGACGAGGGAACGAATCGGTGACGTAGACGTGGTCGTATCGACCCTTGTTGGTCGGGTGCTGGCTACCGTCACCGTGGCAACCCTCGCCCATTTCCTTTTGCATAGGAGAGACCGTGTACCGCCAAGACGTCGCCCCGTATACGTTTTAGCCACGCAACTAGAACAACGTCTTTCCGACTGGCTTCTCTTCATTAGCGGCTAGAACCATCGGGCGCTCGAGCACACTCGCGATTTTCGCCAGGCTTATCGCTACTACTCCACGGTACGTTGAATTTTTCCTCTCGAGGTATTCTTCTATTTTCCCTAGTTCTGTTCCCCCATGCGGAAATGTTGAATTGGAAATCTGACTTTGGAATAGAAAGGTAATTTTCTTAGAGAGGTCGAGATGCCAGACACTTCCTAATAGTCTGGTTCATGGTTGGCTTGAGGTAATGTAGCGAGGTTGGATTGTAGATAGGGTTTTGTTCGGTAAATACAAAGTAAAATAATGAAAAGTGCACTTAAGAATGGGTGGGATAGCAACGTCTCGCAGATTAATTCAATATTTTTAAAATTCTCCGTCTGTTATTGATCTTCGAGTGACTTTCGCCCGACTATCTCGATCTTTGAGCGACTCACTTTGGACATTCTCGTTTTCCAATCATAGAATCAATTATCGCATCTTTATGCTGTTAAATGCAGTGATTGTTTGAAAGTAAACGTTATTCGATCCTATTTCGAATCAGAATGATGAAATTTTATTTAATCTTACGTAAATCCGGAACGATAATCGTCGATTGTGTATTAGAGCACGGAAGAAACGTATCGTTACAAGAGTTAAGAATGTCATACATACTATACATATACGTGCAGCCAAATTTCCATGTGACGTAAACACTGTTCGTTATCAATAATCTAGCAGAGACACTCTTATTTCTCAATCAGCCGTCACCCGTGCGAATTCTTGATCTCACAGAAAGCGATAATTTCCCAGGAGAGGGAACCTGCCAAGTAAGATGCAGGGAGATAACGATGCAGGGAGATAACGATAATGAAACAGACAATGAGTAATCCGCCACAGTCAGCAGAGCACAGAGAGTGTACTCGTTTCTAGCACACAATCATCGTTGGAGTAAGCGAAGAAGAATGCGTAATTCGAACCTGTTAATGATTAATATCTCGAACGTGTGGTCGAAGGACGGTGGATTATAAATTCTGTAGCACCGCTAACGAAGTACGAATTACTACATTGCTTTTGTAGCAGCTGTTCGATAAAGATTACGATTTAACGGGGTAGCTGAAACGATCGCAATTTGCCAGGATGGACACGGAATCGGCCCGATGATCTCTCTAATTGAGTCTCGAGCTTCACCAGTGACCCGCATAATCGGTCGATGATTATTTATCGTCGAGCCACGAAGGTAGCAGAAAATGTCGACCGTGCCGCGGGCAAAGCATCCATCTACAATCAGATGCGATCCATTATTCACGACATTGTACCGCCATCTATAGTACAGTGTAGCCGAACTTATCGTTCGATGCATATTGCAAGTCTCTCGTTCATTGCCTCACCCTTAGCTGGTTTGTTCGCAAACGTCCATGGGAATGTTTCACTGACGTTTCTGACTGCCTCGTACATTGTTCATGCACGTAAAAATGCTCCCGTGTAATACTCGTTTCAAGAAAACGGCGGATAAGTCACGTCAACCGCGTTAACTTCTTGAGATTACCTTTTCCATTGAAAACGTGGAATAGGAAAGAACACACGAACCAACTTGAGACGTGATTTTATTTCGTTGTATATTTTAAACATACATATGCGGGATTGAGAACATAGGTGTATGGGTGTGATGACTCACGCCAATTCTTTTTAATAAATTTATATCAATTCTGAGATGTTTATCGATGTCTTTACTATATGATGCAATTGCTCGGCCAATCAAGCGTAACAAACTTTTCTCTATAATAAAGGAAAGTTCGGAGGAAAGAGATTAAAGAGTAAAATTTTGCTGTGCTCACTGGTCTAGAATCTACATTTACTGGCTCGAAATTTTGATTGCACTTGCCAGATCCATTATAGCAAAGAAGCGATATTTCATCTTCGAAACAGTGCCAAATTAATACAATTTCAAGTTGCTTGTTTCGCGATTTAAATTTGTTGGAAAATAACTGTAAGGAATCTATAAAACAATAAATTTTATTAGATAGAACTACCTTATTATCTTTTCAAAGTTTTCGTTTATTTGTCAAAAATAAATTTCATTTATGAATCAAAATTGTCAAGATTATGACCGAGTTTGTTTAAAGAACTTTGCACAGCCTGCGTGTAACCAAATATCCCTATAGTATTAAAGCAACGAAATGTTGCAGCGGAAATGCGCGTGGATTATTATCACCCTTGAAACAGGCAAAAGTGGGTCGTTGTTTCCTCTTCTTTGACGTTCGACGTGATCGAGAATGTAATTTAGAACGATGCTCCTAATTGCTTCCGATTAGGCTGTCTCTGTGAGACACGAGAGCCCAGCCCACGTAGAAAGACGGGACTTAACGCACCACGACATCGGTGTACAGAGTGGAGAGAAACACAGGTGCAGCAGGAAGTCGATAAACCGTCCTGCACCTGTGTGTATTGGGTTCGAACGTGAAATCCGAGTTCGCACGGTCCTTAGCCAGGTCGAGTCAATTTATTTGTCAGTCCTCCTGTGCTTAGCAGGTCGCATGTGTATCGTGTCTCTGTATTGTTAACCGTAATATCGATTTATCCTCGAGCGTCACGCAAGATCCTCGTCAAGGACTGTCGCGGATTCATTTGAAAGTATGATATTAGCCGAAGCTGGTTATCGCGATCAACGATCCAATGACCTGGCAAAAGCGGTTTAACTTAGTCGTAGTGGCAAATGGTGAACAATGTGAACATTAATTAATAACGTGTTTCGTGTGTATTTTGAATGTTATAATTTTCAGCAAAAGAGTTGACATTTGAATTTGTTGATATATGTCCAGTTATTTTTCTGAACTAAGGTATTTTGATTTTAGAAGGTACCCAGTCAGTCATTAGAATCCTCGTACACTGTATAAGTGGCTATCTTTATTCAAATAATATTATAGTTATTTATTAGCGTACGAAGTACCAATAGTTATTTCATAAAAATATTCAAACAAATAGGAAAAACAAGTTCTTGCGTGGTCTTGCTATTTTTAACTTTAAATTAACTTTAAGTCTAAGTTAATTAAGTTAGTTGTGTTATCTTCTTTTCTTGTAATATAGAATATACTAATTTCATGATGAAATTTGATGGAGTTTAATTTAATTGAAAATTATTGTAGAGTATACGAAGACTAGTCGTGAGTGTTTCGTGACTATGTATACTATGTTAGGAATTTTTATTAGGCAGACAAATTACTGTGTGACCGCATCACTTAGACATTCGCTCTACTATATTCCAAAATTCTGGAGCAAATGCCATGTCGCACCTCACAAAGAGGAACTAAATTACCTCTCACCTATCAATCGAATCTTCCATACCCAATATCTACGAGACTTCCAGTCACTAGTCATTTGCATAATCTCATTCGCACTTTCACTGATCACACACAGTTTGTATATCTATCGTAAATCATCCGAAAGCGGACTAATGTCAGACCAACTGCATTCGACGACTCTTAAAAATGCATCGTCGCTGACATATACAATTTTGATAAAGTCTACAACTTTGGACTTAGTCCTTATCAGTAACTGGCTCGTTCAGATATTAAATGCTCCGATGACTAATATGTTTTGGCTTTAAATTCACTTCGTTATCTTAAACGAGTATCGTGACTCAAAATCGAGGTAGAGTTGGTCATCCAACGTTCGAATCGTATAAAAACACTTCGATATCGATTCATCCTATATTGAGGACTTACCAAGCGTCGATTTCATTCTCTGGGAAAACCTACCCGATAAATTTGAATTGGAAAATCGTTGAATCTAACAGGATTCATGGTGATTGAATGGAGAAACGATGTCACGGATACCACCGAGGAAACGGAACGCCTCTGCGCGTGCGAGACGAATGTCAGGAGCGCGAATGACTATCACGCGTTACTTTTAATAGAATGGGACGCGCATCGGCGCGCACGAAACGAGAAATTGACGGCGGCGTGCGCGTACGCCTAGAAAATTTATGGTAATCCTGTGTCAGTTGCTGCCACGTTTCGATTTTTCCACCCTCGTCCTACGTGTACGATATATCCTACTGAATGTTTAATACTGCTTTTCGCTCGGAGCTTCTCTTCTTCTTCTTTTTTTTTTTTAATCATCCAACGTCTTTTTTATCGTTGTTGTACGATCGTATTATGACAACACTATTGCCCTATGTATGTATGCGTGGGACATTTACCTTGAATCGTATGTAAAACAGCAAACTCGAGACAAAAGTCGTACGAGTTATTCGTTGAATAGTAGATACGTGTGTGTTTGATCAAGGGCTGGGTGATTCCACTTAAAATAATTTGTATAGCTTTTCGTATATGTTTGACGTGGTTCATGGGTAATTGGCCACTTGTGTAAGACTTTCCTGGACTAACAAGTACACGCGTAACACGCATCCTTCCGTCTGTCTAACAATGACGTACAATTTGCTATGACCCGGTGATGCAGTTGATGGGAAGCCCCCCCACGTGTGAGACCAGCACTGGAATGCAGCTCGAATAGCTGCGTATGTGGTCGCTTGTCAACCTTAATCCGTTTATCAGCATCCAATTTCTCGCGTAAAGAGGAGCGATACATTTTCGAGCGAGGCTACCAGAGATTTTGAATAAAGTGGAACAATTTATATAATCAGGATTTAGATAGTGATCGATGTAATCCACAAAATTTAAAAGTACCCGTGAAATTACCTGTATATAGTTGAGATGTTAAAACTCAATGGAAAATAGCAAATGATCACGCCTTAAACGTAGCGAAATTTTACAAGCTACAAATTAGAAGTTACTATCTAATAAATTCTCTTGTCTAACAATAACAGGTTTAACAATGAAATAAAGATTTGGGAACGAATTTTATAAATCATACAAATCGATTGATTGTTTACTTTGACATAAAATCGTACATTCGGACGAGGACTGTATCTCCTTTTTGAACTCTCACGAACAATCATAGCTGGTCAAATGTTGCTTGTGCCGATGACCGACACGTATTGATCTAACTTTCTTAATTCGAGGAACTTGCACCGACATCGTGCTATTGTGACTCAAAGTTGACAGAGAATTCATCATTCAACGAAGTCTCAACACCAGACGTTTCTAAAGTAGACGAAAATTTCTCAAGAAGTGAAACGACACATGGCGTGATGGTAGCCAAACGAAAAGAAGCCTGTAGAGACACGTGGCGTTAATTAAGTCGCGGCGAAGGCAATCGAGTCTGAGCCACGACGCACGAAAGTCGAGGAAAGTGGACGAGAATCGCGTGTCGTCGTCGTCGCGCCTCGTCACGTGTTGAAATGCAAACGTGAGGCAAGACTCTCCGTTTCGTACGCTCGAGACATCTCGTCTCGAGATCGAGCCGTGCCCTCTTGTCTCTTTTCGAGGAACTCTGAACGGAGCGTGTCCGAACGCGTGCATCTTGATTTTCTGCGCCGCGTCGGTCAGCTTTCACTGCTCTTGTCTACTTTTCGTATAAAATAATCCATCAATTATATTTCTGTCATGTCTATGTGAACTTTCTGTCATCAATTAACGTAGACGAATAACTTGCAGACGTGTCGGAATTATCGATTCATAACGAATGAATTTTGATATTGTAGTTTCATTGGAAAGTTCATCGTGAAATTTAGGAAACGTGTATTTGTAGGTATTTGGGAAATTTCACGATCGTTTCTCCGAAAAAGCTTGTCATTGTCAGCAATGAATTTCTCGAAGTAGTTTCTACAGGCTTCTCGACTACTCAGCTTCCTGCAATGGAAAAATGTTTTGTAAAGAGCAAAATATGCATAATATGCGATAAATTCTCGATGAACATTGAACACTTTTTACAAGGTCTTTCTCCCTGTTGGAAAATACCATCGATATGAATCAGTACGAGGATTTTCCCTTTAATTGATGCATTTCATGTCCAACTGAAAGCAGTACATATCCGTCAATCAATGATTTGCTGATTGGCTGGTATGTAATAGAAGTTGAATGCTCTCTACTGAGCTTTTATTTTCTATTTATTTTATTATATCTATTTCCTGCGCAATGAAATGAAAGTAAAGTTCCATAGATTTTTCCAAGCATTTATGTGTATGTCCTAACACTTATAGCCAACGATATACCTGTGCATAATAAATAATTTTTTTCAATTTTTCTGAACTGTACAATAAATAGGGTATAATAAAATAAACCGAGTGTAAAAAACAACACGAACTTTCGAGCAATAAAATAACTATCCAAAGAACAAAACGTAGTTAAACACAAAAGGAGAAGCGGTGTTATTCACTTGGCGAAGCGCGTAATTCGCATCCTTTCACGGGAGTCGCATTGATCTTTAGGCAAGGAGCAGGTATAGGACGAGTCGAAGCGTCACGTCGGTCACGTTTTCTCTTTCCTCTTTCTTTCCTGTCCCTTCCTTTTTCTTTTTCTTTTTCTTTTCTCGCGCAGCCCGTTTACCCTGTGCTGTCTGTAGGCGTTAAACGCGAGCCAAAGGATACCGTCGATCGATCGAACCTATCATCTGGGTCAACCTCGCGCCACTCTCCACGTGTACACAGCCCTTTTTATTATCCTCTGCGCTCTCGAACTCGCCGCATCTACACGCTGATATCACAAGCTAACGAACTTACCCGGAGATACGGTGCGCGATTAATCAACGAACTCGAGGAATCTGCTCGATTACCTTGTAATTAGTTACGAGTCGCTGTATCCTGGAATTAAGAACCGAACGTGCTTCCATTCGGTAGGTCCGTTTGATCGGTCAGAGATCTTCTAACGGACGATGATCGAGGATTTTGTAGTGTACGTTGTGTTATGTTCCGTGAGATCCACGGCTAATGGGGAACCAGTGTTTCGCAGGCGCAAGAACACTGCCGGTTGCGGAGTCGTAACGAGACGATACTCCTTGTACTATGGTATAATTACGCGGAGCAACTGTTATCTATGGCTTGTAGTTCGGTGAAAGCCTAAAAGGGGTAGACAACCTCGGTCACGCCTACATCCTGCTCGGAATGTTTGCGGTTTAACGAATTATTTCATTCGACTCCTATGCATCCGGCTAGATAAATTTCTGGGCAAGCGAAGTTAACGAAAATCTCTCATTAAAATAATCGTTAATTTCCTGGAAAGAGGCCAAAGCTTTTAATTTGATGAATTCTACGGATATGTCGAGCTCGAGTCGTTGTCCTTTATTCGATAAAGAATATCGTGTAATACGACATACAGGGTGTCATAGAAGAGAACGCGAAAACGAGCAGAGAAAAAGAGAGAGGGAGATTTTGAATCGATAAAAGCAGAACAGAAGCTAAGGGCGAAGCGCACGAGAGTCGGGGCAATTTAATCAAGGAGATGGAACTAACGAACCCTCTACCTTCTTTCGATCCTTTAATCCTTGCTAAAAGAGAAAGATAATTCTTGTGTGTCTTGGTCAAGAACTGAACAAGGATCTTTCTTGTTCATAAAGTGGTTAAATATGGCCGGACTTGGGTGAAACCGTTGTCGGCATTAAGGTAGATCATATCGAAAGCAATACTCGATCGTTGTTACCTTGTTGTCTCGTTTATCGTTAAACTTTCTTCGAACGACTTGGAGTACACAATAAAATGTATAATTCAGTTCCCCTTAAGCGCGTAATCGGCCAGAATATGAGAAAGGAAAGTTGATCGATGTTTTCGATTTAAGTTAAAGACTTTCGTAGATTATTGGCTGGTTATTTATCGAAGCAATTCTCCACCAGCTACCACCGTTCGCGTAGAACAATTTTCCATCCACTTATTCCCGCGGCGATAATCTTCTCACCGGAGGAGAACATTCGCCTCGATCGCGATGGTTCGACTTTCGACGAGAGCAACGAGATACGCCAGCCGCTGACCGGACGAGATGCGATACCGCGGATTAATTCGCCGAGATTAAAGACACACGAGGACGATTGTTCGTGTTTCTCCGTGTATGTGCACCCTCTTTAGATTTCTAAGAAGGAAATACACTGGTGCTCATTGTACACTTCATTTCTTATTGAAACGAGAAACTGTAACGAAGCCGCCAGCAAATCCGGTGAGATTAGCTTCGGAAGAAGAGATTACACGCCGCGTCGAAAATATCGATTATCAGATCGATACCACAACAAACACCATCATCGAGTTTCATCTAACAAGTTCACAGGGAGTTATAGCGAACGTTAACACTACGATGACCGATTGATGATGCTATATGTAGTATCTTGTATCATGTGAGTGTTGGCTATGCGTACGATACATACAGCGACTCATGAAAGTCATTGAACATTTATAGAAATCTCCTTACGGACCTAGCAAAATCCACATTTACTGAACCTTTCACGTGAAAACTATAAAACTTGAGATTAGCTGCTCGTCATAGTGTTAAAGCGACTCGAATTAACTAATACTAGTTAAATAATGTTAACGTAAGGTTAACTAAAATTTACAGAGAGAGAAGTCCCGATCAAATTTCTCGAGTTTCGACGTTATCATAGTTTCTTTGACCTTGCTCCAAGATTTCTGCAGACTCATTTAAATTCCTCCAAGCTTCATTCGTTAATTTGACTCGAAGTGGAGGGAAATGGGAGCAAAGCGCAGCAACGATTCTTCTTCGTGTCTGCTATCAAAAGGATCTTCGTTCGTATCTTTCGCCCCCACATAATGTAAGATGTAGGGAACGGTCGTGCTTGTTCGTGAATGGAAATTAGAAGAGTGTATTTCGTGTAGCGAAATCTAGCCCCCGTCGTGGATTTTTCACCCTCGAACGTTTGATTCCACGTTGTTGTGTTGCTTATATCCGGCAACCTCCGGTTCTTATCTTCTCCCCAAGATCTTTCAACGGGTTCGAGAGGCTCGACACGCCGTGAAAGATCGTTTTTCCTTGGCCCTGGTTGCTCCACTTTCGCCGACCGTGGTCGATCGTTTAATTTACAGAGAGCCAAGAACTTGCTTCGCGGAAGCTCGGAGGAAGGAGAAAGAGAACAATATATATGAAAATGGGGGGAGAAAAAATAGAAGAGTGAAATAAAGAAGCTGGTGAAGTCTTTTTGGTCATGGGTGTCTTGGTACCTCCTCCACCCGAGATATTTATTACAGCGGAACGAAGTTATTGCCTGTCGAAGCCACGATCCTCGGCAACGATCATAGGAACGAAATTATTTGCGTTCCTTTTGCGCCTTCCGGGAATCAGCGAGGTACGACCCAATTCTCGTTGATACACGTTTCGCCTAGTCGAGTTAGGCTCGTATTGGGCCAGATTCAGCATCTACAAACGAATTTATTAGGAACTTGGGTACAAGTGTTATATAGAACCCTGATAGAAAATTCTACGATCGCTAGACTGTGGCTGTTTATGCATCCATAGACGATATAAAACTGCAAAAATACATGGAATGCACGTAATCTGCGAAAGTATAGAAAATATCAAGTTACATTTAACGTGCGAAACAAGCCTCCGATTAGATTCTATTTCTTTAATTGGACTCATAAATGTATAAATTTCTTCTTTACATCGATTTCGTTTTTCGAACAAATGCACTTTTTTCGTCTACCTTGTCGCCACTCTTGTTTATTGGCAGACCGTTGGATTCCATACAGGGGATTTTGTTGCGTACGAGAATCGGTCCGTGGAAATGAATCGATCGTAACGGAATTGGATAACGCGTGGCAGCGTTTCAGTTAACTCCCTTTAATCCCGATTAGCCGAGCAGACACTATGGCTAGCGTGAGTGTGGCGTTGGTAAGTCGTGCCAATTCGGTCGGTTCTTACGATTATCCGAAGATAAGCGAGCCCCCCGTGTTATCGATAAATGTGGGTCGATCAGGCGGGGCCATTGATTTTCCTTCGTTTCCTTTACTTGTTTTTGAATTTCTTCCTGATGATTCACGCGAAAATCTACGACTCGTATGAGTCGATTAGCAACGGAAATTGTTGATTACTGGAACATATCCCCGGCCTGTTAAACCGTTCAGATCGTATCTTTTGCCACGCGTGTATTACGCCGCGAAATTGACTCATTTATCACGTGGAGTAGAGAAAGAAGAACGCGCGCGCGCGCGCTAACGCGACTCAACCATTGCGACTCGCGAAAGAATCGCATCGCAGATTGCGTATCATCGTGTTGCCACTGAAAAACAGTTCGCGTCGCTTTCACCGCGTGCCATCTGCTCGTAACACGAGACCACGTACATACGTACGTCACGGCAGATTTAAACGGTTTTTGTTTTAATTATTTTCGCGTCAACCTTAATTACGAACGGTCTATGGCTTTGTTTACCTTGGAGGCTGCACGGATTGGCGTGTGGACTGGATTCTAATCCGAGTAAACGAAGATTGCTACAGTGTTTCGGAAAGAATCCGAGGTTACGACGTTTTCAAGCTATCCTTATGTTTTATACGATACGTAGTTACACTCCCGTTCATAAATAGTAGGACACCTACCGATTTCGAACAAAATGGGATACAATAGAATTCCGTTTATCTGCGTCTGTTGGAACGAATGTTAGTTTCAATCAATTTAGTTGATACCCGATTAATTGAATTATTGTCGATCGAATCCATTTGTCTGAACGAAAATTATATGTACGAAAAATGATAGATAATTGGGAAAATGATATACTATGAACTCCAATTATATAAAATGTTTGTTACTCGACAAATTCAGATAAATGGAATTCCACTATAATCAATCCGGGATTGACAGGTTAGAATTATATTATATTCATATCAGACACATAATTCAGAATAGACAGAAAGAGATTTGTCAAAATTACGTGGAAAAATTATAAGAAAATACCTGTTTATCGCATTTCTTTCTAATCCTAACTTACTTTTATAGATATCCTAGTAGGTACTTCTGAACGGGAGTGTACGTATAAAGAAGATCGTGAAATTCGCGTGGAAAGCGGACGCAATTGGAAACGCGGTTATGACACATCCTCGATCACTCGTAGAAATCAAGCGTTCGCGTTATTAAAACGCTCGTGGCTATAAATAATCGGATCGGACGTTAAACGATCGTTGGCTAAGAGAAAGTCATGTGTACGTGACGTAATTTTTGTAGGGTCCCTTTTGGCCGACTCCTCGTTTTTCTTCTATTAGATTTTTTTTCTTTTCTTGTTTTCTTTTTTTAACGAGCAATCGGGATGATGACGCATGGTCAGTGCCGAGAAGAAGGTCATTTTTGCGCTCCTAGTCTGATGGATTTTTGCGCCAACTGGACGATCGTAAAAAAGATAGTAACTAATCCGAACGGTACACGAAGCTACTTTTGGCTCATGGTCTCGCGGATTACCGTCACGTCTCGGCGTCCCTTTTCTGGACGATCGCGCGTATCGAGCATCACAATGCCGTAATATCATACACGCGAGCTACGAAATAACGGGGACTCGCGTGACGCGTCAATTTAGCGATGATTTAATCCTCCGCGCCAACCAGTTTTCTATGCATTCCGCGCTTCTCGTTTGTCGGCGCGTAGCTGTGCCTTCGAATTATTGACATTTCACTAAGTTTTCTGATAGCAGTCGCTGTGCGAACCTCTCAGTAATCAAACCGATCAGCTTTACTTTTTGCAAACTTCTCAATTTCATTATCTGGATGCCTTATTATTATTAAGCATCTCAAAGAAATAGATTATTTCCTTCCATAGGTTTATTTGTTTTCCAAGAGAATAAAATAAACGTACGTAAATCCCAATAGAATTCTTAAAGTATTGTATCGTTCGACACATTTTCTTTACATTCTAATTTATGGAGTTAATCAATATATCTCAACGTATTACACACAATTTTCGCTATTTGATCCGATCTCTTCGAAACGTTAAAAATATTGGATCGTATTGAAACTTTTCACAGCTTCGAACCGACCTTTGAAGCGTTTTATCGAATATTCCTTCGCTGAGATCGAGCATTTTTATTTTATAAAACCATAATTTTATTAGACTCTTCTTAAAAGTTTTCTGTCTAATGATTATCCGAGGTTATCGCAGTTTAATCATCGGCATCGCAGATCATCCGAAAATCACCGAGGGTTGCCGAGGTCATATCGTGTAACTTCATTCGAAGATTTAAGATGCCATTAAGATCTCATTATAGGAGCCTTAAGGTTCTTCAAAGATCTCTCAATCATCATCAAGTTCATAGCAAAATCGTCGTAATAGATTCTTCTACGTGCGAGATGAGCACTTTAATATCCCATTTACAATCAATCATCCATTCGTTTAAAACGACCAGTTCAAAGGTCATCGTGAAAGCTTTTCGAGCGACCAAATCCATCCGTAGAAACGATTCACAACTGACAATTCGCCTGAGCCAAGCAACGTGACAAGATACCGTAATCAAGAACGAAGAGGAAGTTGAAGAAGAAGAAGAAGATCTCTGTCAATCCTTGGCCTGTCGGCAGATCGTGTGTCTGGTTCGATCGCGCCATGTACGAGGGCCGCCGCTATCAGACGAGTCAGACTGCTGGACTTGGCATATTAGTCCCCATAAAAGGGACATCGATCGCTATTTCAGCGACTTCGTATACGAGGCACGCACGCGGAAGATCAAGCCGCAAGAAGCTCCTCCACCGCGTGGGTAACAGTATACGATCGATGGAACTTCGGTTGGTTGTGAAGTATGCAGCGGTTTAACTTCTCGGTCAAAACTTTTTTCTTCTTCTTTCGATTTCTCCGTGGGATCTGGCAAGCAACTTGAATTTTTCAAGTTGTCGCGTCCCACCGCCGCGCCGCAGACACGCGCCCGTCTGCTTGGAATATTCATCGACCCTCGGTCTCAGTTTCAGATTCCACGAGAATTCGGTGCGGTTGCATAACGAAACTTTTTGCAAGCAGCGAGCAAGGACGAGGCACTTAATCGAGCTCGATCGGACTTGATACTGGAAACTCGTAGCGGTAGACTACTTTCCTCGGTGCAGATAACTGCTTCAGCGTCGTAATACGCTTTTAAGCGGGGCATCCAATTAACCATCCAGGTAACAGGATCAAAGGAACACGCCAACGAATCTGACAGAATTTCAGATACGGTTGTGCCATGTTGATTGGCGGGGATTTTATTTCATTAGCTGACCCTCGCTATCTCCGCTGGTTTTCGAAGAGAAGAAACAAATGAAAAACGAACGAAAAAAAGAAAGAAACGAGTTTGTCAGATATTCGTATCCTACTCGCGCTCGATGGTAAAGAAAGATGTTCCCACGAATATGCTTCCTTTGATAATAATTAGAAATATATCTAGCATATATTTCAACACAAGTGGCTACTTCATAAAGTGAACGAAGGCTTGCGAAGACTTCTATGATACAGCACTCGACACCATTTTTTAAATCAATGTAACAAGAAGCTAATTCAAAATATACAGTTAGTTGTATAACATGGTAGAATATACCTGACCTAAGTGATCAATGGTTATATACCTACTTTCTTAAGTCATTGTACGTTAAACGGACAAATGTGTCGGCTATCCATATTCCTATAGCGTTCAACGTAGAAAAAAATTACTCGGGATTTCTTGGAATCATAACCCCCTCGATACCTGGTCAGGTAAGGTCCCGACCAATATAACACTATTATAACGGTTCTATCGTCGAGCATCGAAATTGTTCCCCATTTGAGACTGAAACCATCGTTTCAACCAACGCATTCGTTTCCATATTCCTTCTCCAAAGTTTTGCAGTGTCAAGTCGTTACATGCTTCCGAGAAACGTTCTAACGATCGTCACGTTATGCAGTATAGGTTCGGTGCAGCTTCATGAAACATTCCCTAGCTATAAAAGCGAGCTTGGCGCAAATTGCCAACCGCGGTCGGCCATGTCGTACGCTGGGGATATTCTCGCATCGCGAGCTTCTCACTCGACCGGCTCGCGCGCCTCCTCCCACCTTCCTCTTGTGCGCGTTTACGCTTAGAGAACGCTCGGTTTATCTTCAGCAAGAAAATCGCGGCCTGCCTCAACAGATCCGATGGATCGATCGAAACAGCACGCCGCGTTGTCATGCTTCGATAAGAAACACAATAAAAACGTGTACCAAGTACAATCTGGCGTTGCTCGAGTTGGCCAACGGTTTATACTGTTCAGGTGAAAGTCCATGTCTGTTTGTCTGTTTTTTTTTTTTGTTATTTACAATTGCTATAAACAATTTGCTACATGGAAGGTAATAAATAAGAAGCAGACATATGGTTATACATGTGTAACTTGAGAAGAAACTATTATTCACGAAGGTATTCGAACATTTGTAGACTGTTTTTTTTTAATGTGTTATATGTGTTATACTAGACGTTTTGAAATTTCATTAGCACTGGTACGAGACCCGACTACTATGATTATATTAGCAATGCGTGAAACAAATCTGAGAATGTATATAGAAATTACAAAGTATTTAGTTCAAGTAAAGTTCCGCACAGATCAGAGAAGTATTTAAATCAATTATCTTGTATTATGTTAAGAAACCTCGTTATTCAGTGGGGCCATATTTAACACATATTATATCTGTTTAAGATGGCTATTTATACAGTATGATACTTTTTGTTCTTTTTTTTTTTACTAGACATACATATGTTTGCAATATAGGTCTTGTAACGTCTATGTATTATATACATTCAGATTTGTTTTAAACTTTATCGATATAATTATGATATCGATTGAAAAATTAGTAAAATTTTAAAATATTTTATATAACACGCACAATGTACTCATGGAATATTTTATAATATATTTTTATAGTAAGTATTCAAGTATTTCCACAAGTCACTGAATGTTACTGAAAATCCAAGTTCTACTTAAGACATTTATCCACCGATCCTGTTCCTTGGATATGTGTTCTAGAAACGAATTCTATTATAAACTCGTTTTTTCCATTTCTTTTTTATTTGCCGAGTCAGTGAGCTTCCAGTATTTTCAGTGCTGTATCCGCTGCACACGCAGTATAAATATGTATTCACCTGATTGTATGTGCGTATTAAAATGCGCATTAACGATCGCATCTTTGAGATCACTTCCTTTGCTTTCTGCCTGTTGTGTATCGCGATACGCTGTAAACGGTCGTAATTACCGTTTAACTGTAATTCTAGGCACAAGTAATTGCCATTTAGCCGTGCGTAGAATAATGTTATAATCATAATTTTTTACGACTCCGTTAAATCTTTGGAGCGTATACTGTTAAATTGGACAATGGTTACGCGGGGAAATAAAATTACTCGCATTTAGCAATTGGAAAGCCTTAAAATCTTGGAAGATTTTTTAAAGAGACGGGTATCCATCTTTGAAACAAAACGTTGAGCTTCTAGCTTTTTCGAGCAATGGGAACCAAGATACACGAGTGCATGGGCTATGAATAAGCTTTTACAACAGAGTACAGAGAGTACAATTGTGCTATTGAAGCAAACGTATCGTGGGTAGTGGACATTTACGCGCAGAAAGTCCATCAGTTATTGGAGCATCTCGATCGATGCAGGAGTCAGGTTCAGTTAGCCAGTGAATTCTTTTTCAAATCTCCGGTCCAACGATCTTTCTCGTCCATTCAATTTCGTTTTTGCCATCCTCACAGACCGAACGTGTATTTCATTTTCCACGTTTCGACCATTCTACCATGGTCACTCATCCGTTCAGCGTCGATTCTCTCTTTGGTCCAGACTGCGCGACGCAATTAGATTTCGGGAATTATATTCAGGTGTATAGGCACATGAGTATAGGTTAAAATTACGCGGAATGAATTGAAAGCTGATGCTGTGCTTTTCAATCTCGTTCCGAACGAAACGAAAAATCCGTGTGTCTGCCGGGCGAATCGTGCGTCCGCGTGCTCGGCAATTTCCGGCACCCCTCGGCGGGTCTCTCGAACGCGCCGCATCGCGGCGTCATTCAGTTGAACGCTGACCGCCACGCGCGAAGGATCGCGTTACGTTCAGTATCTGTGCGACGTCACGAGTCACTCCCGGCTGTCAGCTCAGCTGTTCGTGCACTTTGACAGCGAGTCACGTCTCGTGTTTTCCCAGCGTGTCCTCGTTCCATCGTAACGATCTGCCATACGATCGTCGATCAAATTCGCCGCGAGAAAGTTTGCGTACGATTGTCGAGCCGATAAATTGCGTCGAATATTCGCCTTTCGAGTGTCTGTTCGCGAGGCACGTGCTCCTCCCGAGGGAATTAAGTATATAATTAAGTAAAGAACGCAGTGCGTTGAATTATTCCCTCAGACGGACGATTAGAGGTTTGTACGCAAACAGAGCTGCTCCGTTTGCGGACGGTCTGTTGGCAAACACGCTCGTCACACAGAGAATACGACATCGAGAAGGCTGTGTCTCCGATCAACGTTCACCTCGAGCACGTACACCGTTGTACGCGTTCGAAATTGCGCGCCTGAAATTACATTCAGAGGGGGACATCGTCGGGACACGTTCCCAGCCTCTTGGTAGCTTCTTAACGAAGCACTCCGCCTTTTAAACGAATTCAACAAGGCCACTCGTCCGCGGTCAATTCGTACCAGTCCGCGTGGACGGATTCGTCCCGCTCGTCTCCTCGCTCCATTAGGGTTGACTGACCGACCGATTCACGAGTTATCGTGCTGGTCCGCGCGCAGTCTAAGATACATTCGCGAAGCGTGTACGATGCGCTCGTTCCGTCGCGACAACGTGATATATCGTCAAGGAAAACAGAGCGCGTGAAAGGGGAAGAGAGCAAGATCGTGGACACAGAAGCGTAACGCCGGTGGCTATACATCGAGGGAAGAGGATTTCGAGGCTGCCACGCGAATCCAGCGCGTAGTCGTCCGCCGAGAATCGTGAGCCCAGACGATCCGCAGTTAACGATCAACAAAAGTACTGGCCGGTAATTAGAGGTGGATTAATTGGACCGCGAAGCAGCTTGCGTCGGACGCGATGAAAGAGAAGAGGAACGTTGCGAGGAGGAGAGGATCGCTAGAATAAGCGCGCTGTGTTGCTTTCTCGCTTCAGGGATTCTCGTCTGCGACGAATTCCACCTCGTCTCTACGTGTAAATATTTACCGCATTGTCAGTGAACTCATTGGAACTGAAACACTTCTTCGTGTAATACGGATCTGTAAATTGGAACTTGTTCGCGAACAGGTTGTCCTTGTTCAGATTGCAGTTGCAACTTCCAATTATAGTAACTGCTCACTAGTGTGTTTATGATACAGTTGTCAACCTGTGTCATCGTTTTTTCAACTTTTACAAATTATTAGCCATCGTCTTTTTTTTTTATACAAATCTTCACATTTATCGAAAGGACTACTTCCGAGCTTAATTACGATAAGTGAAACTGGGAAGATCGGAAGATCGATAGATCGAAAAAGGGTGGTCGATCGATTGATCACGAGCGCGAGTGAATCGGCGGCGGTCAGCGTGTCGGGGATCGGGTCGGAGGATGCGCCGTCGCGCGACAACGCGATTTTCGGCGATCGTGGCGATAGGATGTTGACAGCCCGTTCTGGGCCTTTTGGGCTCGGCGTACCGCGAACCCTGGGGCCCGCGGAGGGGAGTGATCATCTCTTCCTACTACCTGAAAGGGCACTGATCATGGATAGCACCCACTTGAGACAGGACCTGGCTGGTCTGGACTTCAACTTGCACCTGAACCTGCTCCACACTGCGCCTCGCGGCAACGTCTGGCTATGTGAGTCTCGCTACTTTGTACTAGGTCACTGTCTAGGGATGATAGAACGCGCGCGCGCAATAGACTCTTTTTATATCCTATGAAAACCAGAGGGGCAGAGATTCCGGTTCCATGGAACTGGTCTTTGATGTAGTTTCTCTTGTTTGTTTCGATGATTTGACGGTGTTGCTACAAACACGCGTTCGTGGTTGAAATGTAGACAAATTGCAGGATTCGTATGGTGTGTATAGCAAGTATGTTTGATTAAATGGCTTCGTTCCGTCGATGATTCGGCATTCTAAATACAAAAGTAGGATCTTTTGTTTTTCCTCGCTCGTTCACCTGGTTCGTTTGTTAGAACGACTTTTACGATCGAGACGGAGCGAAATGTTTAACGCGTAATCAAGGTGCATTTGTTCGCATTACGTGTTTTTCGTCTGAATGGAGAACACGTTCGAGGTTACAAGAAATGCTGTTTTATTGGAACAAGTATTCTTTGAATCGCGTGCTCAACGCGGCTTCTGTGTGTTTCTAGCTGTTCGTTTTAGTCGTTTAGCGTTTTCTTTTTGAATGCAGTGAAAATAAACCATAGAGAATTTTTATACACACGCAATCATTCAAATATATATACTATTCATAGATCTTCATAGTAACCGCATTGTGTAATGTTTTTTGCAAATCTCTCGTGTTCGGCTTTGTGCTTTCATAAAACGTACCAATTAATTTCTGAACGTAACCTAGAAATTGTAACGATCGGTGATTACCCGTAAAGTTTTTACTCCTGCATCAAAGGATCATTAAATTGCATCCACCCTAGAACATAATTCTCGGTTCAGCTTCTTGGCATAAACTTACCAGCCAACTGTCACGAGTAAGAAAAGCTTTTCAGATCGATTCCTTTTTCGCTTAATGAAAGTAACGTAGCAATTCAAGGATACTTCATTATTATGATGAAGGCTCTGGTTAATGCCAGATGTCAATGCGAGATGCATTCTGAATATTTTTGCTTCTCCTTTAACATTAGTATTACCGTCCACTCTAATGTAAGACTTGTATCAAAGAAATCAAAGTGAACGGTATATGAAGATTATATAATCATATGTATTATAAAAAATCATTTAAATTCCCAAAAATATATCATTGTAAATCTATGAAATTTCTATGAAAGGCTATAAATTGCTTTATCCACGTATTTTATAAAAAAATCATTCAAGTTCCCAAAAATGCATCGCCATAAAATTATAATGTTTCCATAAAACTTCATAAATTGGTCATTTTGTCTGCCCCAATAATTTTCATATTGAAGTTACGTCGTTCTTCCTAACGATAAACTCTATTATTCAACATCCAATTTCAAGCTCTATTATTACAATTTATTACAAAAATGCATTTTTTTAAATATCGTCGATTTATCACACAATACATATTCGTAAAATTTCCGTTGCCACGTTCGTAAAATTTCACCATTTTATAAAAACATCGGATGATGTCGCGATGACAATCGTGCGTGTCTATCGATGAAAACGTTATGCCGTTCGTAATTTTCGTTACACGGTGTTCTGTCAGTTTTTAATTTTTGTCAGGTCGTTTCGGTGGAGTCAGCAAAACAAGCAGCATAGAGCACGGAATTGTACTCGAAAATGGAAAACCCTTGCCTCTGTGCTGCCGAGGGCTCGGAAAACAAGGGTGCGCGTTATTGGTCCATAAAAGTAGCTGTCGTACGAACACGTCTCGTGTTTCACGTTTCGTGATGTCTTAAACCTGCTCTTTGATCGACTTTCTACCACACATATATTTTACAGGATCTTACGTAATCTTTTAATTATGTTACTGTCAGAACAATTTACCTTTGTATCCTTTAAAAAAATGTATCAAGTTCGAGTAATTTTGCGCTGGAAATTTTTAATGCGTGTTTTAATATGTTGCACTTGAATGGTCAGAATTAATATAATGCGATGAACTTAAATAGGAATATATGAATTTCTTTGCAACCAAGTCAAACAACTCCATTTCTGCATGTTTTTTTATTTCATTATCCGAATACACGATAAAAAATTGATTATTCTGAAAACAAATAATTTATCACCACGTGTTTATATATTGTAAGAGGAGGACCCGACCAGCTGCAAATTTCAAACTAACTCGAGGGAAATAATTCTTGAAATTCACCGATATGTCGCATCTGATACAAACAGTAATTTTGCCAAATGCGCTTACGCATTGTAACTAAAATGAACTCATTCCGGTTGAATCCATTTATCCAAGAGTGAAATTTTATTATATAAACGAATCGCAGCTATATCAAATTTTTGTCTCCTCGTAATTTCAGACAAATGAAATTCTGCGGTAATTACAACGAAAAATCTAAAGCCCGTGAATTTCGATTACAGTTAAGTAGACGAAACTACTCCCCACTTAGACCACGGTAACATCCTAAATGTACTCGTAAAAAATCAACATCCTCGTATATCTCATCGTGCTCGTCGTTAGAACGGTATCATTAATATTCATCGTTGACCTCGTGCTGGCCATTATAGTTTTCGTTCCGACATTTGTTCGTGATGTTATTGTCCGCGCCTGTCAAGATTGATAATTACTTTTACCATAAACGTGTTCCCTTTTTTTTTCCCTAACGTGATGGTCGAACTCCAGGGCTTCATGGCGCCGTCAACTAGCATTTTCTCGTTGGACTTCTCGCAATACAGTTAGGTCACTTATCGTACCAGGACAATCTGGCTGTTTTTAATAGCTTGCATCGTAACGTCGCATAGGTAGAGCTGCTATCCCAACCGTGGTCTAGAAACTTGCAGTCTTATTTAATGGGACTACAGCCAGTAATTTCTGTTTACGTCGCTGTCCCCTTTCGAATGCAACGTTGTGTTCTTAATAACGCGAGGCATTCGCACAACGCTCCTAACCTAGCTTTTTGCTAATTATCGTTAACACTATTACGTTTGCCTCGATACGTATCGGCAGCTAAACTAACAAGGAAGCAAGCGTACAACTTTCGAGTACTGTTATAACTCGGATTTTGCATCATATTTTGCGCGTTACGAACACGCGAGTTTTTTAATCATGCCCCACCGTTTTTCAAACCAACGACACGCGACCGATTTACAATGGGACATCGAGAAATCGCATGGAACACCATTGCGAAAACTGGCTTGGTACAATCACGTGTAATTTTCTACATTCCATTGAAATACCCTGAAATTCGCCGACCGAATGCGAAAAATTGTTCGAACGTGTTCGCTTGTTTTCAGCCCGTCTAACTGAAATTAATTGTGATATTTTGAAACTGTTGAATGTGGTCGATGGACGTTCATGGGCCAGTCTGAAAGTCAGTTTGATTACGGATAATATTGCTGTGCAACGTTCTTTTCCTTACGTAACGCGAGAAAGGTGGAAACGAGCTGGCGACTTTTTCCCCTTTTTTCCTCCGATTGTAAATGAACCGTTCAGCTGTGACGCGATAGAAGCACACCTTTCAAAAAGAACGAGAATTCCTTCAGGAATTCTAGTCGAACAGACTCGAGCATAATTGCTATACGAAAATTCCAAACGCTCGTTCGATCTTATCTTTGGCTACGTGTTTTTTTAAACTTGCACCTTTATTTTCCAAAGTATTTAGAACGGAGTTCTAGTCAAGTATTCAAACACTTCCATATCTTTGACAAAATGCAGTGTAGCCAAAATATGTATAGATGGATCTGCAATGATTTTATCCGTTACTATAATTATAATTAGCAGCGATGAAATTAATTTCCAATAGCTAATATACAATGACAGAATTGGTGTACATAGCTAAAGATTGTTAAATTATGTTGTTCTTTAAAATCCTCTTCGTTCTCAGGTTGCTTAATTGCAAAACTATGAGTCAGACAAACTGACACAAGCCCGCTAACGCTATTTCAAACAGTGATATCTATCAGTAATTACATCAACGATATACACAAATGTACAGACGTACATCAACGTAATCGTAAAGAAGGAAGTACATACCGCTACCATTTTTTGATAGATAATTTCTATTTATAACCTGCTAGTACCATAAGAAGGTGACAAATACTATATCTAGTTACTAATATGTACATTTTGATAAAATTTATATTCCATCGTTGCATATTTATTAAAGTGTCTATAGATCTATGGAGACTACGAAAATTTGTAGAAATTTGAATGTTCGCCAACAATACGATTAAAAGAAGATAGTATACCTAGGCAGATATATTGTTTCTGACTCGTCAAATATCATAATAATTACTATACTGTGCGCATTTTTTCCATCTTTTAATTTTCTCTGATGGTACTCTATAGTTGGTTCTCTACTACCAATAGTGTGTCACGTGTTTCAACAATTTTCAATAGTCGTAGTTTAAATAGAAATTTAAGAATCTAGTTTGCATATTCCTCGTGCAAACGAATGAAGTTATCCGCGCAATTCCATCGAACTAGGTATAGACCTTGAATCGACCGATGCGTAATCCTAATAATGAAAACGTTATTACGTTGTCGTTGCAGGATTGTCGAGATCTCGTTCACCGTTGGTCGAGCAACGTAGGAACGCGATAATGATTAACAAAGGCTCGTTATTAGGCTAGTTATTAGGCTCGTTATTAACCTCGCTGTAACTCTACGCGAAACGAAGTTAGCGGAGACACGAGAGCACAAAGATTACAACTAAAACGTGGAGATAGTGTTTTCCATAGTTCGGGTGCGGTTATGCTGTCGTAATCGCGTCTTTCAACGAGTAGTAGTCGACTTTGCGCTTATCCCAGATGTTTCAGGCGTTCGTTTCTCATTGTTCTCGATAAAGATCGCTGCTTCTGTCTATTCAATTTCGAATGCTTGTTTCGTGTTTGGAGGGTAGAATCTTTTGATCATCTTGATTTAAAGCCAAGAATAGAGTTCAAGTTGGCGTTTCGTGTTAGGGTTCGCGATTATCGGTTCACGTTATGTTTTCCAAGATCTTAACAAGCGTTTAGCGTGATTTGTTTCTTGCGAGATATTTTCTACCATCGATGTTAATTACTATTCTAACATGATTTTTAATTTTTTAAGTCCTGGATTGTATTATTATTGTATATTTTCATCGTTTCTAAACGAATTCTAATTCCGGCAAATTATTTAAAATCTAGAGGACAATGTTAATAGAAAGTGTACTAGTATATAATTTATTTAATCATTTAGAAGCCAGTTGACTATTTAATAATATAATCTCTTAGTTGATTATTTAACAATGTAATCTCTTAGTAGCTGTCCAAGTCACGTTTAACAAAATCACCAGGAAATGGAAGTTCAGTCTGCTAAGTAAGTTGCAGGACATTTCTGTGTAAAATAATTATTTGGTTGTAAAGGTTTATTTTTAATCGTGGCAAAAGTATAAAAGTTAAATGATCGCATTTATCATTTTACCAATAAGCAAGCGACGAGATTATTACCAGTGCCAGTCTGCGTTATCTTCGTTAGTTATTTCAACCGCGCTTGCTTCTATCGTCTGCGACGTAATTCTCTGTTCATATTAATAAAATTCCTGCAAGTTCCTGACTTCTAAATTCAAAATCTTTCAATGTTTAAATTTCATATATTTTATCTCGAAAAAATCAGAGCACACTGATGCGATCGCAAGACCATCCTTTTTCAAGTTCAATTAACGCAGTGCACCGCTGTGAATTTTCATCACAAACTTTGCCCCAGGCGCAAATATAGGCTAATGTCTGCAAAGTCTGATTAAGCCAGGGTTTTACTACTTACATAGTAGCGTGATTTCTCACGTGGAACTTCGTCCAGGAGGTTAATCTGGAATAGAATACGGATATCTCAGTGCCTCGTTTACTTGTGCACATTGTATCCATTAATTCAGTCGTCGAGCACTGCTCGCTGAACCGATAAATTGTCGCACGGTTTCTCGAAGAGTTTGTTCGATTCGCCGCGCGATTATTATCAGTCTTCTTGCAGTTCGTGTTATCACGATGCCACGCCTTTATTCACTGTGTGCAAACAGCTTCACTTGTTCGATATCGAGAATTGGAATACGCTCGACGAAGGCAGAAATGAAGTGGGAAAATAGAAAGACTTTCTCATTTATTAGATAGAATCGCATTAATTATTTTTAATCCGCGCTCGACGATCGGTTTAATTAAAGATTCGACCTTAAGTCGGGCCTTGGGATCGCAAAGTACAATTTACCAGGGTTGCTGCACCTACGTAGGATATCTTTAGTAGAAAATTTCCGTGTCCTTTGTCGTTTATCCCGGTTGATTGATCGCATGCCGATCGTTCGTTAATCCAATTACTCGCACGGTAATTAAGCAGTTACGTAGGACTGTCGATTATCGTGTATGGTCTTGCGTACGCTGCAATCGACTATTGACACTGTGAGCCAATAGTTCAACGATTCTTTTTTATATCGCAGGATGAAGCCAGATTCTATTCGCGATAGAATCTGTGATACATTAGGTACAAGTACGGCGATCGTATATTAAAGCTTTCAGAAGGTATAGCCATTTATGTATTGTATTATAATTGCACCCATAATTGCACCTGGTTTATGGAAGAAGACGTAGATTTTTACTCGTGGACTGGAAAAATTATTTCCAAATTAACTTTCTCGTTGTAATACATTAGGAATAAATATTTTTGATATATAGATCAAAGATGTGTTCTGTTTTTAATTAACGATGGAGTAACGAATAGAGTAGAATTAAATAAGACACTCTTTGTATCGAGGATTTTAATCCTTTAATATTCTCCTTATAATCTTTAATTAAAGCTATACAGTATTATGTCCCCATCACTTTTTGCTCATTATCGTATATTATATTATAACATAGTCGAGAGAAACAAGAAGGAACAATTGACACATACCCTTGTTTTCCAATGTAGTATTTTTTTTTATCGAGTTTTATACATTTCATTTGTATAGTATCAAATTTTCGTAGTTATACGGAAGTTCTATGGAATGATAACAAAATTAAATATACTCGCACCTAATCATTTAATATATAAATACTACGTGTGTGTTAATACTTTTTATAGCTCCTGTAGTACTCTCTTTAATCCCCGCAAATGGCTCCCATTACATGATTCGGTACTCGCCTATTTCATGACCCCACTATGTCGTTTGCAGTCACATCTGGAAGTTTTAGAATAGTCGACGAGTTTATTACACTGTTAGTTAATTGGATTAATGTCGTAAGTGATACGTTATTGTCGTGGGCGAGAAATACGAAGAAAGAACACGAAAGGCTCGACCTTGGATGGCACTTTTCAACGGCTAATTTTCACGCCAGAACGCTCGATATAGTCTCTGGTGACACCGAATAATCCTTGTCACCTTTGTCAAACTCCAGATCGATATCGCACCGCGCTGTGATACCTTTCGATGCATGATTGATTATAGAATGTCTTCGCTAGCAGTGGAGCGAAACGTGGAGCACGATATTTCGTGTGACTCGGTTCCGTTTCTGCACGAATGATAAAGCAAAATTGCAGACTGACCCAGATATTTGTATCTCTCAAAACAATTAGGAGATCGTTGGCTAAAGTTATTCCTGGTATCCAATCCGATAAGAACTTCAATGAGTTAAAGCATCGGTTGATTAAAAATATTTCCAAGGATCTACAAAAAATCAGGCTGTCGAAGCGATTTAACAATTTGGTATAATCGGATTATTCGGTTGTTTAATATTATCGTTTATTGTTGTCGGTATTATTAGTTTGTTTAATATTACACGATGATTGACGTTTCCCTTATTGAGGATGATTTATGCTTCTCGACTAACTCGTGTCTTGGTCTTGAAACCAGTATTTTAGTACCTCCCTGTCATAAATATGCATATCATAAATATATATAGATATACTAATGACTGGTGTCTAAATTACCCTTCATATTCCACGTTATGTATCAATATTCTTTAATAAGTTACAAACTAATTAAACGAAACATGTATTCGTTTCCGGCAAAACTGGTTCTAATTTACCTCCAAAAACATCAGAGTAAATATGTTTGCATTAGTATAAAATGACAAAAAGAAACTTTCTGCACAACATAAAACGACATTCAGCCTCGAAAGAATTAGAAATATAGTCGTATTTAAAGTAAAATTCTTTAATATTCTTTTAATATTATAACAGCAATGTGAAGCACTAATTGCATTATTAAGCGCTTGAACAATTTATCCTTCGTCGAAATAATCGACAGCCGCTGCAACGAGCAAAGCATACAGAATGTATTCTGCAATCAACATGTTAAATCAGAACATAATGATCACGGTAATCCCAACTTGTTTATAATATTTAACTTCTTATTAGCTCTCTAACTTCTTCAATGTTTCATAATATAAGTCAATATGTACTTAGAGCAGATAGTAACTGATCTTTTTTCTTTTGTTTCAGGTGAGTATCCTTTCGAACAATTTAACGACACTTTATCACGGCATCTGGAAAGCTGCACGTGAGTATCTGGCTCACTCGTTGCGCATCAGTTTCCAGCGAGGAAAAAGAGAAGAGAAGACAAGCCTTCGTCAAATTTCTTAACTATCATTAAACATGATGAAGCGCGGCACTCGAACGAATTCCTTCGTATATATCGACCGGTTCTTTTCGCAATTAACGCGCGTAAGGGTCAAACCGATAACAATGTGAATCGAATTCCGTGACTAACGATGTTAATGAACGTATCCAGCGGTTTAGCCACGCCCTTATTGACGAATCGATGCTTCTGAAACCGAATCGAAGCGTCGATCTCACGAGCCGGAAACGCGCGTGTGCCATAATGACGGGCCACGTGATCGATGAATTCGTTTTCCTATCCTTGAACACTTATCTCGTTATACAATCGCGCGTTACGTGTGTACGAATCTTTGTCGAAATTAACAAGGCGTGGTACCGAAATGATAGATTCGCCAGGAATTCCACGGAGGAACTGGTAAACCTCTTAATCGATTGAAAATTCGATCGCGATTTGCGATTACGTTACACTGAATGGTCATTGGGATATTTGCAGAACATAGAGGAAAATCGTGGAACTATATATCAACTATATATTTTTCTTCTTTCTTTCTTTCTTTTTTTTTTTTTTACCGTAATGTGGATTAGATATTATAAAAAAGAAAGAAAGACGAATCAAATTGACAATCATTATCGCCAATTAATTCTGAAGAATTGATCTATGAATAATCTCTTCTTTCGTGATCTTATGTTTTAAAATTGCTCAAGTACAATTCGACACGCGGAACATCGTCAATATAGTATACCACCGAGTTGACACTTTATCATAATGGAATTCTGATTAGGTATATCATGACACGACTGATGTTTGGGTAGAGCAGTAACAACACTGAATTGCTAAGTCGCTGGTTCGTGTTTCACGAAGTGGTATTTGACGAAGGAAGGAGGTTCGCGAGCTGTACGTAGGAATGTAGGAGGTTTGCGTGAATGGATATTGATAAACAGCGTTCGTCGGTAGTTTAACGAACTTAGTAAAGAGCTTCGTTGTTAATATACATATCGCATAGAGTTGTAAATTAGATACAGGACTTGAAGACCGCTTCAGTTACTTATGTCTCAAACGATCCCATTAAGTTAGAGCATACGATATGTTGCTTCTCCGAAATTGGAATTTTACAGACTAGTGATAACAATTAAATTTTATCTTGCATTACCACACTAAGGAGCAACTCCATTCCAAGGATTTTTTAATGTGCTGATAATGTGCTAATAATTCTGCTGTTTAATATCCCACAAAGTATTTATACGAATTTAGCATTTTGTTGTTTGATGGACATTTGTAACAGATGATCTTTGTGCCAATCAAACATACGATAGAACGTAATAGTAATAGACTTTTAATATAACGAAGGCAAATAAGTGTAATATACGTAATTATGTTTCCGAATAATCTTATGTGTCTGACTAAAAATGAACATTAATATTATCAACAACACTTGCATGTCTCTAGTACGTGCACTGATATCAGCCACTTTGACCGGTTTAATAATCTTAGTATTGAAGATAATTATCAGAAATACGAAAATTCTGAGCAATTTAATATATGTAATGAAAATTTTACTTAAAGAAAGAAATATCTCATTCGCATCGATCTAACACACCCCCTTTGATAAATTATCTTACAAATCCGTGGATAATAAACAGTTTGCACACAGGATTTTCTCAGATCGTATAATATAATTCTGTCGGTAGATTCATACGCGATCACATTCCTGTCGTTCGACACGACGGTTGAACGTCAATAACGGCAGAACGTCCCTCGAGTCCTTCCGATCGAGCTGTCGATCTAATGAAATTCTCGATAGCTCGACCTCTTTTAGGCGTCGATCACCGCGGTTTATTCAACAGGATTGATAAATATCCCCGCGAGAATCGAGTATTGTCGACGAAAAATACCGGTGAATAGAACCGACCAGTCTCTTCTACTCGTGAATTCTTCGCGAGTCAACCGGCGAAGCTTTTTCTCGTTTTTTCTCGACGATCGGATCGATGTTGGAACTGCGAATAGTCAGACAGAGGTCTAGTCGTCGTATTCCCTCGTAGCCTCGATGACATTTTCTATTCGATGTTAATGGCGTAATAGCTTTTCGAAGCGTGATCAAGAGGAGCGGTATCGATACAGAGACCGCCATTGTATCGCGTTATCAATCGACTACGATCGCCGTGTTCAGAGGCGATCCACGAGCTCGAAGTGTGCTATGATAGTTATCATAGATCTTCAAAGGAGTAATTTATTCGGTTATTGGAACGAATAATTTAATGAGCTTAGCAGAGTATCAGGGCTATATCGACGAACGAGATCGATATTAATTACAATTTGGTGACATGGTTCTGTCTGTTGATGAACAAGTGTTAATGGCGGCTGTTGAGAAGTTCGAGGATTTCGAGTGCTCTCACGGAGACGTCGATTGAGTTAGATGTGCAGCAATTGGGGTCGACTTAGCTTGAGTTCGAGTCTACAAAATTCCGCTGCGAATGGAGCCAATTCTCTCGATAGATTCTGACAAATTATTTTTGAACGAAAGTTATCGGAGCTTTACAGCATCTAAAATTGAAAGAAATTTTGTAGAATACGATAGAACTTCGTTTATATGAACCTGTTGAGTGATAAGCAGTTCATAAAACTAATTGGCAATTATATTTAATTATCTGCAAATATTAGTTATAAAGTAAACTATTTTCTACGATAAGAATGCCATTATCTTATCCAACAAAATTTTACTACTTAACAAGAATTTAAAAACTGTTTTTACCATTTCTTAAATAATAATTAATCTGCATAGTCGATATCTTGTTAGGTACTTTTAAAACTCAGTCTATTATTTATATTCAAAAAGAAAGAAAGGATTTAACGTGGTAAATCATTTTATCAATTTCCAATTTAGAACAATTTCCCGAGAAATTTACTTTGAGAAGAGTTCACTGATCGCTTCTTCTTACTATCATTCTTCATTCATATAATGAATTCATTTGTATAAATCGATTCACTCGATTGGTTCATTTAATGGGACATTGATAAAGACTTTGTTTCAATAAATGTAGTTGGTATAAACAAAGTTCTATTTATAAATTCTAAATGAAAACACGAAAGAGCTAAATCAGATGCTACGAACAAGAGATCGTTTCAACGACGAGACATTTTTATTCCGCAATTATTGCAAATAAAAACCAAAGACTCGCTAACTCTCGTAACAAGCCGAAACTCTCGAATCGTATCGTACTCGAGGAACGTTCACAAAAGATGCACTCGAGAATCTCGCAATAAGGTCATTGAAGCCACCAACCATCCTATATTTTTTACTCTCCAGATATCTATCCAGGAATCTCGAACAAATTGTATTGAACAAGAAGATTAAATATTTATACAGACAAGGATCATCGCGAAAAGTTTAACTTTATCGCTTGGAGCTCTTTCGGGTCTCCTTGACTCTCTCTCCCTCCCTCTCTCTCTCTCTTTCTCTCTTTCTCTACGAGATTTTCGAAAGATCATCGAGTAATTTCTCGGTTAATTTCGGCCTTGGTTTAATACCCAATCGTTTCCAAGCGGTTTGCCAAATTATGTGATGCGTGCACAATGTGTAATCTGATTTATAGATCAGAAATTGGGCTAGGCGACCTGGCACGCCGGATCAATACCTTTTCTCGTTGTTTTCGTTGGTAGGATTCTCTCGAAAATCAGGGAATTTCTTGCGATTTCACAAAATAAGACAATATAATGTTTGTCTGTGCTCTGCTTCAATATTATAGAATGTAATAGATTGCTGAAACCCCGATGTTTACGTTGTACATATCTCGAAAATCGCAGTATAAGTAGGATGAGGGAGATTCCGTGACTGAAAATAGGACGAAGATGAAGAAATTACTTTGGAGACTTGATTCTTAGGAAAATAGAGTTTGAACATATTTAGGCAAGAATTTGCCCGACGTACGTGTATTCGACAAATATTTAAACCCTATTTCATGAAAACCGTGGCTCTCTACGTTATGGATTTATTCTCGCACGTAGACTAACTTCCCATTCTACTGGGAATTCAGGAGTTATATAGAATGGGAAAGGATGTACATAAGTAGCAGAAGTGAAGATTTCCAACAGACTTTTACGCCTTCTCTAGTCGCTTATCGCCTGAACGCCATGAACTTTCTGAAAATATATCGAATCAGTTTTAACCACAGTCTAGTCGATACTCAACTAGACTTTTTATTTGAATGGTGATTTTTTTTATTCGACGATAGTCTTAAAAGCTAAAACCCGCGACTCTACTTTCAATTTTCTCCGTCATACTTCACATTCACATTTATATTCTTCCTACAAGAAAATCGTTTTATATTATTTTACTTTCTAGTAAGTTTCGTATAACGCACGTGATATATTTATAGAAAATTTTTATGATAAGCGTTCAGTGACACTCGTGACTCAACGTATGTAAACATCAGTATTTACTGCTGCAAATGCCTTTATTGAAATTAATTTTATTAAAAATATCGTTTTACAATAGAATGCAAGATCGCTGATCAATTCTCTGCCATTCTGTTACTCACACCGGACGATGAGAGTCTCGATGACTCGTCCCAGAGATCGTAGCGTATTGATACAGTCGACGAGACTCTCTTGAGAACAATGTACACCGACGCTAAATGACGAGGAACTTAGGCGAACGTTTCGAGACTTCGAGACTGGTTGGCGCAATAGGTAGGATGGGAGTGATGAAGTGGAAACGGTTCGTACGTAGACAGACGTGGTCGTTGGACGTTTATTCCGTTTGGCGCCGCGAAAAATTCCGATTCCGAATGCTGCTCGTAATGTGCACCACTCTATAGCTATTCTTTGTTGCGAATCCTCGATGCATTTACAATGAGCGACGAACGAGGTGACTCACTCACTGTTCGGTATAATAACGACGCCAATAAACTGTTCGCAACTTCTGACTTTGATCTTGAATTGGCTTTAGGAATTTCGAGATTGTTGTACGTGATTTATAGTACTAGGAAGATCGAAATGAGAGACAATTCTAGTTTGAACTACATTCTCTTCGATTTAATTTCGTATTCGGTATTAGGAAATTGACAGATTGCGGATATCGATGGAGATTTATGTTTTTGTATGGATAGAACTGAAGGGATAGGACACAAGCAGAGATTCGTTCTTTAATTTACAATTTCCAAAATGTTTTTATAATAGAATCAAAAAGTTAATTTTGAAATGAGGCGAGGTTGTAAAAAGCGACGACTAAATGTATCAATGATTAGAAATAAATATAAGTACTTGCTATTCTTTTCCATTGCAAGCTTGAATCAATAAATATTACCTCTGATACGAGTTAATATTATAACGAGTATTAAAATTTGTTTTACGTGTATATCATCGTGCATTTCTGCATTTTCGTGCTTTTAAATTTCCAATAAATATTCATACTCTAGCAAACCAAGAAAAAACCACAAAAAGTTAATGTAAGTTTATTTTATTAAGAACAGAGAATTATTTCAGTTCCATGAATATTTTTTTTTTTTTTATTCCATTCAGTCTGTCCGTTTGTCTTCGTTAATACCTCGCTCCATTTAGTTCTTTTTCTACAATCAATGACAATCGACAGAGTTGACAAGCAATTTTGTCTTAGACCACCTTTGAAGCTTCTCAAGAATTGATTCAATTTCTGGAGTACCCTCGTTGAACGATAAAGTACAAGGCAGGTGCAGCACAAAATGATCCCAGCTTCATCATTCATACCTTTGTTCTTTAAACGAGGCTCCAAAAGAGCGAGGTAAACTCTAAGCCCTTTTCAGCTTCTATTTTCACTACTTCTTATTCGATTTCTCAGACGTCCACTCTTCCTCGATTCTTCCACTGAAACTCTATAGATCTATCGTTTTCCTGTCGTAGCTCGACGGAAATCAAGTGGTTTCCTTCCGTTCCTTGTTATTCGCGTCATGGAAAGTTCGGGGCATGAAACTCGGTCGTAAATTCGAGAAAGAAAGCACAGAATTCCTCTATTAGACCTTTCTCCCGCTTGCAATAAATTATAGGACAATGAATGCTAAAGAAAGAATTTCCTCAAATACGTACACAGCATAAATTGTTTATCCTGGCTATGATTCCTGAATATTTTGTCGAAACTTTGCGCTTTCGTTTCAGTCAACGAAAGACTTAATTTTCTAGGAAAATTTTTGGCATAAAATTAAAACGAGAAATCGCACTTTCTTGTTTCCCTAAACTCGACTGTTACCGAGCAAACGTGGATCTTTTCTTGTCTGATGCGCTTCTCAGTGCTTGATCCTCAGAGCATAATTATTTTAGAAAAATGACCCGAAGAGTGTAGAAGCGTTAAGATTGTCCAACGGTGCATCTATTCGATCGTTATCATTTAATTCGGACCGAAAAGACACTCGATAAATCTCGTCATTACGAAAGTCACTCGGCAGCCTGCCAGGACGTTGTGCTGGCTTCTCTTCCTGCTCACGAAGACCGTATACGCCCAGCAATCTCAAAGTTCCCGCGAATCCAGCTAATGCGTGATTAACCTTGATCTTCCGGGTCGACTTGTAACTACCGACAATTATTTTGCCGATGATGTTCTTACCGGCACTAATTTCGTCGACATTGTTTATTCACCGACAGTGCCTTTGTCGACGTTGTTTTCACTGAACCGAATGAGCGTCAACGAAAACACTGCCAGTGATGTCAACGTGTCGGTGAATAAACAATGTCGACGAGGCTAAAGATGGTCAAACTGTGTCGATGAAAACATTGTCGGTGAAACGATAGTCGGCGATTCCAAACCAAATTGGTTCTTCCAATTCTCCGTACAACTATCGATTTTTCTATCATACGCACACACGCGTATACGCATTCTCTTTTCACGTTCAAAGTCTCCCTCGACCTTCTCGCGAAACATCATAGAATCCTCTTTTTCTAGGAGAAACCCGTCGAAGATGGCATAGCATCGCATCGTAGGAAGCATTTCTGACCTGGACACGTGGAACACTGTTTCTTTCGGGCTCCTGCGCGCTCTTAAGAACGAGTTTCGCCGCGTTCCTCGCTTTTTCTCGATCCCGCTTCTTCTGTCCGCGTTAACGACTTACGCGGAATTCACGGTGAATCCAGGTGGCGCAATTTCGCGCCATGGATTCACCGATCAAGGAATTTCCCTCGTCGCGATTGCTTCAAATGCCCTTTCATTCTTTGTTTAGTTGAAATCGTCCGAGAATCTTCACTGTCTTAGCCGTCTTTTAATGGTCTCCCGGTTTCTCGAATCGCTCGCGATCCTTGGAAATTCGTTCATCGATCTGCGCTCCTCTCGGATGCTTCCAACGATTCTGCACTCGATCCGCACGATTTTCCTGAAGGAATCTGAAGGAATGTCTTTTTGTAAATTTCTGTTGCTTGTGTCGTTTGTAGATTTTGTGACAGTCTTTTGTGATGCTACAAGAGCTTGGTATTAGACGCTGCAAGTTTTTAATTAGCAAAAAATCCGAGCATTGGTTTATTTTCTTTTTTTTAAATCGTTAGATTAGATATTGTAACTGTTTTTATAGATTTATGATGGTATGTTATTTTTTTATAGTATCATAAATAATTATGGACCTGATCTTATATCCATATGACGTCGTCTATCATTTTTACGAATCGTTTAAAAATTCCTTTCGCATGATATGTTTTTTGGGATCTAAGGAACGTTTTATATTTTCTCGTTTCCCAAAATTTATGATACGCTTATATATAAATAAATATCTTATCGGGATGGATTAAAGACAAGAAAGCGCCTTAACCTTTTACGATTATTCGTTGTTACGAATTCTTAAATTTCTACTTAAGTTTTTCAACTGAATAATCCTCGGCATAAAATAATTGAAATTCAAAGAAAATTTCGTTGCGTATCCAGTCCACCTTTGTCCAGTTATAATTCCTATAACGAGCGTGACTCGATGTTACATCCAAAGCAAGAGATTAAATTTCTTCATGGTAAACACAAGCTAGAAAAGAAACAAATACTTTTTCAACGTTGCGAAGCTAACTCACGGATCGCTTCAATTCTACGTTCAACGAAATATCATAAAAAAAAGATCCTCGTCCACGAGAGTAAGAAAAAAGGAAGAAGAAAAAGGAAGAAAGGAAGGAAGGCTGGTCTTCTTTCCCCTATAACGGTACAAAAGTCCACTGGGTTCATGGAACTCGTGAAAAAACATTCAAACGTTAATTCGCAGTTGCCCAAGTCACTACCGGCCGCTGGATACTTGGTGCTCTCTGATAGTCGAATATTTTCGCATTTTCAGTGGTCGCCAGCCCGGACTAAATTTTTCACAAAAGCGAATGAGTATATTACAACGTAGAAAACGAACCGTTCTCGAATTTGGCTCGCGTAATACGTTTCGTGTGGTTGGAAATTACATTGCGAGGGTCCAACCTGCCTGGCTTTTTTTTCTCATTCGCCTAAATTGCTGTAATAGGATAGGTCGAGTATCTTTAGTTGGTGTGCGTGCGTCCTGCTCTCTTTCAATTCCTGTACACGCTCACGTACGTATGTACGTTGTACTATTGTGAAATACGATGCTTGGACGCGTGTGAGTGTCTCGAATCGATAGTACTTTGTGCAATACACCGTGAGTAAAGCTAGAAGCGTATCAGGTTACTAGAGAATCGACTAGGAACAACTCCAGTGACACATTGAGTATCTTAATCGTTTAACGCCAGTCGCACGTGGTTTAATTGATGGACTAAATTCTCCAACTGATCCTGACGTTCAAGATGTTCGGAGAATATAAAGACAAAACGAAGACGTTTATTCTGTTTTCTCTTGAAAGGTGAATCTCGCGTCACCCCTTGGTGTTCATCGACGCGCTGAAAATCCTCCTTCAGCGATTCCCCTCCTACATGAAAATAGGAAACCTCTTTTTAACGAGGCTTTGCGGTCGTTTACGCAGCCTCTGTTTATTCAGTTATTTTCCAACCACGACTTTTCGAATCGATTATTTCTATACGTTGTGCATTTAACTCAGAATATTTTCCGCTTTTTATCATTGTTCTCGTTGAGATCAATTTTTCTGTTTGGTCAGTCGATATAGTAAATGGATAGCAAACAGCGATACTAAAATTTATTTAACGCGTTCGCTGTACATTGAGCATCACATTCACGCATACTTATGTAGGTTTACAATAAAGTTATCGCAATTGTAGTCGGTAAAATGAATAAAGTATGATCTTCGTGCTTAATTAAAAAGAAAGGAAAAAAAAACGATAAATATCAGTTGTTGTTTAAAGTAAAAACCTATTTCATTATTAAACGCATTATACAAAAGTAGAGAAAGAGAACACGAACTGCGATAATGTACCAACATGTTGGAATATTCAGTGTATATTTCGAATAGGCAATGAAATTATTTCAAAAAGCATCGTGAAGTAAAAAAGTAAAAACATTGGGGAATATATGGGTTAATTGTTTAATACGTTTGTGTATTCATTGATTTTGGATTATGGTACTGCTTACCGTAATACACAACGTTTCGTAAGATTGCATCAGAATACCGAAGAGAGAAGTTTGGAGAAAGGAATCTTGTTGTAGGGTCGGCTGACGGGTAAATTACGTTAAACGGTTCGTTATACCTGTTAACATAGTAAATGTAATATCTCGATGTCGAATTAGCCGAAAACAGTCAAAGATCAAGTCTGATATACGAACGTTAATTGGACCGTAACAACGAGCCTTTTCGATACAGCCGATAATTAAGCTCGCGCGTGAAACGTTCCATTTCCATCGACAGCTGCGATTGAATCGCGAGCTGTCGCAACATTTGTTAATAAAAACCAGCCTTTTCGCGTATTTGCACCTCTTTTTTAGCGTATGTAACCATGAAAACACCGCTATACTCACTCCCACTCCAGTATGATTTCTCGTTTCAACGATACTTCCAACGATCTTTCGCTATTCTAACTGGATAGGTACCCTACCGTGTCGTATTAACTGCCGTGTCGTATGAACTTCACAGATTCTCTGTGAACGATTCACCTAGCTTTGATTAGTTTATTAGAATAACAGCTTTGCGTAATCCACTCGGGCGAAACGTGGATCGTATCGTTCGTTATATAACTGTTAGTGAAAAACAAACGTGCAGACACGGTATCCTCGATGTCCGTGCGTAATTTCGTTTTTCTGCGCGAAAGCAGTCCGTCCGGCGACGATAATTCGTCAAGGATCGATCGTGAACGCAGTTGGGAGGATAAAAACGACGGTCGGTCGAATGGTGAATCGAGAACCGGTTTGCAAACGGACCAGCACGTGCCGGATGACGAAGCGTAGTCGTCTCTCTCCGGGAAACCTTCCCAATTTATTCCAACTTCTCGTTTAGTCGTCGAACACACGATATGCTAGAGTCGATGCACGCACGTGATCTTACTTGGCAGTGAATGTATTTGTCCGTCTGGTCTGTATGTCTGGGTCAGACGGAGTCTATATTGTTGGTCGCGCAAGGTGAATCGATGAGACGAGAGACGAAGAAAGAGCTTCCTTCTCCGTTTTCTTCATCTTGGAACTCTGTTGTTTGAGCTGCGGGGGCGAGATGGTACGCCCACGTTGTTACACGACTCCTTCGTCTCCTTACGTCGTATATTATGCGCTTTCGTACCGGCTTTATCGCTGCGTTTGCATCCCAACGAAGATTAAAAACGTGGTAGAAATTGCTGAAGTAAATCGAGATGAAAGAGACTCGGTCTGTCGAGTCTGCGAGTAATAATTGCGTGGGGTAAAGGAAATATGGTTGCTTCTGGACGTACTTTAATTTACCGAGAACTGTACTATCTTTTACCGGGAGGTATTAGGTAAAATATTCTTTCTTGTCGAAGTTATCGACGCTATACTTTTTAGGGACATTGATTCCTGTTCTTCGGTGCGCGATGTCGGTAAGTCGGTAAGGAAGCTCTCTTTAATATTCTGTGATAGTGGCGACATTACCCAATGTAGAAGTAACTCTGCAACTATTCACAGCGGGTAACTGGTCTGTACGAAGTAACAGTAGTAGGTAAAGCAGAGTTCCTTAATATGTATTACCAACGGTCAAAAAGTTGCCCGTCGAAATGAATTGTTATTGTTCGAGGTATAAGTATGTAGTTCGCCACCTTGTCCTATCACTATCGTTTCTCCTTACTCTGTGCGCGTACACACAGGTGATACAGTTACCTATCTCGTTGAATCACAAGAAGCATTTTTTATTATATCCGACCATCAACACGAAAACATCGAACTTAGAAAACCTCTCGTCTCTTGCGAATGCATCGAGAATATGCATCGATGACCTCGATTCGATTCTGCTGCCTTGCGCAATAGCATCTCTATTTCATTATGCATAATCCACATCAACGAGCTAATTAACTGCAATTAGCGAACGTCTCTGTTATCCGTACGCTTCCTGACCTCGAATTTCTGGAAGACCCCCATTTTCCTCCCTACAGCGACCATTCTCTCTCTCTCTCTCTCTTTCTATTATTTCTTTTGTTTATTTTCTCCCTATATTTTCCATATCTGTATTTCTCGTTCCTGTCTTTTCTCAATTTCTCCCGCGTTCTCCGCGACAGCAACGTTTCCGCTCTGCGGAACCGGCGTATTTCAAGAAAATTAACAGGCAGGCGCGTTTTTCAGCCCGCGTCGATCTCGTTAGCGACTCGACCGGGTATCGTGGGGATATTAATGGTATTAAAATTGTGCACGTAACCGCGATTCGTTATTCATTCCCGCGACCGCCGCTCCTTTGTCGATGAGACGTTTCCCAGCCAGTTCCTGCCTGGTCCCGCATTGTACTCGCGAGTTCCTCTCTTATTGTCCCGCGAAACTGTGTCTCTCCTCGAGGCCCATGACGTAGAAAAAGTTCTACAGCCACTTGGACGTACCAGAAAACACATCGTTCTCGTCCTACCAAGGGATTTGCCAGTCTATCCGCAAGTTGCGTGCCTCTGAGCGTGTTTACAGCATCGAGTCTCTATATCGGGGAATTGAAATACGCGCGAATTTAATTTCGCTTCCGCTCATTATCCGACCTCGTAAATTTTCCTGATTTACCACGCCACAGCTTATCGATGTTTCAAGGCGTTTCCAATCAATATATCGCTACACTTGATATGTACAATTACAAACGTATCTAGGCATTTGTGATTTTTTATTATAAATCGCGTAAGAAAGCGCGAAGCTACGAATATTTAGTAAAATCGTCTGGTTTCCGTCATTCTGAGTTCTAAGAAGGGAAAACGAAAATTCTCGAAGATGCCACGAACGGAGTCACTCGGAAGCCAAACCGATCGATTTCACCTTTTATTGATTTCTTAATTTAACGATGCAAATACAAGATTGCCGATCAATTGTCGACAAACAGACGATTCACTTTGATAAGTTTACTTGTTGCAAAGAGACGATACAAATGATTGATAAATCTTAGGATAAATCTGAACAAGTATCGCCACTTCTCTGCACTTTCTCATTTCTTCGCATCTATAAAATCGATCTGTGTACTTTGAACGCTTCCACTATTGTGTGCCGAGGAATATATTTATCCATATACATACACTGGTTATACTCTCAAGCATGTAGAAGTATACTTTTCGATCTTTCTACGTGTTGCTCTACTCTGTCGAAAAACGTAAAATATTCCTGACATACTTATCGAAGTCTCTGCTACGTTATACACCATATATCGTACGCTATACGCTACACGCAGTTTAGCTCAACTGTTTTAACTGTAGGAAAAATAAAGATTCGCGCGAAGCTTCTTTGCTTACAGAGGATTAAATTTCCTATATCTTTGCTAATTCTGCTGCGCGTAAAACAACGATCGCCCGAGCAACGAAGCCAGCCAACTTTGCAGAATGGTAGCGCACGTGTGGAAAATTCATTCTCCGACAAGTATCCCTGTTTAGGCTCGCGTTCAAACACGCGTTCTGCTTCTCTGAGAAAAAAATCCAGTAGAATAATATACCACCAAAGCAGTTTTGTTGGCGGCTTTTCCGACTGTCGGAGCGGAGAGGCGCACGCATCGCACCTCGGTTGACCCATATTCCGCGCAAAGCCTCGCTGCTTTCGAGCACCATCACCTGGCTCCGAGCTCTACGTCACGTGGCGCAGCGGCCTCATATTCGCGCGATGGAGCGGGCAAAGGTGGAGCGTAACGGGAAACGGAGAGCTTGCGTCGACCCGCTCGATTGTTCACCACTGGTGCATGGCAACCCGCGTATGCAAAGAGAGCGGTCGCGAAAGGGCAAATGGAAAAAATCGCGGAGCGGTTCCCGACATCAAAGTGGCTTTTCAATGCCGTTCCTGTCGCGTCGACCCGCTGAAGTTACGCAGCTTTAGCCTCTCGCAGGCGTAAATGCCAACCTAGCTGCGTAAATTACAGGCAGATCGATCCAACGAGGATCGTTTATTTTTCCTTGAATAGTCTGCACGAGCTTTGCCGATCTTAAGTTTTTACTGTTCTTGTTGTATGGTTACGCGGGGGCGTTTATTAAGTTTCAGAGGCAAGGAGATTTTAGAAATGCAAATATTTAAAGAGCGAATTTTTCTTCACTAGCTACGATTAGATTTCTTTTTATTTATTTGTTTATTTAACTTGTACTTTACAATTTGTCCAGCCGGACACTTGGTAAATTTGTCTAACTTTCTGATTAGGTGGAAATCTTTTAATTTCTTTATGCATTTGACTCGGTAAAAATACTTGACACGGTTAAATTGTTCTATGTCGTAATAAGCGTCGTTACGTTCTAGCGTCGTAATAAGAAGTTCTAGCGGGGAGGAGATTTTTAGAGATGCAAATATTTGAAGAGCAAGTCGTAGTTAATAAACTATGACTAGGTCTCTCTTTTTTTATTTATTTATTTAACTTGTACTTTACAATTTGTCCAGCCGGACACTTGGTACATTTGTCTAACTTTCTGATTAGGTGGGAATCTTTTAATTTCTTCATACATTTGACTCGGTTAAATTGTTCTATGTAGCGTCATAGTAAGAAGTTCTAGCGGCAAAGGAGATTTTTAGAAATACAAATATTTGAAGAGCGAGTTGTAGCTAGCAAGCTATAATTAGGTCTCTTCTTTTTATTTATTTATTTAATTTGTATTTTACAATTTGTCCAGCCGGACACTTGGTAACTTTTTCTAACTTTCTGATTAGGTGGAAATCTTTTAATTTCTTTATGCATTTGTCGGTAAAAATACTTGACACGGTTAAATTGTTCTATGTCGTAATAAGCGTCGTTACGTTCTAGCGTCGTAATAAGAAGTTCTAGCGGGGAGGAGATTTTTAGAGATGCAAATATTTGAAGAGCAAGTCGTAGTTAATAAACTATGACTAGGTCTCTCTTTTTTTATTTATTTATTTAACTTGTACTTTACAATTTGTCCAGCCGGACACTTGGTACATTTGTCTAACTTTCTGATTAGGTGGGAATCTTTTAATTTCTTCATACATTTGACTCGGTTAAATTGTTCTATGTAGCGTCATAGTAAGAAGTTCTAGCGGCAAAGGAGATTTTTAGAAATACAAATATTTGAAGAGCGAGTTGTAGCTAGCAAGCTATAATTAGGTCTCTTCTTTTTATTTATTTATTTAATTTGTATTTTACAATTTGTCCAGCCGGACACTTGGTAACTTTTTCTAACTTTCTGATTAGGTGGAAATCTTTTAATTTCTTTATGCATTTGTATCGGTAGTTCGTATATCATATTGTCGTTAAATTGTTTTACGTAGCGTAATAATTATTTATTTATCGACGAGATCGAAATTTAGAAACTTTTGATATTGTAGCAGGTTGTGTGATCAAGTAACAACGAAAGGGAAGACGTTGAAGAGAAGAAATTGCCCGGAGTATTGTCACACTGAATGAAACGTTAGTTAAAATCTATCAAAAGTACGATCCGAAGTTTAAAAAACTTTTGTTCCTGTGATACATTTGAATTCACAAAGCGTGTACAGATCGTGCATATTACAAACATTCCTGCAAACTTCAATTTCCTCCTCGAAATTGACGAACAGAAAAATATTCTGATTATTACGTCTTAAGAGAATAATAACAATAAATAAAAGTATTACAAATAACGACGTACCTATGTCTGTTTCTACCACGTATGGTCTGCAGATGTACGACCATGATACCGAAAGAGCTCGAAGCGTTTCCCAGACGTATAAATGCATTTGATAGAAACAAGATTCCAATAGATCGATCCAACGAGCAAATCGTTTAATCTTGTCTGTGTATTCGTCGTGAATTTCACCGTTCTGCTTTAAATTGGTTAGGCGTGGGTGCTTGGTATAAAAGTTTTCGAGAAAATAAACGCGTTTGAAAAAAATCTTACACGGATTAGGAGTTACGTATATAAACGTGGTCTTTTTCCCGTAGCTGGCTCTTTGGTGTTGGTTTTACGGCGGTACAATTTGCTCATTACTGTGTCGTAAAGGAAATTGCAGGCTCGCTGAGCTTTCAAGGAGAGAAGGTCGGGAGAAAAAAAGGCGGGTACGCTTCGGCCTGCTGTCCACCTTCTCAGAAGTTGGTAACGCGATAGTAGGCTGTCGAAGTCGTAAGAACGATCGTCGTAATCCAATGCGCGCTCCGAGACATTTAAACCGCAGCGATTCTGTTCCAGTGGAACTGTTTTCTTGTTCTTTTTCACCGATACCAGTCATCGTCGATACTCACCAGCTGTCAGTTTTCTCTCTCGCTCTTTCTCGCTTCTTTCTGATTCCCTTCGATCGCAGATAAAGTTATTAATTGTATCTGGCTTGTCTGATCCTGACCTTCCTTTGAAACCGATCGTATATCGGTTACAACGTAGTTAATGGATCCGTTTCTCGTCGCCTTGTTTTGGTCTTGTAAAATGTGAATCCCACTCGTTGACGGTTCAATCACAATGACAATGTCGATTGCTCTAAGAAGCAGCGACGAGTCGGCGTTCGAAGCTGGTTGTAGTTAGAATGAAAATTCTGACTCGTAAAACGATTCTACTCGATGAATACTCGAGGCGACGAAGCTAATCACGCTGGATAGACGTTAGAATTCTTTGTGCCTGAGCAATCGTTCTAAATGATTGCCACCCACGTTGCAATCTAACTTTACCTTCTGCATTCTTATCTATTTAACGCACGAGATAGCACGGTTCTTTCTTTTCTGATATTCCTCTTAAACTGTTAATGTCACGTCTAATCTATGTGTTAATACACGTAATACCAAGTATTTGCTTTGTAAAAGATCCGTAATTCTTTGTTCCTGTAATTGGTTACCATTATTCTATGTTCCTAATGTACTTGTGTTGGTTCCAAGCGATCGCGCGAATGTTTGTCATAGCGTTTTTACCTGCTACAAATGTCCAAGGTTAAGCTCACGTTTGTCAAACAATCGCCGAACAGCAACCTGTTGTTATACATTTTAAACAAAACGCGAAACAACGTTTGCCTTTCCCCCCAAGTAAGAAATTTGTGAATAATTATATTTGTCAATGAAAATCGTGCTTCTTGTCAGTTCGTTGGTGATGGAAAATGATCTTAGCGCTATATTTAACGTTAAATGTCGACAAAAATTAACTGTCAGACGTAGAATTCTCGTTCACCGTTGAGAATATTCCGAAACGCCTAGAACGTCAAGGAAGAAAATGATTCTGGTCGCGTGGTACGACGAACCATTGCAATCAGACGGTTCGATGGATTCCAAATATAAATTTCATCCCAATTTCGTCGGGCAACCTTTCATACTGGCTAGAGAAAATAAGATCGATTATGCGTACATGCGGAAAAAATGATATTATGGAAGGTCGTGTCGCGATCCAACTTTCCTACAGATTCGATACTACAGATTCGCGACTTCTGATTTCTTCTTGTTGCGTCGATCAACGCGGAACTGCGGCTGAATCGGTGATTTTCCACGAAATTGATTTCTGTCGGGTCGTCACGCGCCGAATTAACGAGAATGTGTTGGGGAATCGCGCGAATATGTCGGCGAATTCGAAACTTTTTTCGCATTTTTCCTCGATTTATCCTTTGAGGTGCAGTTACAAGTTTTTGGTGGCAGAGGTGAAACTTCGTTTAATTCTAAAACTATAGCAGAATGCTACACTGTATTCTTCACCCATTTTTGTTTCGGAAGACTTTCAAAAAGACTTGTTTCATACTATTTTTTAAGAAGTGGATTTATTTAAACTATTATTATTTATTGTTATTGTTATTATGTTATTTAAACTATTCAGAAGTGACATCGATTAACCTGATGAATGAAAAAATTGAAAAATAGCAATGTGACACGAAATTTGAAATAAAAATGGCACGCGTATGTGTAAGTAAAAAGGATAATTAATTTAGGAAGCTTCTTTTTCAATTTATGGAAGTCAATGATTTATACTGGAGAAATTTCTTAGTGCACACGGTATTAACAGGATTGTGTACAGGCGTAATATTACAGAATTAATGATAGCAGCAGGAAAATTTTCTGAAGTTTATTACGATCAACTGTTGCACATGTAATTCCGCAGAAATTAACCTACGTAGTTATTTGTATTTGCACGAACGCCTCTTGGTTACCTTACAATTTAGTTAATATTCGAAGATCCGCGAAATTCCGGCGAGTGTTTACCTCGCAAATCGTAGTTTGTCTCGAAAACTGTGCTTGCTTATAATTTGTATTCCAAAATCCACCCTCATGTAACCACCCGCCAGTGGCAAACTTTCGCCACGAAATCCCGCTCTAACGTAAAGCAATTTCAACCTTTGTCACCTCGCGTAGTTAATTTTCGCGACAACGAGGCACACGCTTGCACGCTGTTGCAAAGTACAAAGAGTGAGCAGCGATAAAATACAACTAATTTCCCTTTCTTGGTTGTTGATCGACATTATGATCGTTGTTAATGTTAGATTATCGAAGAAGTTCGTAATATTTTTATTACGTATAGTATAAATCGCGAATTTTTATGCACTCGTTGGAAAATTAAAGGCGCAAAAATGAATAAAAGGAATGCACATAATATGCAAACAATATAGTAAATGTCCAAAATGTGGTACCTGTGATAGTTTTCAAGAGATAAAATAATTCTTCGTCGAAGTTTCATTTTTTAAACTAATATTTACAAAAATATAAAGTAACACAAATATTCGCGATACAATTGTACATTTCTGTCAAGTAATGAAATTTTCGAGAAAACGCTGCTTTCGCTAAAAAAAAAAACTCCGAAATCCGATTAATAAAATAAATTTCTTTCTTTCAATGGGATAACACATATTGCGTTTGATATTATGTCTATGAGAAGTAGGCAAGAAACCTTGAATCTTAGCTGGAATGTTCGATTCTATTCATCTCGTTTTTCACATATAAAATAGTTTCACAAACTTTTTTATTATTATTTAAATTATCCAGACGCCAAACTAGTCAATTCTACTTTATAACGATTATCGATTGTATCCGTATTTCCTGTTCGATCGTTGATCGGCCACAAGCTATCGAAAGTCCCGTTAGAAGCTTCAGTTCGAAGCTCGATTGGTGTCCAATTTGAAGGAAGGTTGAAGGAATTTTAACGAATTTTTTCCTCGAAGAACGTAGCTTTGTGTGAAGACGAAAAACTCCTCATTTTGTTGACCTACATTTTGACCAGCGACATTTCGATACTTTGGGCATCATTAGGCGTCCGTTAACGGGCTGTAAGGTCCTTCGTTGGTTCTTTAGGGAATTCTGATGCTGAGGTAAATTTCAATGTCTTTAGATACAGGTATAGTCGAGTAAAGGTCGCAGAATTGTAGAGCAAAGATCGCATTAAAGTTCTATTAATTTTGAAAATGAGGAGAGTTTTCGAATTTGATAATTATTTCTAATAATCGTTGGTTTATAGTTTCTCCTCGATAGAAGTCATATTATTCTATCTCTTCACTGTTGAATCTATACAGGTATGTCGAAAAATATAAATTATTTAACTCGTAGCGACACCTGTACGATTACGATGTGTTTTCTACTCTAAAATCTACGAAGTTACGATATCAACCAATAGATAAATAACTATGTATAAGTTTAAGTAAGATCATTTCTCCTTTAAGTTTTATACCATCTAGAAACATTGTCAAATATAGGGAAAGACGCACGTTTTATTTTAATTAATTTAGTTTAACCATTATATAACAAAAATTAAGTCAGTATTCAAAAAGATGAACTTTTTCGAAGAAAATATCGTTACTTCTGCCATATAAACTGAAAGGCATAATTGAATCGCACCATAAATCATCCAGTCCGGTCACGTAGTCGAGATCCAGCGCAAAACGAATCAGAAACCAACGTTTTACGTATCTCGTAGATCGAAAACCCGTCGATATAAATTCGTCCATGAAAATAACCTTGCCAGTGGAAAGCGTGGTCAGGGATACGAGTCAAAAAGCAGGGAGCTTCGAGTCGATCAACTCGTTTTTGTCTCTCGTGAGACAAGACACTACCTTCGTAAGACGTTTTCGCCTTTTTTCCTTTTTTTGATATGCTAGAAAGTCGTAAGAAAGATGTGGAAGCATTCGTTCAAAGATTCCAATTATCTCGTGATCATAATTTCTATATTTAGGAATTCTCTATGCTTTCACGTGCCGTTTCATTTCTCTTAATCTTTGCACATCGAGTTTCGTATCTTGTATAGATCATTGTTTATGTGCAATAACACGAATCATTTATCTTACTTGCCCCTCTTTTATTTTGTTTCTTTCTTTTTTATCTATCAGTCATTTAATTTATACCGACAGAGAAAGAGTCACCGTTCTGTCAATTATAAAATATATCGAAGTTCGGATCTGTAAAATTCCTTTGCCCGTGGTGATGGACGACAACAGGCTAAATATCAAGTACAGCGTGTAAACAAAAAAGACAGCGATAAACCCAGCTAAGATTGATTCGTTTTTATCAACTTTTAATTCAATGGCCATTTTCCTGGTAAAAACCGATTCAATTAACCGGTTAATCGAAGCAAAGACTTGTTTACCTCGTAGCAATATTAATTTCTGATAAAGCAAAACACGTGGAACTTGACATTTACAAGAAACTGTTCGCAACGTGGTATTGGAATATTCATTGAAATTTCTCTAATTACCGCCCCAAGAAAGGCTTTTAGTTGGCACGTTTGTAAATGAAGGCGTTGTTCAGAGAATTCCGACTTCAGCATCGATTGTAAGACACGGCCGTTCGCTGGAAACGTTGATGGAGTGGACGTCTCGTGAATTACACGGAAATCGACGCGGTTGATTACGTCGAGGAAACGGGGCGAGTCTGATGGGAACTCGGCTGTATATATCTTAAGCATGCGTGATATCGCGACGCGACGAAGCAAATTGAGCGTGACGATCATGGAATGTGTAAAGCTTCGTCACGTCTAAATAAAAAAGGACACGTCAGAATATAAGAATTGATGCAAATCTGATTAATCGCTGTACGTGTTCTTTGTCCCTTGAAGACAGTACGTAACTTTTACGCAGAATCACGAAAGGATTCAAATATTTGCAAACGTTTTTTTTATAAATATATTGTGTGTGGTATATGTGACGTTTAGAAATTTCATTGTCGAACCTTTAATTATTGGCAAAGCGTGAAATTACAAGACAGTTACTATAAGTATATACTTCGCAGAGATCACAAAAGTGCTTAAGTACTCAATTACCCATTACGTTAATAAACCCCAGAATATTCAGTAGGGAACTACAACTGAGTTCAATAACAAAGTCAATTATCGCACTGTCTCCCGTATATATTTGCGTTCTGGTACGGAAACTCTCAACTCTTCGACTCTCTACTCTTTTCAAATGCAATTACAATTTGCAATAATCGTTCTGTGGACACCCAGCTATTGTAATGCCGTAAATAAATGGTTTTCATTGAAAACTTATCTACGTGGCCATTCGTCAAATATATAGCTATTATGTGACTTATATAGGTATCTACAATAATTAGATACTTTGAGAAGATCCGATTACTTCGAACTCCAAAATTACTCCGAACAAACTTATAAATATAGTTAAAGCTGTAATATACTTAAATTCTTTTCGTACAATTCTATTTTGAAAATATAGACGAAATGAAAACGAGGATTCAAGAAACGAGGATTTGGAGCGATTCAGCGACGTGTTCAACGAAGAAAACTGTTAAAACTGTGAAAAACTGAAAAATTGAAGAATTGATTAAAAAAAGAAATAGATGGAAATGGGTACTAAGATGCATAGTTGCCAGCGTAAAGGTTCGAAATATCGAGAACGTCGATTGAAATGTCCGGAGATGGAAGACGAAGACGTCGAGAAAACCTTAAAACGCCTGCAGCTACTTAGAAACGGCTCCGCTGGTTACGGAGTTTAACGCAATTAGGCGGATCCCGTGCATCGCCGCAACGGCTTCCGATTTCTTTTTTGACCTTCTACTCGAGATACACGGAAGGGAACCATGATCGGATCGTGGCCGCCTTGCTTCCCCGAAAGTTCACCCACTTCCTCGCCGCGATATGTTATCTGGTTTGTGTAGGATGCTAGTAAACGGAAGAATGAGAAGGAAACTACTTTGAAATTTATGTTTTTTATGTTCCAAGTTTTTATATCGTTTTAGATGAAAAGGCGTTGTGATATTAAAGAGAGTGATAGTAAAGAAGGAATATTTATTCTATAAATTATCTATTTGGAACTTTATAAGAGATTTAATTTAATTTAATATCGTAATACGATGTAGTTGCGTAATTAATAAGTAATTAATGTTGAAAATACAAATGTAGAAGTTGTTGGATATTTACGGTATTACAAAGTACAAAAGTTTTAGGTATTATACTACAGAAAAGAGATAGAAATAGCATTCTAGTAGTATATAGTAGAACGATTAATCGAATAGAATTTTTAAATATTATTTCGTGATTTTGTTATATTATCTTTTTTCGTTATTGCACCATTGCTTTGTTAAGAAATAACCCTCTTCCAGCGGGTACCTGTTTTTGATTCTTCTGTTAGAATAACAAGCACCGATTGATATTAATTTCTGTTCTTATGTGAAGGAGAATCCGAATACGGAGGTTTAACTAAAAATTAGTAGAAACGAGTATTAGACAGTTTTTCTTTAAACGAGACGGTATTTTACGCTCGAAAAACTTTTCGTTTGTGCAGGGAATAATGAAGATGACGGAACTTGGTCCCTAGGTTGTTCACCGTGTAACAGAGCAGCGTGTCGCGACACAGTTTTCTTCAGAAACTTTGAAAGTTTACCTTCCCTATCAAAAAACTTTCGCCGTTCTCGAATAAATGTCCTTACGTTAAATTTTCGCCGTAATATTGGTAGAATTCGGTGAACGCGGAAAGTACAACATTTAACCGTTTCGTGCTCGCCGACTCGGAACAAAAATATCGGAGGAAACGTTTGGGAAACGAGCAGCCGAAAAGAGTAGAGGAAATAATACACATCGAATTCGCAGTTTTCGCGTGGTGGAAACATCTGACGGATTACTGGTTGCACGGCCAGCCGGTTCCTCGAGTACTCGAACAATGAGAACTCCGGAAATACAACGAATAGCTCGGTGACTGTTAAAACTCGGCCTGCTCCGTTTCGCGGTACGTTTTTCATGCAGAAAGTTCGGTCTAATATCGTATCTATTCGCGATTTCATTGAAGCCGTACGGATATATCAAGAGTATACATTTTTTGTCGACCTCTTTCTGTTTTTGTTTCATGATTTTTCTGACGAAAAAGAGAAAAGACAGAGCACAATTAGGAACGTATCGATGGATCGATAGAACAAACTGAATTTAATATCCAACGAATATACATACAGTAGCTAATGAAAATTGTTGGACGCTCGTGGAAAACTTTTTTTTTACCAATATAATTACGTATGTTATAGAAGACAGTTTGAAATTTCATTAATACAGTAATGAGATCCGATTATCATGATTATGTTGGTAAAGTTTAAAAGAAATTTGGAAATGTACATAGATGTTACGACGTGTTTAGCGTACTTCTATATGTCACAGAGATGATGATGGCATTCGGGCGGTCAATTACTAGATACGTGCAAAACATATTATAGTAAGCTACAATATTTAACGAGATCATCTTAAGCGCTAATTGTATCTGTAAGATCGCTATTTCTCTAGTGTATTAATTTTTTACCAAGCGTATGTTTGTAATAAATGTCCTTTATAAAAGCGTAATTTTTATATACATTTTTGCATTGGTTTCAAACTTTACCAACGTAGGCACGGTAGTCTCATTTGATTATAGTGCTAATGAAATTCACAAAGTTTCGTGTAGTTTCTCAGAAGCCAAACTGGTCAGCCCCACTTTCTAGTTTCCACTCTCAGTTTCGTTATCTGTATAAGTGATTAATAATTTATTTTCATAAGTTCATTTCTTGCAAGAAGCTGACATAAATAGGTGTAAATTTCGTAGAAGTTCTTTAGCAATTGTAACGTTCAATACACTTCTGTTTACTGTGCAATTTATGGAATCGATCAACATGACTTCTGGGCGGCTCATACACTCATACAAATTTTCTACAGTAATTGGCCTTTTACCCTAGTAACTCGTTAGTTGTAAATAATTTTTCCGCGAAATATAATAACACAAATGTTTTTGGTGCATAATGAGGAGCAACATGCAATTACATATATTAGTATTTAGCAATTACATATATTAGTATTTTCCTCGCGTAAATACCATTTCGAAATTCCATCGCTTGCGGTCGATCAAATATGTCCAACGTGACGCGAAAGTGATGTTGGCTCGAGTAATCGTGTTCTGTCTGTGCGCTGTTAGCCGGCATACTTTTCGCGTTTTCAGTGCATCGAATGTATGATCACAACTGGTAAAATACAGTAATCTGTATGTTTAATAACAGTTAAGCCACGCTTTGCTCTGCTATTGCATTTTACGCGGTTTGCCGAAACCGTTGAAACTGACACTAGTCTCGCTTTCAATAAGCGTTATTGATTACACGTGAGTTTTCATTGCGACAAACTCACGGAGTACATTTTTATTATACATGACAAAGTGTAGTATTTTATGTTCCTTCCTTGAAAATAATTCTATTTGTTCAGATGCATATGCAGCGGTACTGTATTGCGAATGTGGGTCGATCTGTCGCGTGTGTGTTAATTGAAAGATATTTGCTCTGCTCTTCAAAACGAATCACGAAATAATAAGAGTGCCATCATAATATTTACAATAAACGAATGCAACAGGAAGCATGAAAAACAATGGAAATATACCCGTTTTTAATTATTTCGTTATATGATCTTAAACGTGAGTTTGTATAGGTGAATTCTAATTAATTGGGATAGCAATATAATGTATCTATAATACGATACAATGCAGTACAATATAAGCTGATAATTTGTGTTTCTCATTTAACATTGAAGTTCTCATATTTAAACGTTTGTACTAGGTAACTTTACTTATCCCAACTTTAAGTTAATCCGTGGGCTTGAAACAGATTATACTTAAATACGTACATAAGTCATACATAAGCCAAACTGTTTAACTCCATCCAGGTTAATCACATGCCTTCTAAGAAATTAAACGTCGATCGCACATTCTAGTATTGGAATTAAAAAAATTTAGAAAACGAAATGGAATCATTTGTATTCTAAATTTTAATATATGCTGCAACGAACTTATGCTACAATGAGCAAGCTTTTAGGATCAATTATTTCCTTCTAACATATCCTACAGTACCCTTTTACCTTCTCTGCAGAAATGTGGGTAAGAACCTTTTATTTCTCAAAATCAACCTGTTTTACCTCAGCTGTACAAAAGCGTACTCGTATCTACGATATTTCTAGAAACGGGAAAGCACACACCTAAAGTTGAGTGCAATATTTGTGTCGACAAAATCGACAATACGTAACTATGGTACAATACGATATTTGTGTAAATAAAAACGGAGAGAAATCTTCACGTTTCAAATGCTAAGAAAAAAAAGGAGATTCTTTATTTATTGTAGCATAAACTAACTTGTAGTGTGAATTAATTACTTTTGAACGTAATACAGGGTGGCAAAGAACATTTCACGCCTGCAAGGTGGTCAACAATCGAGAAACCGGCGCTGAAAGCAGTTACGTAACAGCGTCGAGTCGCAAAGCGGCATCGATCCGAAATTAATCAGAACCGCGAGGTCGAGTCGCGTTAAAATCTCGAAAGCTCGCTTGGCGTGCGCTTTTAAATTACCAGCCGCGCCGCGGCGAGAGTTAACGGTCTACCTGGCGTACGTCAGCCACCGAAAAAGCCTGCATAATACGCACTCGACGGCAACCCCGTCGCGTTTCTCCCGTTAACGAACCTTTCACGCGCCGCGCGTATCCGCGACCAACGCAGCGCGTCGCCGCGACGGAATTTCTGTCCCTGCGATTGGACATTTCGTGGGGAAGACGTCGAAGGGTGACTGACAAGATTATCTCTCTGCCGAAAGTAAAAGTTCGCGTTTCTGACTCTGATCGCTACTAGACGGGGCTCGTTTTAATGGAGCTGTAGCAATTTCAGGGTCGCTGAATCGAATGTTTGGTTTATTTGAATTAATCAGAGGCGAGGAGGATGAACGAGAGATTGAAACGGATGGTCGGGATGAGTGACGGGAAATCTTGTATAAATTAGTTTAGCGCGGAGTTCATGGATACGTTGCTTAATTTTCATTTGTTACGGAAGATTTACAGTGCAAAGATGGGAGTATGGAAATTAGAAATTTTTTGTGTAAATAAGTTTAGCATAGGATTTAGAGGTATATCGATCTTTGTTATGGAAAATTAATATTGCAAAGGTAGGAGTATGGAAATTTGGATTCACTTTTACGTAGGATATAAAATTTTTGTTTGCTTTGTCTCTTATTTTGAAAAATTTTCACTAAGTGAGGATTGAAGTGTAGGAATTTGAAATCTTTCAGCGTGAATGAGTTCGGTATAGGATTTAAGGTGTCCATGGTTCGGATAACCGAAGAGAGTACGCGATTGATGAAGATTCGGTTTTGATCATCTGCTTTCCAAATGATCCCTTGGTTTTTTTTAAAAATAATAACAGGGTGCTACATCATCTAGCTTTGTTGATGGATGACAACTAAAATTAATGTATCCTATGATCGTTTGAGATCAATATGCTTTTGCTTGGGGGAAAAAACGTAAATCAGATAGAAATTATGAAAACTTGAAACTGCAAAATGATAAGCGAAAAAAATGGGGCTTCTCTATTTGGCGCCGCGAGAAACATACTGAATGATATGACTGATGTTACTGATATGGCTTATGATTTCTCGTGATACTTACGACTCCAGAGTAATAAAAGGATTATTATCGCAATATTCTCTGCCCTGCTATATTGCATAATATATATAAAAAATCTAGCTTATGACCTCCTGCTGTTACAGAGTTGATCGAGTAGAAATCTAATTGCGACCTTACCAAGTTTCCGCTCGACCTGTTGGTTCGTGGTTATTACGATTTAACTGACCTACGGAATCCGCGCAAGCTTTTCTACGAGAAGGGAAAGAAGCAGAGGGAGAAGGAGAACGGAAATTTGCATAGTTACTCAATTTCCTTCGCAGCTATTACCCGAGATTGTCACTCAACGTTAACTTAATCCGATTCCGGGTATTCAGCCCCCGCTGGAGATAGATCTATTTCGAAAGAGTCGTGCGTTCAATTCTTCCGATATACACAAATAGTCTGGTGGATTAACATGCAATCATCGCGCTCCATGACGAGCTAAACTATTCTTCTGGCGTTTGTGTCTGACTAACGTATTCGCATACTACTGACGCATATGTTGCATGCGTCAATCGAATTGTTTATGTAATGCTGTTATAACTATTGCATTTTGCTTTTTAAACATTTCCGTTTACAAACCTTAGGGCGCATCTTATTTTTAACGAAACTTCGGTATTTGGTGTATATTGTCAATTTTAAATTACACAAATTTTAATTAACCTATTGTATCATAAGTGATATTTTTTAATGATTTTATTATGCACTTGATTTTATCCTATTTTGAAGTTCAGAATTTTGAAAGGGTGTTCAGATTTCGATAAAATGGCAAAACTGTAGACAGCGCATTGAAACAAACATTATTACATAAAGCAAAGGCATCTCTGATGGAGAAAAAATAAAAAATGGAATTCTATGCGTTGATAGTCGCGTTTTAATATCGGCGAATGTTTTAATCGACGATTCTTGAATGAAAGACTACAGTTTCTTGTTATTTCTGGGCTGTTAGAAGAGTTTTAAATGCGAGACGCGTTTTTTCCCAGAAACTTCAACCTCACTTTCATCGAGATTCTCTGTTCCTATCGTCTGTTTCTGATCGCTTGAATTAGTTACGTGAATTTTCGTCACTGTTATTAGAAACGTGGAATGTTTTCGTGTGAACCGCGGGCTACTAACTAGCATACAGACAAGAATTGCAGAGAACTCGAGTATCTGAGATGCAAGATCGTTATGCCATAGTCGTGAGAAACCGACAGCTGCGAACTCGATATCCTTCGAATTGGCAAACTCCTTCTCATCCGCGACGTTTTTTTCAGCGACACGCTTGCGTTGATGCATCGCTGCTCGGGCAAATGGATCAGAATGTGTAGTCTATTCTTATAGTTTTCATACACTTTGACTAATCACAGTTCAGAATTTCAAATTATCTTTCATCGTAATAAAGATTTAGCGGAAAATACGCAATCTTAAAAGAAATTTTAATAAACTGTAATTTTTGAACGAATAATCTGGCTAATTTATCTATGTAGTCTTTTTCTATTTATATTATACATAAGCTGAAATACAAAAATTTAAACAAACTTACTTTTTCCTTGGAATCTCGCCGTGAAGTTACTGACCGTGCTCATTCTACTTGGAGCAGCGAGCTCGCGCGTCTGATCAGCACGGGTCGTTTTCACTTTGTCGCGTTCCGAACTCGTGAGGACGACATTCTTTATTTAGAGAGCTGTATTCACGTTTTCCACCGATTCCAGAACTGGTTCCTCGACTTTTACCGCTACTGTATCGATATTTATATATTCCATTAAAAAGATATCGTACTATTAAATAAACTTCTTCAGCGATGAAAGTCCAGGACAGCGAAATTGCGATGGTAGAACGCGATTAATCGAGAATCTCGCCAAGTTTGCACTTTTCTATCGTCATTTTCGTTGACTTACCACAGCTTAACTCGTACGGTATGTAAATGACAATCACGTTGACGTTAGAATCAGAGAATCCGCATACGACTGCATGGCCCGTTCGGCAGAGAAGTCTCTTGGCAAACAAAAGGCTTCCAGGCTCGCATACCGGTCCAGTAATTCTTACGAGCCATTACTGTCACGTTTATACATAATGAGCAGCGTGTAACTGCTCTCGTAGCATTATTCGGCGGTTTGTGAAACGTTTCTACAGCGGTCGTTGTATGCTCTATGTTGCATTCGCGATACCGTCATTTGTTCTACGCTGTTTTCGTTGTCGAGATTCTACGTTTTCAATTTCTACTCGAGGACATGCAAAGTGGGTTTCAGCTTTCGTAATTTACAACGCGGTTGTTTAGCAACATTTACAACAATTAGAAATAAATTAGGATTAAATGAGAATTATAATACTGCGGAGGCTGCCTGTACCGGAAACGCGTTGTGATCAATCAGCGGAATGGAAGAATCTTTTTAACGTTATCTAGAAGCGGAATGAACAAATTGAAAACAGAATACCTAATTCGGTTATAAACAGGATGGTCCTTTCGGTAGTCCTTGTATTGCATGAATATTAATAAAAATCTACATCGTCGAGGAAATCACTTGACATAAATCTGCGTTTTATTTTCTATAGATTCAACATAAGGTAGATCGATGTACGTACCATGCTTTGCCTGCTATTTTATTTGATTTTCTTTTCTGAAAATTATCGTTGGAAATTCTTAATTCAATAAAGGACGAAAGTAAAGATAATCTTTTTAATACATTGACCATAATTCAATCATCAAATAAAATCAATGCAATCATAATTCGATCATAATTCAAGTAATACGAATGTTATCGACGAAAAAATTATAGACGATACAAATAAACAAATAATATTATAAAATGAGAGGTACGTTACTATTCCATAATTAATAATTTTACTACAAAGATTGGAACGTTCCGTGGTACTCAGGTTCGAATATATAGACGTCACGAGATGCTCAACGTGCTGAACGATTTTTTTTTCGATATTGGGAAGTAAAATGATGACGGAGATCGATGCGCAGAGAACTAGAGCAAAAAGAAGCGTCTCGCAACAGCCGTAAAAGAGAATTGTTGATCGGTGATAGTGACGGGAAGGCGCTTCGACTTTCAGTTATGTAAAACGTTTCACCGGAGTGCCGTCTAAACGCGGTAACAGACAGTTTCGAGATCGCATGCTCGATGCGTGACGGGTTAGAGATCTATCGAATTATCTGTAGTTGAATAATCGTACGTTCCTAACTAGACTCCTTCTGTTCTACGTTTTTTCCTGTTCATTGTACTATTCTGCAGGTTTATATTTATTAATTTCTTGTTAAATGCGATAATGATGTACGAATATGAATAGAAAATATTGAATACGAATATATATAACTGAAAATGATACATCGAGATGCTTTCTTATCGAATAAAATATTATTGATACGAAATAACCGACTGTTATCCGAATCTTTCTATTCGATTTATATATATTAAATTTATTTATTTATATATAATTCCGAGGATTAACTAATTCTATAATAATTAACTATTGTAGTATATTATTTCTGTGTTAATTCTGTAATAACTAAATAAGTAAATAACTAAAGTAATTGTCCGTGTTGCGCGTGGATATTTATTAAAAGAACGGTTTTTGATCGTCGGAGAGCCGTTGGTGCAGCGTTTAAAAATTCACCGGGTTTTACTGGACCAACAATAGGAAGAGATTAATCTTAACCAAGAGTTAAAGCGTTCTAGCTAAAGCTCTTTTGAACCGAGTAAAATGCGGGGAAATTCTATTTGTCGGCTGGTTGATATAAAAATTGACTACCGTTATAGAATCACAAAAATGAAAAAAAATACGCGATCAAAGGATAATTCCGCAATCCTCGATGCACGGGTAAGCGCATTAGTCACTCTAGTTCAAAGGAATCGACGTTGCAATCGTATTGGTCCATTTGAATTAATGAATCGCTTCTATTCGAATTAATCGCAAGAACCGTTCCGTTGTAACTGGTCTTGTATCGAAACGATGTTAATTCTTCGCCTATCAAAGCAACTATTGTATATGACGATTGCAGTTACAAATGACAGCTGCTCATTAATCAGAATGACTGCTCTATTCATACGATCACTATCTAAGATCGTGATGCGACGTTCTACGTACGGACTCGAGTACAATTGCCTACGCAATTCGAGAATCGATTCACCCAAATGCTACCTGCGCCGGCACCCGAAGTCTCGTGTCACTATCGCGACAACGCGACGCCACCATAGACGTCGTGCAGTTCGGTTTTAATAGGCTGTTGCACAAGAGGCTGACTCGCGAAAAAAGCCGAGGATTACGCAAACGACAGACCGGGATCGACAATTTTCGTCCTTCGATGCGAACGAGTGCTGCTTTGAAAGGTGAAATTCAACCGCGCCAAGCCCCGCGTCGGGAAACGTTCCCTACGTTTCATGCATTTGTAACTGGCACGCGCGGAATAATTAACGGCGTCCATGCGCCACGCAACGATCCGCCCGGACAAATTGGGGCTGATTGCACTTTCACGTGAATCAACGAGTTTTACGCGTCTGCGGTCGTTGGTCGAATTTGTAGCGAGATACAGGGAGAGAAAGGATCGTTGGATATATTTATAGTTACATGAACGTCAATCGTATCGTCTCCATTGTTCAAAACACGCTGAGTCCATTTTTATTGATTTTCCAGTTTTAATATTACTTGGCAACTGGAAGGGAATATTTTAATATCCTTATAAGGAGATGGCAAGAACTGCGACATCTCGAACGAGTTTGCTGTGTGTGCATTCGATGCTTTCGGTTTATGATAAAACAATCCCAAGAGGATTTGAGTGCACGGCCTTTTGTATTCGAGAAACTAATAAGTTTCTTTTATATCTTATTTTGTAAATTCTTTTATAATATTAATGTTCTGTTGCTGCTAATATTAAATTTTTACAATTTTTTTTTTTTTGGTAAATCTCAGATTATTTTTATTTATCATAGTACTCCTGTATATTATACATACCAAGAACATAATTTCTCGATTAGTTTCTCGAAAACAAAGGGCCATGCACGCACATCTTTTTGCGACTGGTTTACCATCGATCTGAAACATCCAATTCACATACAGCCAACTCGTTCGAGATTTCGCAGTTGTTGCCATCTTCTTGTTAGTTGGGCAGAAGATCTTTTAGATGAATCGAAAGACACAAAGTTTTTAGAAACAGCTGACGAATCTACGAAGTTTCGTAACAAACCAATAGCATATAGTTATGGCAATATTTTTAGCATCAAGGTATACCATTTAGAAGCTTTATGAAGAAATTAGGAACTCATTCAATCTCGTAATCACGGAATTCTTAACTCTCGTAACTTTCCATTTTACGTTGCCGTTACTAAAAGCATACCTACGAGAACTTACCACGTGAAATGAAATTGTTATGGCGAACAACCTAAGTACGAAAGCCTTTCTGGAACAACGAAGGCCAACTAAACCGTTCTCTTTCAAGATATTCGTCTCGATTCGCATTCTTGCGAATCTTAGGGCGGGGGGCCATTTGCACGCGATCGTCTCGCAACAACAACAGAACGAAAACAGTCGCGGATTAGAATTTTAAATGGCGTAATATCGGCGATCCGTGAAAACGGCGATTAAGGATGCGGGGAAGTTGGTAGGCAGCCTCCGGGTTGAAACTTCCTAATGGCTCTTTTACGAACTTGCCGATAGATCTCGCGAAGTTCACACTTAAAACGGCCCCAGTGGCGTCCTCCTATTTTTCGTCGGCTTCCCCGGTAATTACCTTGATGGCCTTTTGTCACGGTTCCAGAGAATTTCCACAGGACCATTAGCATCTCTCACGAAACGAATTTCACGAGATAAATAAAAGTAGACGAAGTATGCCGGTCATCGATCAGTGAGAACGATTTGTTTTAGTTAGTCGATCTCTTCGCGTTATTCATACGCTCCTTTTTTCGTTTTCATCTAAACAGACGTAGAAACTAGATAATGTATTCCATCTTCGTGACTTAAACGTATTAAGTTACGGGTATCCACTGTCTTTTACTCACGGAGAATTTTAAATTGTCCAATAATCTCGGAGTTTCTAAATCTGTTTCCAATAATATGTCTACTTATTATGTCTTTTCCCGTGATGTTCAGATGTGTTAAGTAGACCGTAAACGTTTATGTATTCGTGGGAGATTGAAAAGTGTAAAAATATACGGATATAGTAAAAGTTAGTTATAATATCTACTTCGTAGAACGAGTATATTTAAAGTTAATTTTTTTTTTACCTCACATTCATAAGAATATGATGTTGCCTAGACATTTGCAGTCTAGCGATAGATGTAGTTGGACGACGAGCATGTTAAGAGATTTTTGCAAGTAGAAATCGGTTCCAAGAATAGGATATTAGGATGCATAGTAACAAGCTGCCAATTGACTATACAATGACACGCAGCAAGAATGTATTCTGCTTGTGAAATCTTTAAGTGTACATACATTATGATTGGAATAGAAAGAGTGAGGTATGAGTCATTAAACGGTTGTTCGAGAGTTATGATATAATCGCGGACTACTCAGAATTATTGAAAGGCGTCGTAGCAATAAGGAAATAACGTATGTTTATCTACTTATGAGAGTGCACGATTATTGTTGCCTAATCCAGTGACTCTATATAGCGTATTTGCGAAGAAAGAATTTTTTCTTGGTGAAACCGGTTCCAATCGACAAGAATTAATCAGAAATCGATAATAATCCGATGCTGAGAGGTCGAGGATAAAAGGAACGCCGACTGAACGTTTTCTCGATCGCGTGGATAGTCGGCCACAAAGGCCGGATGCCATCGGCGGTGCACGCAGGTGGGCACAGTTCTAATGCCAGAGACGCTTTGCATTGCACGTGGCATTGCAAGGCCAACCGGCCACAAGAAATCGTCGTCAGGAATATGGGGGCCTGGCGACCAGTTCGAGGCGCAGAAAACGCCGCCGCGATGCGAACAGATATGTTTCGTTTCGAGAAAAATCGGTTGCGTAATCACGCGATATCATCGCAAAATCATCGGCTACCTCCATCAACCAACCAGTTTCCATACGAGCAGTATGTAGCCGTGTTCAGTCGAGACAGATTACTGTAACGGAGCGAAACGGAGACGTTCAGTTCGCAACGATGCCACATAAAATCGTCTGATGTAAGTGGCATGATTTCACACCGGAGCACTTCACCAAAGATTATATTTCTGATAATTGAAGAGTTCGTGAGAATAACGATTAAGTAGAGTGTCGTAAAAAGTAAAATTTTTAGTATTTGGGGTTTCGTGAACTTCTTCTCGTTGTACAAAATTCAAGGTTTAATATGTTCCTTTCTTACAATATGAATGCCGCTTCATCAATATTTAAATTTTAAGAGGTACGAGATTTAATGTTCTGCGATTATTGTTTTTATCTTAAGAGAAAGTTATAATATGCACGGTCTTGATTAGTTCAGTTGTTTGAGGATCGTAGAATTTGCATTGGCAGGTTGTGATTTATGCTTTCTAGAATGAGAATTTATAATCGTTTTAAGAATATTAACTGATCATAAACTTTCCATGACTGTTCATAAATGCTCCATTATTGGAAAGATATGACATTGATCGGTTTTTTATTACATTACAGTCTAATAGCTTTCCTTACTTCTAATATACGATATAATAAAATCTCAATTTTTATTTCAGAAGGATTACGACTGTTTTCCCTCGGAATACTTTAATTGTTTTTCTTTCGCACGAGAAACCCGAGTTGTAGCGCAACATGTGATAAAGGTTTTATTGTATGCGGGAAATGTAGTTCATAGATTAAATAGTGACCCAGATGTAATTGGACTTAATCCGGAGATACCAAGATATGAGGAAACATGATATTAAATGGTAACTGAGATTTATTGGTGAAGAGAGAATTATTGAAAATCAGAAGAAGAAAAAAGAAAAAAAAGGAACATTTAATACTGGAACTAAAACCTTTTGAAATGAGTGTCATATTTTTTGTGTTTGTAATTACTAGAAACATGCAGGTACTTTTAACGAAGTAAAATATTGACTGTTATTGAAAAATAAGCTAAAGTAAAAGAAAGTGTGTCGTTCGAATAATTATAAGCGATTTTTTGAAACCTGTAAAATTGCAGTTTCGATTTGAGATGGATTGTCACCGTTTTCCTATTGAAACCTTCAAATATCATCAAATATCATTGTTTCTAAAATATAGTGGGTGGTATCCGCGTTCGTTATTTCTTTTCCGTCTCATCTGGTAGAAAGTCTGATAAAAAACGTGTCGTCTGTTCCGTGCTCGATTTCCTCCGTGTGTTTTCCTTCCTTGCTTTCCAGGACGCTCTCGGCAAACCATTCGGCAAAGATTTCTACGTCACCGGAAAATCGCCCGCAGGTTTTGCCGGCTGAATGAAAAACGAGGTCAGCTTCTCGAAGCATTGCCTTTTCAATCCTCAAAGAGTTCGTTGCCGAGTTTCTTAGCTTCTCGCCCCTGTATGGATGCTCGCGAGCGCGACTGCATTTTCCCCGAGTTCTTCCATTCCAGGCGATACCACTTTTTTTTCACGTTCCCCGTCATGACTTTCATGGTCATTAACATCGAAGAAGGAGAGACTCGTTGCTAAAGTTTCTGGAGAAGACCCGTCTGTTTGTTTCATTGTGTGTGCAAGCTCCTAGCCGATTGTTTTTCACCTCTGATTTTGATCTAAATCATGACGAAGCACAAAATCACGACTCGAGATGGAAAGACATAATTGTCCTTAATGCAACGACTAGGCGACGGTATAATTTTTTAGTATATCATCAAATTTGTTTTCTTCATCTGTGTACAAAATAACTGGACATTTTGTTCTTCTTTATACTGAAATGTAATGAAAAATACAAATGTGATTTTTTTATGGTACATCATTTAGAGTCATACGATAGTTGGATGAAATAGCATTAAATTATTGAAATTTACCAGTCGCTTTTTCCAATCCACTATTAATAATGGCAAAAAATATAAACATGTAGACATTATAATAATAGTACTACTCATATGCTTTTTCTTCAAGCTTTTTGTCGAAGTTTCGCTCGAGCTAGAATTAAACATAACTAACTGCATAACGCTAAATAACCACGTACCAAAATAAAAAGTATAATTATAGAAGAAAGACAGAAAAAATTAACAGCACCAAGAATCATTACTCCTATCATTATTCTTAAAAGTGTTACAATATACCATACCCTATACCACACGATCGTAAAGTTAATTACCGCGTTCGCAACGCGTGACGTTTGCTTTGCGTGACGCATGATCCTCACGAAAACACATCTTCGACGCAGCATCGCGGACCACTATGGAACCAGACTCGGAGCCGTGAACCAGATTCTCCGAGTCAGTTATTTACAGTTGGTCCCTAGTTCATGGATGATTTCAGATTTCCACGCATCGACGCTCACGCCTCGCGATAATTCGTCGAAGAAACCCTCGTCATGGCGATTCCGTTTGGCGGAGATTATCACTCGGTGATCTTCTCAGCGGGGAAAATAATTAGCCCGGAAATTGCTTGGCAAATTTCTCGGGGTTAGAAGATATATAATAGAATAATCGATGTTCGTGAAACCACCGTGCCGGACGTTCACCATGATTCTCGGCTTATAAATTGCATTTCTACCCTACCAACGGGGTGAAGGAGGGGAAAAGGCCATTCTACAGGGGGGGAAAAAATGTGTTGCCGCTTCCGTTCTCGTTTGCGGGCTCATCGATGAGCCGAGAGCAATTGGACTTGGTTATGGGCGATTCGCGCATTACGGATGATTTACGGTATTCACGGACCGATGCGTTGCTTGTGTGGGACGAAATTATCGAGAGATAACTAGTTGGATGTTACAGTGCGATCCTAGGACCCGTCCATTGTGACGGGACGCGGAGGCCATGCTTTATGAAAACGCGCTTAATTGCCTGTTAATCGCGATACTGCACGATGGAAATGTCAGTGATCGTGAGTAATTATAGAGCAGGGTTTAGTTTATTTTTCGCTTATTTTGTTGGAGTGCATTGGGTCAAGAAGGTTAGCAGAAGATGGAGATTTAGCGTGGCAGGGAAGAGGCGTTGTTGAGGCGGCATGGAAGAATGAATAAACATTGTAAACGTTATAGAACTCGTTGCACATAATAGTTAGCACGGCTTTCGATGGAAGCTTTCTCCTCGTTTGCATTGAACTGGGGTTTATATTGAAAGAATCTCTTTGGGTTGTCAATAGTTATCAGCGAGGTGTTAACGAATATTGTTATTGAAACGACAATGTATCGATTCGGTAACCAGGCCATTTCTTTATGCAGGTATTTTTATAGCTATGGGACTAATAATTGAAACAGTTGTATCAAATTCAGTTAGACTTCCTCACACGCGTCAATATGGTATCGTTTATTTGTGACGGAAACGGCACGTCGAGAAACGGAGATTCTTTAAGTAAAAAAATTATTACGTGCGGAAGGTATAAACGCTAGAAAGTTCCTTCTTTCATTTTTTATTAAGTAAGGAATCCACTGTCATCGTTAAAGACTTCGATCCCATCTGACCTATCCTCTCAACGTTAATTTATACCTGAGAAGCTCGTAAGTCGCTTCTTCGGAACGTAGCGATTACCAAACCAAATTAACGATCGCTACGGCGTCGATTTCTCGTTGCAAATTATCCGTGCACCACAGATATGCACCATAGATATTCTATCTATTCCTATTAAACAGTCTTGCATTCACCGAAGTCTCTTAAATCGAGCGTTACACTTTTCCCCAACAGTTTACAAGCTTCTTTACGACTTTCGATCAACGTGGTGTTTAACCAAGCGAAGAGATACAGCGGGTTCAAAGGATTCACCGAGAGTGAACCAACCATTTACTTCTAGAAAATCGACGATGCTTTCAGTATCGCGAATGAATAGGTAACTTCTGAAGCAGAAGAAAAACAACCACATTTTTAACATTGGAACTATCGGAGTGGACGAAATGACCACCAGTTCGTGATCTTTCATAGAAATTTTATAAATTTACAATGTGTAATAAAATGATACTGGTGTAGCACTGGCGAACATAGCAGAATGCTGTTTCCCTCAAGAAACTCTTTACACGTAACATATGCGATGAAAAATTGGGAAATTCAGTCTGAAAGTTTGTATAAATCTTAATCGCCAGGAAGAAAGCTATCGAAATAGGCAAAAGGCCCAATTTGCAACTTTTCATGAAAATCGTAGATTTGCAATAGTGTATTTTTAAAAATCTGAACGATCCTTGTATAATTTTTTTTATTGCATTACGCGTTTTATTCCAAATAATTTTCATGTTTATTTCTCCAATATAAGTTTCATACTCGTCGTTAGTTCTAGCGTTAAGACTGTCATTTGCAACGAAAAGGAAAACGTTAGCCGATAACTGATCGTCTTCCTTTTGTTCCGTGTTCAGGACACGAAAATGTCTTGGAAGCCAAACGTCTCGTTATTCTTATCTCGGAAATGACAAACGTGGCGTAATCAAGAAACGCCAGAATGCTTGAGAAACGTCGCAGCAATTTGAATATCGTGGCGAGGCTCGTCCACGTCATCTCTTTTTATCTAGTCGCGAGGTTAGCCGTGAATAATGAGCCCCGTGATCGACGTGGATCGATGGAATATTCATTGACGCGCCGCGTTTCGTCTATTTTTAATGCGAGAATGCCACGTCGACGTATTTCAATGTTACTTGCGCCGCGAACATGGCTGACCAGTAACGGAAGCAATTCTACTGATCCCAGTAAGTGACGTAGCGAAAGTAAGACGTTTAATTTTTTTGCTAGGAATTTCTGATCGCCAGATTGCTGACTTTTCCGCACTTGTATGAAAGCTTAGAGATATAAAAATGCACAGAATGTATGTAACAAACAAAAGCGTATAAAATATCCGAAGTAGAATACTTGTTAGAATTTTTGATAGATAAAACGCAGCCTCATTTGAGCTCTGTTTCTTTACTTGTGTCTATAGAAACTTCAGATTGATCTTAATCTTCGCAAATACAAGTATGACATGATTTATTCCCAACAGAAATATTACGACTGATTATTAGATAAAGAAACTGCTATATCCAAGCGATTAGAAATTCAGACAACGTGTTAATTCGTCTTCTCGAAGAACAAGTTAATTTATTACCGACTGTTATCGCTCATTATTGATTTATAATTTCTCTCTATGCGTGTGATAAATACGAGATATCTAGTCAAGAATGATGAAATACGAATCGCCAAGTATCTTGCCTCGTTATCTATCCATAATATGTCGAGCGTCTGAAACTATAAACCGTTAAGTGGCATTCGGAACACTTGAAATGCAACAAAATAATCGATAACAGCAGAAACGAGGTAACGAAGACAGCGTTGGCAAAAAACGGACGACCATGTTTACTGGATCGGAACTCGAACCTAGGGCACTTGGCACTCAGCAATTTCTCCTTCCAGAATTTCTAACTCTAATTCCACCGGTAAACTGGCTGTCTACCAGCGTAACTAAAAGTTACTTAGGACAAAGAACGACGCAGAAAGCGTAATATTGTTTCTCCTAATACTGTCTTTCAACAATGGCGCCTGGTGGATAACAACGTGTAAACAGAAGTAATCTATTTAAAGAAACCGAGTAGTTATACAACCACGGCTCGTAATTGTTCATACATACATCGTATGTGCTGTTCGAGCGTGGTGTACGAGAAAATGGAAACATCGATTCCCACTCCTTTGAAACAGACAGTCGGCACGCTGTCCAAGGTGCACGCAGAGCTCACAACTGTCCGTCGTCGAATCAGACCGACACAGAGAGGTGGGAGAGACTCGTAGAAGGAGCAAGAAAGACTTGCGACGAGTAAGGAGGGACCTGTGGCTTCTCGAGCAAGTCAGTCACACGGTCGAGCATGTTCCACAGGGACGTCTTGTTACCGCGATCGCGATTCCATTTGAAAATCGACACTCTCTCGCCTACGATTCTCGATCGATACCACAAAACTCTTCTGCCGTTCGTTTAAACCTTTGTGATCGAATACAAAGTGGTACCGTATGATACGGTACACAAGTGCATATATCTATATATAGTTACATATAAAAGTGGAAACGATTCTTACGTGTATCACTGGTATCGGGAAATTTGAAATCGTTTCACGAATCGCAATCACGTGGTTACCTACTGTTTTTAGTGTATATACGTGAACACGTGTATTACGTGGCTCGAAGGAACACAGCAAAGTGGTTGGTTGCGACGAGTCGCGGCGCTCGTCGATGTTTTCCCGGGTGAAAAGTGCGAAGTTTCTAAATCGATCTAGGAGAAAGGTACTTTCTAATCGTGACGAGGATGGTGTCGGTTTTCCGAGGGGACACAGGCCGTGGACAGCCGGATCGATAGCGTGCGTCGAGCCTCGTATGCAGCACCGCGAACCTACGCCCGCACGCGACCTTTAGCGCGAGCCATCAGCCGCTAAACAGCCGATTAAATTTACATGGTGACGTAACGTGCCGTCGCTGCTGTTGGTCGTCGGCGATGGCCTATGAAGAAGCCAGTTACGGGCATCACGGCGAAAAGAGGCGGCTCTGTTACGTGACGATCGCGTTCTCGCTCGACGACTCACTGTTAACGATCGTGTGACTCTTCCTTCCCACACTTCTGTTTATTTACGTTGACTTTCCGTTTCATCTGGAAATAAATAGAATCATCAACAACGTAGAGCGTGGTCCACACGCGGTGACATTAAAGTATCGATCGTTTGATCGGAGGAGATCGGGTCGCTTCGCTTCGTCGAAGCGCACTAAGCATCTCCAAGCGCGCGAAATTTAATCCATCGATACGGAATATTCGAGGAATCGGTGTTGTTATTTCTTTTTAAATAATTCGTACGAGGATCAACGAATATTAGCGACGACATGTCAGTGTTAATGAAACGTCGATGATATGGGAGCTGACGACATGAACAGAGAGATTCCGAGCAGTACCCTTGCGACTCTCAGGGGGATCCTAGTGAGTTCGTTGTCAAGGGAGAACCTGGGACCGCATGATCTGCCTGTGCAGGAAAATGGAAGGCATCGACCGTACAGGAAGGTGCACTTTCGTGAAGGTACATTTAGAAGTTGCTTCCTGCGAAGCGGTAACCGATGATCATTTAAATATAAACGGAGGAAGCGGCGCGCCCATCGCTCTGTCAGAGACCCAGCAACGTTATTGCTCGATTATCGAACGCTTCCAAAGGGGATTATTGGACGACTTGTTCGAGATTAGTGGCATTCGAGATAGGAATTGTGGATATTCTGGGACCTTGGACGATCTGTATTTGGTCTAATTTAATGCAGAACGTTGGCGTGTTTTACATTAATTTAAAATAATTTACATTGGTATCGATTTGCTAGAATTTCCTCTATCTACTGGTATAGATAAAGTTCGTCGATATCGAGTTGCTTCGTTAGGTTGGATAAATTAAAATAATGGGATAGTAGTAACATCGAAGGAAAGTTTAAAACGATTCTGCAACGTTTTAATCGTTTGGTAGTAAACATGAAGAGTCGAATGCTCGATAAAGTTTTATACGTTTCTATATCGCCTAATTTGCCATAGCGATTTCTACAATCTTGTTGAAGCGTGTCTGGTTGTCGAGTTGCACGAGTCGCAAATACGTGTACATTAACCCATAGCGTCATCGAGCCTTCGACTTCTGAGATTGGTCATCGTTGAATTCGTTATTCCATTCACGCTGTCGTTGTCGTCCTTATGAATCGAGGATGCCGATCGAACTTTCCAGCTTAAGAGACGCAAACGCGAGGCGTGGTTTATTGCGTAAATTCGACGTTCGAACGACGTGCTTCTGCTTCTTCTTTAAAAGCGGCTCGAATGAAATATTCACGAGATTCTCGTTACCGGATTGCTTTACTTTCCCGATTGGAGGCAGGACAGCAAAACGAACTCGCCCTTTTTCCCCTCCAAAAAGAGACTATTGTACACGTTAAGTCGGATTTACCTCGTTCCAACGATCTTAGCTCAGGACACGCCTACGACTGCTATTTCTTTGGCTGTCATTAATGGGATCGAATGACGTTTCTGTGATTAAATCGATTTAGATAGAACAGAACAGTATTTTAATTAATATCGAAGGCTCTCCGCTATCTTCTCGAGTTAATTACAGCAAGTTTCGTAATTTGTTCGTTCTTCTTTGCCGGTCGTTATTTTCCTTGGATGTTATTTATTTCGACGCTTCGACGAAAGACGATTCGGTTAAGTTAAGTTCTGCGCGTGACGAGTCGGCTCGCTCGACTTTTCTCGTTAAACTCTAATGAAAGGCTTCCAACACTGGTAACGTTAGCCTGGCATTGTTTGCCCTTACGTAGAGACGTCGCTTCCTTTCCAGATTCGACGTAATTGCCGCACGCGTCTGCCGTCAACCGACAGAACTCATCGTCAGGCCCGTGACTAATAGATCTGCTGATGTCACACGCTAAAAAGTACGTCTCCGCGCTTGACGCCCCTGGAAACGCGTTTGATAAACGACTGCCACTCCTGCCCGCTCCATTCTCCTCTTTTTTTCCCCTTCCTTGTCCTCCGTTGCTTTAATGGTCGACGATATTTTCTCGTAGACTCTATTCGTTTGGCTCATCGATACTCGAGTATCGTAAGATTTTCGCGTTGCTTTCGAATCGCGGGGACATCGGATAGCGTGATATTTCACTGTTCAGGCAACGCTTTTGTAGCCTGTTTTCGAAAGTTTTTACGCTGTTCGATTGCTTTCAGCGGATGTGGTTACATATCCTTCTGTATCGACGAATCGTATCGAGGTTCGATTACGCGTGGGAATTGGAATCTTTCTTTTTTCTCCTATTTCCTTTTGAAAAAGTTTTATCGAGTTTACAACGCAGGCGAAAGGTTGAGGCTATGGGGTTACCTGTTTCGATTATCGTTCTTTTGGAAAGTCGAGAAAGAACGAAAGGGGAAAGCGTAAAAATATCGTTGTAAATGGCGTGTACTGACGTGAACGCCCTCGTGCGCGTGACCTTTCCCTTCTTTTCTCTCGGATTTAACGTGAAAGGTTAATTGAAATTAGCCAGCTTCCACTTCCCGTTAAAATTCCATTCTCGCGGCATTGTTGGATTTATCCTCTCAGTCATAACAATGTTTTGTCGCTATTCGGGGTCAGCGTTCCAACCGGAACGATAACAGGAAATGAAAAGTTCCAGTTGCTTTGCATTCCGCGTCATTCCCCCGCAAGGGGTGTAAAATGCATTAAGGAAAGAGGCGATGAAAGAGGGACGAATGTCGCGGGGAAATCTGATCGGTGAAGGTAGCCCGATGCAGTTGCGTAAATCCGAAGCGATGGGATTATTAATCGAACCGTGAATTGATTTATCCGGTGATTAACGATTACTATCTTGCACGATGTGTGACATAGTGAGGCGCGAAAAATAACACTTGATCGTTATCATTTTTCAATCGTCGATTGACGCTCTGCTGGGCTGTTTTTCTATGTATAAAAATATTGCCACAGATCAGCTTTTCGTGAATGAATTTATAAAAACGTGGTACTTTATTCAATCTTTCTTTTTGTTAAATGCAGCTGTTGAATTTAAAGTTTAAATACTTAACAAAACAGAATCGAAACAATCACGATATCAATTTCTTAAAATAATTATATAGAACCTTTATGATGGTTCCATCATATATGTACATTTGTAATGAATTGAAGTTTGTAAAATCATTGTCTTACTTAATCGAAAAATAATGCCACTCTCCTTTCCAATCAATGCATTTTCGTTGGTGCAGAACCTATTACTCCATAGAAAAAGAAGGATAAAAGTGGCGTATTCGTATATCAACTCCGACTGACCTCTAGCACTTACAGCGTTTAAAGCTTTATTCGTCCGCTTCCATTAAAGAAAATATTATTTCTGTATTTTTCATCACGTACATCGTTCAACATCTTAACCTCTGAATTATGGTTACAAACATCGTTTTCCTCCATTCTGTTCCATTATTATTCAAACGATAAACGGCGGATGTACTCTAGAATAGAATTTACGGGCGCTCTGCAACAGCTGGTTTACGCAGTGGTGCATACAGTCGGACTGGTAATAAAACGCGGAGCATGCGTGCGCGTGTCGCGAGCTACTCTGTCTCGAGGAACGTTTTAATAATCGATATCGATATTTCTTTTCTGTTGCAGGTGAGTACTTTACCGTAAAACAGTGGCCATATACGAGTACCTGGGAAATTGCGGTACGTAGAGAGGAACCGAGAAGACGAGAATACCTGACTTGACTCGTAGTAGAAACTCGATCGAAGGGATAAGTGAGCCGTGATAAATGAATTCATTAGATTCACGCCGCGTCATCGCGTTTAATATTAAACACTACCCGTGAAATCGGGCTAATTGCAAAAGCTTGGCCAAGGGAAATTGGAAACGAATGCATTAACGTTTCTCCGCTCTTCCATTTTTATCGTGTCTCCTATCCTGTTGCTAATAAAATTCGAACGTCGAAAGATTCTCTGTTACGAAACAATTGTGGACAACTTGTGTAAGATCTATTTTACTTCGAGTTGATATGTATGAATAATGAGTAACTTAAATCGAGTAAAGTGAATTAAATTATAGAATGAAATTTAGAACACGTGTTTGTGTTCTTACAAGGTTGTTTTCGCGTATCGTTTGTCATCTGTTTACTATTACAGGATTATATCAAACAAGCGTTTTAGTTTTGATTATAATGCATACCGTGGTAGATTGTACAAATTTTGTCCATTAGTTCGTATGTTTATCAAGTTGCGATATACCATACTGAGTAGTGTTAGAATTTGTATTTATTGGCCAAAGCTTCAAGACAGTTGAGTTTCAGTGTATCCAGTTACTTCTCAGGGTACAGTCATTTAGCTAACATATTATATAACAATCTACCGATATACTTGTTTGCATGCATAATAATTTTCTTTTTTACTTGTGATATTTGAGATCTTCTTCTTATTACATTGTTAATCACGAACTATGTATATTGCATCGTTGTTCTGTAAAATAGTGCAGCGTAAAGTCTTTGATTCAATTCTTTCTGATATTTCTGCGCTATTTCTAAAATTTAATACCATAAATCCATACTGATTAGAGTATATATATATGGAATATAAATTTGGATTTTAATACGAATAATCAGTATACTTTTTTCCCTTTATTCAAGCTACCAATTGAATTTGAATAACCTTGGCGAATCGCCTTAGAATCTATTGTCAAAATAATTGCATAATCAGAATTTATTATCACATATATCTCAATAAATTTTGGACTATTAGTTCAAATTCAACTTTTCCAAGCCGTTGATCTACAAATACGAATAATCCTTTACTATCTGTTATAATTAACTGTAACATCATAAGCCTCTATCGGGCCATAAATATATTGCCATAATTACACCTCGCTTACGTTAACGAGATCGGAGAAGCTTCGATTAGGAAAATTTTATATTCGCTACGAAGGAATGGTAAATTTACCGTACATTCTTGGACCTCCCTCCCACACTTCGAGTAATAACGTGTTCGTGCGAAATTGCCCCACGGGATGCAGGCGCATCCCACATTCTCGTTATATTTCATATGCACTTTGTCAAGCGCGCGAAGGCTCGAGATGAGACGAGAGGATCTCGCGAGCATGAAGAAGCCCTCTCCCTTGACACTTTATCCCGAGCTCCGTGTGCGGCAAAGGGGAACGGGCCGTGACGAGCAATTAATTTCGTGCTCGTCGAACATTCGACGCTGTCTCTCGCGGAATTTCCTTCTGTTCTACGCGAGCCTTGCTCGATAACTTTGTGACGGAGGCCTCATTAACAGGTAGCCTAAATCACGGCGAAGATGCTGCTGTTCTTTCTCGTTACGAACCGGCCGAGAGTCTTAGAAATATGGTACAGAGTAGAAATTTTAATTGGTAGCGGAAAAATAAATAGTTACTATCCAATTAAATGAACTGTCGTCGAGTGAATCTATTTATCTGAATGTAATCTACCACATTGATTATAAAACCATGCTAAGATTTTTTATTCTTATACACGTACGAGGCATAAGATACGGTACGATAAAATCTCCTTAGAACAGTTAAACTTATAAACGATTTTGTTAGAATTTCATTTTCTTGTATATTGAGTTCCTGTTGTAAGACAAGATTGAAGTAGTTTTCTAGCACGTTTTGTCTTTTTCTGTTGAATATAATCTTCTGGGGATGAGAAGGATGAATCGTTTTTTAACACGATTTACAGATACGATATAGTTTGTTTCTTATCATATTATCATACGAAAATGAAAAATTCTTTAATGATTTTATAGCTATAACGCGGAATAAATGAAGAATCGTATGTTGGGAAAATCAGCGAGCTTTCGTTATGTCAATTAAATACTTAAAGCAACCTTCAGCCGAACACAATTTATCATTGTACGCTCCTTTGATAAAATAACGCGCAAAAGAGCGTTATCAAAGTGCAAAGTGAAGGACAAAAAGTGAAAACTAGGAATGTAACACATGGCCACGAATTTGGCAACGTTTAATTTCCGATAAGAACAGTTCACCGACTCATCAATTGTTTGTAGTGGTGCACGTAATGCCGGCTTCATATTTTACGCGATACAATTTACGACGGTCGCTGTTGTAAATAATCGCGCTGCATTAAAATACCTTGTCGCTGAGTCAGCGTTCGCGACGTTGTCGTATTCGTGGTTACGCCTGGCCAACCTTTTCGTTGTCTTTCTGCCGTACTTCCGTTCTCTGCATGGAATTACGTGTTGCACATTTTTCCCCCGATATATCCTTCGAGTGGATCTTGCAATGGAATTAAACGATCTGTCGACATCCGAAACGTAGCAACACGAGCATGGTCGATTAATATCACTCGTGGGAACGACGTTCTTTGAAATCTATCGTCGAACATCATGGAAACTCTCGTCGACCGTACACGATCGAAAGTATTGTTCGACTGATTGACACCGCCGGATGTTACGATTGGCACGATGATTGACGCCTATCCACGAGACGAGTTCCTATCGTGATAGCGATCAAGAAACGCGCAGTGGTCATTCCTAACGATTCTTATTCTCTACGTTAAAGTGTCTGAGCGTTACATTGGGTGATACATTCTCACCGATATCGTTATGTTTATACTTTCCATAATATTATTCTATTCCTTAGGATTTTTCTATTTTTCTTATTACATGTATTTCTATTCTATCGTCGAGTTCATGAAAAATTCTGCACACGATTCTATGAACCGTTCTATCAATGATTCTATCGGCGGTTCTATCGACGATTGGTTCGCGAAGATGATAGAGCGCGCATCTTTTACGGGCGATTTGACCGCGAAAGTAATTTCCCCGGCGGAAATTTATCAAGAATCTAATGTCGATGAATTATTCATCGGTCGCCTCGATTGCGTCTACCATCCGTGAGACTGTTCTTACGAGCGCCACGACGGTCTTCAATGGCAGGATCCGTGTGCTACATGCAGCGCTCCATCGACGTAATATCCTCTTATGTTTCTCATAAACTGTTGCAATTTGCGCGTTCTAACACCATTGACGTCTCTCGTGTCGGTTAGTAAGATTACATACTGCTAAACGTAACTTTAAGAGAAGATTCTACTGGTAATGTTTATCGGCCATTTATTGCTCGTACGATCCGCAAATTCACTCATGTGTAAGATTGCTGGCTTACGAAAGTACTTGAACACTTGCCATAAAAAACTTTTACGTTCGTATTGTATATGTTATATGAAATACTCTGCAATTTTATTAGCGTTGTAACGATACACGAATGTAATGGTTACATAGGTAAAATTTGAAACCAATCTGAAAATGTATAATACACAAAAATTACAAGATATGTAAACATATATTTATTGAAAAATTAATATACAAACAGTACGTCTTACATCTTACGACACGTTTTAAATATATAGGTTATATATAGTATACCACTCGACATTGAGGCTGATTGATACAATGCATAATGGACTATGTAAATACTTTTGTGATCTCTGAAAAATATATACACACTCGTATAAAAGTCATGTACAAATGCTTTCGCAGATTTATATACTAATAGAATCAAGTTCGTGAGAGAATGATACGGATATCTTTCATCGACAGTTCGCCACACGTGTCGATCCGTAAATTCATTCATTTGTATGTATCATTCGTACGCATTGTACAAGCAATGACAAATTGCTCGGAGCTCTCTATCAGTATTCTGTATCGCCTGCCTCAATGAACCCCGTGGCACGTGGCTGTTTCCACGGCTGATAAGATCACGAATCATCTATTCAGTTGATCAAGCTGGCGTGCGCTCTTAATTCGCACTATCAACCGATTGCTCTTAATGAACCGGCTGATTTCTCGACAGGCAACGAAAACGAACGTCAATTCCCATGATCGCTTCCCAATAATACCAGCGTTATTCTTATCAGCAGGTATTGAAGCCGCGCGAAAATCCAAAGCGCAGAGTTCCGTGCACAAGCGGCAGTCAGTGTAAGTTCATCTTGTTGAATGGGAAACGGGGAATGATCGGATAGGTTCGTTTATGCATCTTAATCCGGGCATTGTTGGCACGATTAGAATTCGTGAATCGCAAACGAGGACACAATATCTCGCGAGACCTTCCCCGGTGAATCGAAATCCGCGGCATAAACGGATCAGGAAGATTATCCTGGATCGTCGTCTGGCTAGGGTCGGCCTTTCATTTGTGCTTTCTCGTCGAATTCACGCGCGAGCATCGTCTCATTCTCTCTACGAATCTGCGCTGCGTGTTGAGTCGTCGAGACGAATCTAGTTAGTTCTGCTACTTTTTTTTATTTTCTTTTTTATCGTTCGATCGTCCAACGGGACTCGGGGCACAGGTGAAAGTTGCGCTAACAAAAGAAAGAATTCGGTTTCTTCTTGGAAACGATGTCGGACAGCATTCTATCTCGGAGGTAGTGGTAATTGAAAAGTTTACGGGATGTCGCGGTTCGCAGCTGGACGCGGAAAGAACTTGCAACTGTGGAATTCACGGTATCCTTGTTCCGTTGTGTCGAGTTCGCTGTTTTAATTATGTATTTACTTACTCGCTCGTTCATCAACAAGTATAAGCACTTTGGTATCGTATACACAGCCAGTAAAATATTTAGAATTACGTTTCTGGTTGTATCTGTTTATATTAAATTCCCTATTAACGTGGTGTTAGTCGAGGGCTATGTGGGGAAAGTATGCTAGTCGACTGCTTGATTTTTGCGCCACTTGATGGCTAGAAAGATGGTATTTTAATACGAAATGATTGAAAAGAGTAATAATCTGGTCGAGGCATACTGCGTTCTTCTGAACGTAGACTATTGATATAGTCATTCTATTGGACTGTTAAAACGATCATTTTTGGAAATTCTCACTTATCGAAAATATTTTGTATCTCATTGTAAACTTCCACAATGAAGTATTAATTTCGACGTTGGTTGTTTTCTGAATCTAGACAATCGCGACTTCATAGAGGACGAGACTCGTGTATTCGGCGACGAATCCAAAGAGAAGCCCACTGGCTGAGAAAACTTAGGACTCGCATCGATTCATCTTTACGGATCGCGTGTTTGGCAAAGTTTGCCACCTCCGGAACAAAGGCGCCACTCCCGGAATAAGAAAAGTAATCACCGCTGTAACCAGTCCGTGAAACTTTTCCTCCAATGCAGGAATCGATGGCCGACCGAATTTTTCTCCTATCTAAAAACCACGTCCGTATTATGAACGTTCTGTGTTACAAGTACATTGTCATAGTAATCTTTGTTCCGGCGAGTTTCAAACTTTTGAGCTTGTCATTTTTCTCCGTGTCGAGTCCTCGCTTACACAGACTGAAAAATAGCAGGATTCGTATTTTCCTAAATCGTTGGGCAAACGCGATCTACCAATTTAGTTATTTTATGTATATCAATTATTCATGGATGTCAAACATATAACAGACAAAATAGTTGCTAAAAATAAATGAAAGAAACGAGGAAAATCCTATTTAGAATTCAGAAATTGACTCGTTATTCTTATAATACTGTAATAAAAATTGTCTTGAAGATAATCATTGACGATAATCTTTCGTATTAATTTATATTGGAATTTCAATTTGTATTGGAAATTTTCAACGATTGTTCCTACTATATTCGGCAGAATAAGTAGATTCGGACAGTGTCTGAGCCGGCACTACTGTTATTGGCTTTAATCGTGATATTATACTGTGATATAGCCAGTTTAATTGAAATATAATGAAATCTTTGTTTAGTTTTTATGTAGATACTATCTACAAATTTTTACGATTGTTTTGAGATTATGTCTATATATATTACTATCAATATTCTATGAATATCAAATATATAATACCATAATGATTAAAGTATATTGTACGAGAATTTTTTAACAAGAATCCACTATATTCACCTGATTTGGTTCTCTGTAATTACTTTCCTAAGTCTCCAAATTCCAATCAAAGAATTCGTAATAAGGACACTACAACTATAGAAATCTATTCACTTATTAGTTAATCATTTTCAGCTTTATATTTACATTGAACAAACACGCGTCGAATAAAATGAATTATCAGTTACTAATGAATGAATTTACTTAAATGAAAATATTGAGAATCTTATTACTTTTCAAACAAGCTATGTACACTTTCGTTAATGCGAACCAATAGTACACTTGTTTGGATTTCGCGAACAAAACTTCGGTCAGAATATTTAACATTCAGCGGAGAATAAAAAAAAAAAGAAAGAAAAACGGGTAAGCCAATTCTTTTGAAGACGGGCCAAATTCTAGAGCGTGTCGGCGGCTTGTTCGCGACCGTGTTTTAATACTATCGGAAAACACGGCTAAGGGATGTCGGATGGTAATAAAATTTTTCCCTCGATCGGTGCAGTTCGTGTCCCTTTTTTCGATTCACCGCATATAGTCGCGGGATTTTGTTGGTACGGTTCCAAGTGGGCTGCGAAAAAAGTCGTCGGGCGACCGGTAGATTTAGCTCGATTCCAACGTCGGCTTCTTCCTCACGACTTCATCGTCTCTGTACCCCGAGCAAGATGTATCTACACTACAACGATAATTTCTCGGTTATTAAAGCGTAGAAACCGGAACTAATTCTCTTGGAATTGCTGGAACGTCCATCGAGCGCGTTTCACCGGCAGAAGCATCGTCGTTCCTTCCGCAAGACAGATTCTCTCTTATGTCTCTAAAAACGAAGAAAGATTAGCTCGTTGGATGCTTTGCATAAGTTCTCCACATCACATTCGATCGCGCGTTAACGAGTTCCCGGGCAACTGAACTTCTCCATTTGGAACACGAAGGAGATAGATCACCGATGCTCATTAACCAGCGTTTATTAGTCGGTAAAAAATGTCGAAAGCGGAGCGCAGGAAGAAACGTGACACGAGTTCCTCTGTAATTTCTTTCTCCGCTCGCTACGTGTAGAAAGCGGTTCCCGTGTGTATAATTCTCGGAGCATCGTGAGTTACCGAGAGGGGAAAAAATTCCGTACGGATTTTAATTAATCAACGGAAACGAGGAAGAAAGGAGGAAGGATAATAGAAAGAAGGGAAAAAATAGAAGGAAGGAAAGGTAAGACTTTCGACGATGCAATTATCGTCTCGACGCAGGGGGCCGGGTATATCGAAGCGTGACATCGGAGTGCATCGAAGCGCTCCTTGGCTCGGGCAAATCCCATGAAGAAACGAGGAGAAAGAAGCTTCCCTCTGTGCTCGATAACTCTCGATAACTGGTCGTGGCCCGGTCCGTAGAATCGGCCACTGTAGCGAGGAACAAAGGAGCTGCGACGTCGACATTATCTCGATCAAATAAAAATGCCCGAGTCTTTCGATACACTTGACATAAATCTCGCGAACGATAAAGCGATACTGCGGTAACGAGCAATACGTCCGATCGTTAATGCCAGCGCCGTGTTTGAAACTAGAAATATCCCGGTCGTGGGGAACTCCGGCCATTTCGCGGAACCATTTTCCGCCGAGCTTTCCGACCGCCTTTGTGGTCGTTCGCTTTCGAACCTCTTCGCTACCTTTTTGCGTTCGATTAAAACGAACCGAGAGAAAGAACCATGTTCTGGATCGCGGTCTATCGTGGTATATGTATTGACGAGGGTAAAATGATTTTTAAATGGAACAGGATTTCCGAGGTCTGCTGGGTATACAATGGGCAAAAAGTGTGCTGTGTAACTCGCTCCGAATGCCGGGAACGTTTTATGCCTTAAATAACGAGCCACGTCGAATCCTTCGATTTTTCATCTAAACCGCTTTAAATCTAAATTTCGAGAAACTCCTGGTCAGAAGGCGAGTGATCCACGAGGGTGAGCTCGGAATAAATTACAGCGCAAGTCGTCCAGTAATTTTGACCCGGAACAGGTCGTGTTCCCCCGTGTGCACGAATGAGAAGTTCCTTTCACGTTCGGGTCTCGGCGATCGATAATCGATGATCTATTCCGACTGTGACGTACACGATTGCACTACCGGGATAGATTGAACCAGCAATATCACGGAATATGGTGGAATCGATCGAGAGGGAAGATCGGACTAGACTGACGCAGAGACCTTCGACTTCGAGACGGATCTGATAGCGAATTGAACTCCGCTTTTACCTGAAATTCGTTTATCGAGTTCGTAGGGTGCAGCCGCGTGCTTTCTATGCCGACCAGAGATACATACGGCTACACCGTCAATTTCATCAGTGCGCTTCATGGATTTGTGAAACGCTTCGCTATCGCGTGGATACCCACTACGTTCGAAAATCTTTTTTGCGCCAGACAGACGAAATTCCACGGGTGAAATAAAGGGGAAACTTGAAAAGGTTGCTCTTTGTTTAATATTCGTTTCGCGCGTGTCGTCTAATCCTATTTAACACTCGCGAACAAAGCAGCTGCTGCGTCCGTCGTTTATGAAATCCACTGTAGAATAATACGAATATCTGTACAGTGTAATAGCAGCACTTTAGCTGCAAAAATTTCTAAGCACTCGCGAGAAATTTAACGATGTACACGATGGCTCTGCTGCTAGCCTTCCAAATAATTTTTATGCTTAGACGTTAAATCTTAAGCGTTTGTATAAACTTTTTTTGGTAGGAGGAAAATTGTCATAGATCATCGATTTCGATGAATTTCATTAGAGACAAATTGTCTGCGACTAAGCGAGTAAACAATAGTAATTACAACGTCTAGTCTTTTCGCACATGTGTTTTTCCTCTTGTCTCTCGATACCATCGAAAGCAACAATCCAACAAATTTTTCTAATGTATCAGAAACATGGATGGATCGTTTCAACGTGTCAGCAAATCTCCTTACGATTCTCTTTGGAGAAAAAGCGATCTTTCATGCCGGACGAAACGCTAAGTCACTAACGACGTTTTCTCTTCCCGTATCTTAGGATCGTGGCGGTGAAATCTCAGTAGAGGGAATTGTGTATCGCAGCAGGGCAACGAATCCTCCGTTATTTACGTAGGTAGCGGAGACGAGTCACGGCAGAGTCACGTACCAGGAGGTTTCAATTTTCTCTAGGACTTTTTCCTACTGGCAACGTCAGATGAGAAAAACGCAACTCATCTTCGAAATATCATGCTGGCCGATGTCCAAGAGCCACGTCCATTTTCAGAGTGCATTTCTTCGGTGTAATCAGAACGCCGTAGTCGATCAATCGAACTGAACCGGGCCAATAGGCCCGTTGAGATAATGGGAGACCAAGTCGTGCGTATGAAACTACGTTAAGACACAGAATGCTTGATATTTTGGACATATCTATAGTTTTTGTTCTGCATTGCCTGTTAGAGTTGATAATCGTCTACGTACAACGAAATCTACGTTTTGAACTACGTTAACACTTTGCCACTGAGATACACTGAGATAAATAGGTGTTTAAGTAAGCTTCGACTATTCACTGTTATAATACGATATCAGGTTCAAAATAATAAAACAGTATACATTATTCATATTTGGTGATCCTTGTTAAAGAATTGAGGCTTTATTTAGCGTTGAAATTAAGCTTCGTTATCAATACAATCTGTCTTCAATGGGTTAAAATTAGGTTGGAGTTTGGTTTAATCGTCAAGTCTAATAGCATCGAGGGTCTGTTATACAGAATATTGCACGTAATTGTTCCATATCTCTTAATTGTTTCACCCCTTTCTTCTTAGTACAACTAATTAGGAAAAGAATTTAGTCGATTTTCTTCCTGCACGATGCAGTACTCAGGAGAGTTTAATTTACAGCACCCTTTGGTGCCTGCTGTTTTATCTTCCTAAATCTTATGATACAAAGAAACGAACAACCATTTTGAATGTTGGAATGTCTGTTTGTTGTCTGCTTGCATAATACTCGCAAACATGTTCTGTAAAACGTGTACATCCCTTGGAAAGACAGTATTGTAGATATACAAAATTATTTTTGTAGCTTTCGAGAACTGCTGGTAACTTTGTTAGATACAACATTCGCGAGAATATCGTAAAGTAGTCGTAAAATGTTTACTAATAACTTGCGAGTTTATGCTGATCGTGAACACACATATTTGATGGTGAGGGAAGATCGTCTTTTTACAACAATAACACGTAGAGTAGGTTAACGAGCAATGATTCTCAGTAATCACTTGCATTTGTTATTTTCACTCGGCTCTAAATTTGCTCACGCTTGGTCCTTCGAGTTAGAAAAATAGATTTAATCGATAGTATCGTGCGATATCCATTGACCAGTGCCACGATCCAAAAGTTGTTACCAACGAGTGTTATGTACCGATAAGAATGTCAGCGTGTCGCGTCACATTTGTCGTCTCAAAGAAAGAAAGATCTCTCCGATGTGGTTTATGAAAGGAGATCGATCTCGATGCGCCTAAATACGAGGCTCGCAGATTCATCCAACTCTCGTCAGAGTCACACGTCGACGAACGAGTTCCTGAGGGATAGACTGCCATTGAGAAGGAACACGTCCGATCCGATTCGTCTCGTAGGCAAAAGGTACCATTGAAGCCGAACATTGGCGCAACAGTCGTATCTTTAGGAAAGGTAAAAAGCAGTCGACAGATTGTTACACGTAACCGGTGACAACTATAGCCGCCCTGGTTCCAATGAAATTAATGGGAACGAATTCAGTAGAATAAGGATCACAAAAGAGTCTATACTGGGAGCAAAGAATAGGCGTCAAGAGTCTATAGAACATCGGACGAACTTATCGATCTCGGTTTCCTTTTTCGTCGCTGAAACGACAACGATTTATTTACAATTTATCCTGTCACTTTATTCCCAAGTGGGAATAACGCGAGAGTGTGAAATCGGCGCGGTGGAATTCGAACATAAATCGAAGGCAAGTCTATAGGTAGAGAAAGTATCGATACGAAGATAACGCGGTCGTTTTAGCGCGTGAACCTTAATTAGGGGGATTAGAGTAGCAGAGCAGGCAGTTCGAAGGAAATGGGAAATCGATGGCCCGGAAAGTGTGCGTTCAGTGTACGGGATATGGAGTGCTGGAAGTTACGCTTGGATCGTTTGCTACTATTGTATAGAGAGAGAGAGAGACAGAGAGTTTAAATAGCGGCGTTAAATCAGATTATTCCCGAAGCAAGGGTGAAACACGAGGAGTTTGATCGTTGAGGATCTTGGAGAATCCAGATCCTCAATCTGTGAATCGCGACCTCTAAGAAGATCGTAATATCCTTTCTAAAAAGGCCACTGCGCTCACGTTAAGAATGTCGGGAATACTAAATTATATTCATTAAGATAATTCTATACTAAGCTAGAATGGTGTTTCGAAATATCCATTATTAAATTCTCTTTACCTTGTTCAGAAAGGTTTTTGTTTTATGTAGAACGCTGTAAAAGGAAATCGCACAACTCATCGTCAGAAAAGTTCGATTCGGTAGCGTAAAGAAATCGCGATCTGAGAGAAACGTTTATAGAGAGCAATCTGTAAACGAACACGGTGGGAACGTGTTGGGAAGGAAAACACCGTTCAATGACGCCGCCTCTCGATTTTTCATCGAGCATCCCGTTCTTTCCCACTTTCGATTAGTACACAACGAAGGCGTCCGATTGAGACTTCGTCGCGTCCCTTTACCCCAATGACGCCTGTGCTAGAGATCCGAAATTAATCCTCGATAATTAACCTGGTACAACTGCGAGGTTCGAGCACGAGCTGCTTTGCTCTCAAGCGCCTACCACTCGATGAGATTTCCGGGGAATTGAAAAGTTCTTCAAGAGTACTGTTCTAGTCGACGAAAAAAAAAAAAAAAAGAAAGAACCGAGGCGAAGTTTGGAAGAATATCACGACTATCGACGCTCTTTATGCTAGTGCTTGGAGAAGCAAACAGAAGCTCTTTAACCATTCGTGAAATCTTCCGATCAGATTTCTGCAATTTATGATGGCAAATACCTTTACTGAGAATATATGTGGGATTTGTGTATTTACATAATAAACGGAACGCGAAAAGAAGCGTAATGAGGGTAGTTAATATAATTTTTTCAAAACTAAGAAGACTAAAGTATCTCTTAAATTTAAAGATTATTACATTTGATACTTTATGCACCAACGAAGATATACAATGAAAATTAAAAAATGCATGCAATTCATACAGTTCGTAATATGCATCAGATGCCATTATTAATAACAATAGATTTTCTATGGTTTTTAAACAAAAGTAATTAAGAGCAATTGTAATTATATTTACAATTACAATGATATACGCCAACTCTACCGATTTGTTGTACGTCGTTATGATTCGTACAAGAGTCTCACATTAAACTTATTCTATTTTTCAATGATTCACATAAAATTCTCTAGCTTTTCCATTATACTTTTAATTAGACTTTTATTCAAGACTTACTTTTATTTGAGATTTCACACGAGTACACATTTACGCATATCCTCGCCAAATCTCTGTATGCATCTTTCGACAAATGAAATGTTTGTTTCGCTATCTATCGACATGCTAAGTTAAATATTTTCTCGTGTGCTCGTGGATACATTTAGAAAATAAAGTTCAAAGTGCATCATTAAAGGTTCTTATCACGTGCCGACGGAAAGCATATTTTCTAGGTAAAACGCGGCACGTTTGCGAACAAATATTTAATCGAAAGGGAACGGAATTACTTAGATATAATCTCTTGCGAATGTTCGTTTGATTAAAATCACGCGAAGTAACACGTGCCATGGAATTTTTTGAATTCTATCCAAGGAAAGAAATTGGTGAATGGTTTCGCTGGATATTTCTCGAGTAGAGTACATGGCGTCGTCTCACATTGGACTCCTATTACTCTGGTTTCTCGAAATGGACGACGTCGGGAGCCTATCCAGCTAGATACGTCTGGAATTTCGGCAGACCCATACGCGGATTCCAGTCATGTCACTCACGAGAGCAATGTGGATGAGTGGAAGAGACGTGCCGAGGGATCGACGAACGTTTGTCCCCGTTCAGACGCGATTTCGCAACCGGTTGGATGCAAAACCACTAAGAATTCGTTCTCGTTCTGCATTCGCTACGAGTTATCTTTATAACATGCACATGCCGGTCCTCGTTAAACGCCACATTTGAATTTTTACCATCAAGGAAAGAAAAATTCCAAAGGTGTCTCTCGTCCAAGAGAAAATTTGATTTTTGTTCGTCGAGATTTTCGAATATGAATTTTATTCGTCCGTCGATTGATTCCAGTTTGCTGTTTGTATAAAACGCAGGCTTACGAAAATATTCGAACACACGAGAACACCTTCTATGAACACTATCGGTGGTACATGAAACGTCTTGAAATTTCGTTAGCGCTGTTACGACGTACGATTGCCATGAGTATCTCGATAAATTTTGAAACGAATTCGTACGAATATATATAGAAATATAAAGAAACTACAAGATATTTAGTATACACGTATAAAAGTATTTAAATAATCAATTATCCGTTATACAAATAAGCCTCAAATTTCAGTAGGACCATACTTAACATTTGTTGTATGCTTAAGTTAGAATAGTTGAGAATATTTTGATTCTTCATAGATCATGTTGCTCTTGTATCTCATACATGTGATTCTGTTACAAATTCTTGCATCGTTATCTTGTATGAATACGAAATCGTGGTCGATTAATCGTTTCCTTAATAATGTAAATCAATCGTCGTGTTTTATATATGGAACCAGAAAGTACCTTGATATCTATGAACGAGAGTAGATAACGTTTTATATAAGAATACAGTTTATCAATATCGAAGTATCAGGAAGTACATAGACCGGTTAGATACGAGGGGAAAAGTTACGATATTTGGAATGGTTCGGCCGAGACCCGATGGAAAAAGCAGGCTTGTTATCGAAACGCGGCGGCGGCGAGCGAGCGAAGTGAAAATTTGCCTCTGTCGAAATGCATCATATCCGACCGCGTTGTTATTGGAATAGCCCACTCCTGTTTCATCATTCCCACGAGCAATCCTTTTTACCTGCGCAACGAGAGAATCTCGCGCGTGTAACTACAGCACGAACATAAAAAGTGATAAAAACCCAAGAGGACTACGAAAAGAAGGAAGAAAAGATAAAAAAAAGAAATCTGTTGCTTGTGTTAAACCGAAAGAGCAAATCGTCTTCTATACTCGTCTCTTTGTTGTGCTATCCTTGACGCTTATACCGACCAGAGAATAAGCGAGATTCACAAGAAAAGGAAAAAGATAATACCTCCATCCGGCATCGAATCCGCCTCGCATCTGCCCGTAATCTGTCAAGGGAGTCGAGAGGATTCTACGTCGTCTTCAAGGTTATCGATCCTCGAGAACTTCGCTGGAAGAGGATGGCCGTACGAAGAGAGTATCGCTGCGTAAAGACTGTTTCTCTCCTTTTCGGGATGAGGTTCGCGCGACCCTTCCAAATTCCTCTCTTTCTCCACCAGTTTCAAGGTCACCCTGTACTTCACCCTCTTGGAGAGTTGCTCTTAAGAAGCAGGTGTTGAAGTTAGGGGATGTCTGTCAGAGGATGAAGAAGGTTCGTCGAAGAGCGGAGATCGATCGACGATCCTTCGACAAAGTAATTTCGGTTTAGTGCGACGAACTGAAACAAAACGGAGCTGCCCTACGAGTGTCCCTTTAATAGTCAAGGTCAGCTGTGGTAGAACTACCGCGATACAACAACATTCGGCTGCGGAGTCATGTAACCGCGACGCGATATGTTTGGAGGGGAAATGTGCGATCTTATCGGGCGAATAGGTGTGAAATTGTAATAAATCAGTGCTATGGCGATGATAACGTTCGAGAAAAGAGACGAAGAGAAGACTGTTAAGGAAAGGAGGACGAGAGAGGTAGACAGGTAACGTAGACGAAGATGAGCGAAAAAATTAGCCGGCATGACTCCGGAGGTGGTGGCAGGCACAGGTTGCACAACACGCAGTCGATGGGCGGAAGAGAGACGAGAGAAAGATCGAGCGAAGAAGAGAGAAGGAGTAGCCGGAGGTGGAGGGTTGACCATTTCGGGAGTGTCGGAGGTGGCGGCGCACGGCTGATCGATGCAACAGCAGCGCCGCTACGTGCAAAAGGGTAGGAGGCGTAGCGTAGTCGAAGAGAAAGGGCAGAGGGTAGCGTTCGTCGACGGTAGAGAGCCTCCCTTCTACCGTATGTCGGCCTCCTCCGTATCCCTCCGGTTCCCTCCCTCGGACCGTTGCACGCGTACTAACCGATCAGCGCGCGTTGGGCTTCGCTGTTGGACTCCGTGCATCCCCCTCCAAGTCTTCCACCACCGCGAATTTTCAGATAGGGGTTGCTTCGACGCGACGCGACACGACGCGACGCGCGCCCTCTCTCTTCCTCCATTCTCCAACTATCCCTTTCTCGTTTCTACATCCTCTACCTCTGTCCTCTCTCTTTGTCGCTCTCGTACTCCCTCCCTCGCGGGCTCAGTTCTCGCCTGAAGACCGTGCGGTGTACAGGTGATCCGGCTTGTGCGTATTCAACCCTCTCTACGCTTGAGTTTGTCCGCCTGCTGATCGAGATGACGTGCTGCCGCGTTGCCACGAGGAGGACGCACGCTCTGTCCTGCCGTGTCGTCGACGAGGTGCGCTTCCTTCTCCTTTTTCTATTCCTCTGCAGATCCTTCTCGAGGGCACGCGTTCCTTCGTCCGCGTTGTTCCGGTTGTGTGTCGTGTGGTCGGCCTTCGAGTGAACATCGAGCAAATAGCCAAATCCTGACAGGTTGCCAGTTTTTTTGCACGCGAATTTTCTTCCTAGTGTTCATTCCTGCTTGTTTCGCTCGTTCTTCGATGCACGGCATTGTTTCTATTGTACCAGGAATTGCAATACGAAGATCGTGCAGGCGTAAGATCCTGTGCGCGAAGTGACTCGATATTTTTCCTCTGTGAGCCTGCTGTCTGGACGTCAGGTCTCCTTTGATGTTTCGATCGCAGGGACGGGACGATGAATCCGTTCGAGATTGTGCAGGACGTAATAATTCCTCTGAGATGAGTTTTCGATCACGTGGGTGGATGGTCGGCGGCGATACGGGCCTGTGTCTCGATGATTGCGCTAGCCTTTGAGAGTCCGGAAAGTATCTCGTTACTAACGTGACGGTCTAGTTATTGCAGCCTTTTCTTTTAATCTCGTTCCTTCAAGGAAGGTCCTTTCATCGTTTAAGGTAATTAGAAGTTCATTCGATAAAAGCACTCGCTCAAAGTACCTCTTTGGATATTCAGACTACGAAACATGTAGTAAATTTGCATTAAAAACGAATCACACGATTTTTGGATCACGTGGTCACAATATGATGCTCGCGATATTCCAACTTTCCCGTCGCGTTTATCGTGCCGTGACGAATCATCCGCACACCTAGTGATTATCGAGATACTTGGTCCAGTATCATCTTTGTCGTTCTTCTCAATTAATAGGTTAAAGGCGTTTATTTCCAGAGGCGCGCAATTAACGTGATTAATACTCTGGCGAATTATACATTCGCGTATCCCGGGACAGAATGATTTATCCTTGGCGTACGTAAGCACCGGTATTAAGCAGCTAGGTGATTCTCACGGTGCTCTCTAAATAATAGGGAGCGCTAAATTGGTTCTTGGTCTTGCGGGATCTAGCTACGGTGGAATTCACGACTTCACCAGCGTTTCGCTTTTTTCGCAACTTGTGCAACTTATCCCACCCACGTGTCTTTAAATTGGCTTAACCGCGAAGCTTGTTCCCGTTTGGAATCTCGTGCATCCTTTTCAAATTTAATATCTTTAAACTAGTCGCTCGACGGAACGTTAGATTTTTTTTATTCAATGTAGCGGAACGATCCGTGGGCGAGAAAAAACAATGAAGCTTACAAGATAACCGATGAAACGTCTGGAAAACTGGAATACCGGTTACACGCGTCACGCGTCAAAAGAACGGAACCATTGTGCTCCATTTCTAAGGCCTGACGGAAGCTCGATGATTCGTTCGCCAGCTGGCAAGGCCGGCTCGCCGTCGACGAGTCTGTTTTTAGCCGAACACGTGAATTAGCTATCCTCGACCGAGCAAACGATCGGTCGGTTGCTTTTCAACTTCTTTCTACGTTTAACTCGTATCGATCCATTCCCCGTCTAATCCTTTCAGCACTTTGTGTCCGTATATTCCTGTCGACGTTTCAATTTATCCTGGGCGCTTCTGCCGCCTGACCACGTGTCGAAATTGTCCTCTTCAACCGATGAACTTCCGCAGAAACGTCAAAGACAATTTTCTCATTAATCTGACACAGCCTGAGAACATTCGACGATTGCGGTTGGATTCTCTTCCTCCGACTATATCTTCATGTAGCAGTCGTCGCGGTTGGCAACGGTGACGGCGCCATCGATGTCACAGACACGCTATAATCCACGAAAATTAGGAGAGTGTCCGGTAGATCGTGAAGGTCACTGGTCCAAGCACTCTCGTGGACGAACGTGCCAGATTCAAACGATTTTACGATAAATCTTTCGTTATACGCCCTCGTTAACGCGTTCGCATTGAAACGCCACAATCCGATGGTTTGACGCACGAGCGAGCATACCAATCACATTTAACGGAATACGCGATCGCGAAATTTTTCCAATCGAACGCGACGTGTTATTCCAGCATTCGCATGCTGCAATCGCGTTCTCTGCTCGGATCATAATTAATCCAGCTGGATTCGACGCGTGGACGAAAAGCACACAATCGCGGGGGGTTGCGTGGAACCTCGCGCGCTTTTATCGAGTGGTTTTCCGCGCAAAAGAGTTTTCGAAATACCCTTGAGCGATCGTCATTGAACCGACCTTTCTATACAGGCTTCGATCATAAAGAGCTTGCTATAGAGTACAGAAGACGAAAGGTATACAAAGCAGTCGAAAACAACGATCAGAGACGCGTACATTGTCCGATGAAAGGTGGGGTTAAATCGACGATTGTCTCGAGAATTTCCGGGCAAATGGTACCGCGACAGAAACAACGGCCATCATCGTGGCTGTATTCGGCACGCGGACGTTTATCGGGCAACGGATAACGCTCCGATTGTCGTAACGCGTCCCAGCTGCACGTCTACGATTTTATCGTACCTCCCATATTCCCATCGGTAAATAATTCTTCGTAATTCTTTCGAATCGATCGCGTTCTTGCTCGGGAAAAATCATTTTCCCCGCTGTTGTTCTTCGTCGATATTGTTCCGGAACTATCGTGTTTTTTTTTTATCGTCGTACGATTTTTTTCAGCCGAATAATTAGCGCAGTTAGCGAAGCGTGAAGAACTCGCACGATGACAGTAAACTATGTCAGTAATAAGATTCTATTAAAGTTAGAATGAAATATTAATTTTACGAGGCTCGTTAGTGAGTTATTAGTGTTCTTCTAGAGAAACGCTGTATAGCTTTTCTCGGAAGTAGGAAACTGTATCATTACCAAGTTTTATTAGCTGTCCTGGGATATTTGAATTTTTACATGTCAGTCTCGACCTTAGTTTAGCAAATAAAGAAAATCGTAACGTATTAAGAAAGTGTTCGACGTACAACTGAAACAAGAAATTACGTATGGCAGATTCTTCGAGTTTTTTAAAAATTAGAAATATTTTTGACGTCAGAAAAAACGTTGCAGGATTCGTGTCAGAATGGAATATTTAATATTGCACGAGGATCGTTATCGGATTATCAAAACTCTTCCAGGCTTATAATATATGATTTTATCAGAAAATAGAATTTAAACAGCAAGAGCGCTTTTTCTAGTAAAACCAATACCGTTTTTCCATCATCAAACGCTTTCCCCTTTTCATAATATTTGTATTGGACGATCGAGCGTTCTTTCGAATACCGGCGCTTCAATCAGCTTTGTTTGCGTTGACACAACCACTATCACCAGTAGCGAACACCAAATACCGCAAACATTACAGTAGCAGTTGTACAGTTACGAAGTCTTGACGTCTGAAGAAAGGCAATCGAATCACCATTGACCAATATTTTCACGATGGCGTTGAATTAATAGCGGAAGGTTATAGCGAACGCTGGGCGTAATGCAAACGAGTCGATGCACTTTCGTGCAGGATGGCAGGCCGCGTGCTCTGTTTCAGCTTTCACGATATGCCGTTTTCCGTGCTGTCGTGGTCGAAAGTCGCCAGTAAATTTTCCAACGGTTGGCAGTTGGCCAGACATTTTTATTACGGCATACGCCTCACGGAATGTTTCCTGGTCTTCGTCGCTAACTAACGCCATTTCCTGGACGTATCGTTTCCACCCTTAGCGTTGCTAGCCGCTCCTTACACCGATAGCGCACGCTCGTCCCGTGCTTTATGGAAACGACCCAAACTTCTCGATCAGTTTCTCCCTCTAGCTCATTCCACCCTTATATTCTCGTAAACGCGTTTACATCGAAGTTACGTGTGGCCGCTGCGGCGGTACACGTCGGTTACGAGGGATTTGTAGGCCGCGCTCGTGAGCGTGCAAATCGGTCTACGTGTAAAGTTTTTATCCAGAACTATCTTCGTGCACGTTGTTCGCGATGGTGCTCCGCCGTTCCACCCTACGCGAGGACGAGCTTCCTCCTCGACCGTTGTAACCGCAGCGTTTAATTATTTCAAGCTGGCTGCTCCTTGGAGATAATGTTTCTTGATTTTACCAAAGTACACGGTGAAATTCGAGCTGTATTTCTCTTACTACATACATATGAAATGTAGGGGTTGGATAGCGTGCATCTGCCGTGGGAATTTTAAATTTCAAGATAAGCCTGTCAGGATGGTAACTGGTCGCTCGAGCATAAGATCCCCGTAGTCGACCACGCATACATATTTCCTTCCTCTGCGTTTATTTCGTTTAATTTAAACGTTGAAACAATAGCTGTAGACGGGGGTCGGGTAACGATGTAGTATCGAGCGATTCTTGCGACGGTGGAACCGCGGGCTACGGGTTCCCTAGAAGCAGACGACGAGGATGTCGACGTTGGAAGCACGTGGCCAGGATTGGTGAAACGTATCCGACGAATACGCCAAGCACCGAGTTGAACGTGCGAGTTCGAGTGCGTTCGAACTTGGTGAACGAGGGAACAGAGGAGGAAGTTAAAGAAGAAGAAGGGTGGTCCGTAAGGGCCACGGCCATGGGGGAGGCAGTATGTTCTCCGAGCTGTGCAGGGAGACTTTGCGGAAGGCAGCCGTGTGCTACAGTTCTGGTCGTGCAGGAAGTTCATCACCATCACCACCAACGTCTCCGCCGCCATCTCCCGCCAAAGAAGCAAAGACTACTGCCAACGTTGACCTGGCAAATGTCCGTGACGCCTGCCACGAAGCCAGAGATTCAGGGACCAGCGGAAGAAGATCACCGCAGCAGCCGTCGTCGTCAGCAACGTGCACTACGGAGTTCCGTGACTTCACAGGAAGGAGATCGCCCACCGCTTCAGGCGACTCCAGGGAGTACGTTTACAACCGTCGCGAAATGCTTGCCTCTCTGGTATACGATCGCACGTCGCGTTGCTTTTGATCTCGGCTCGTTTCATATTCTTATCTGTTTGTACAGATTGAATGACATGATAATCTAAAGAGGGATGAAGTCAAATGTCAAATGTTTATAAAGCACGTAAGCTTAAATGTCAATTGTCCGTGAATCAAGAAAATATGCAAAGGTATGCACAATTTGTTTGAGAAGTAAGGGAATTGCGAATATATTACGTCGAATATTGATCATATTTGTAAAAATTGTTCGTTTTATTCATCGTTAACGGTTAACCAATCATCGCCTTAATCTTTAATTTTATATGGTAAAAATTGTATATGGTATATAAAATACGCTAATTAATATATTCGTGTTATCTTGTTAAACGATCTCAGAACGAACACTAATCAATAATCGAAGGGATATAAATTTCATTCCTTCTCAAACAGACCGTGCGTATACATCTAAATAGAATATCACAGTGCATAAAGTGGATATAAAATAGTGCCGAACCAGACACAGTCCAAATCTACTTATTTCCTTTCCATCCGCAATGACGCAGTTCCTCAATGCGGACGATAATCTTTACGCTTATTGAAATCTTTCCATAAAAATTCAATGTTTTTCAAGCCAATCAAAGAATATCGTCGAGATCGAGCCACGTGGGGAATCGTACCGGAAATTCGATCGTTCCTACGAGGCCCGGGGGTTCGCGATTTCCGCGCGGCTAATTTAAGTTCCCGTCGAGATCGAAAGTTCGTTAACGATCGAATTGGCCGTCTGGCGAATGAAAGCGCGTAAACGTATTCCCGTCACGGAATCCCCAGGAAGCGTTCAACGGTGTCCGGCGATTTCGGGAAAAGATTGGGCTGCCCCGAAGCGAAGGACGGGAAGCGAGGTTCGGTTACGGCAGACACGAGGGACGGACGATCAGTGTCCCCAGAAAAGGGACGACAGTGGGAAGACAACAGGGGATCAAGCGGAGGATACGAGTATGGCCGACCAGACTCGAGACTCGGTAGACAATCCCCTGGATCTCCAGGATCGTCGCCCGAACCAGAGGACAACTCCTCAACTTCTGGCGACGAAGGTATTGTTTCTCTTTGTCGTTGATGTTTCCTTGCTAGCGTGCCATAGCACGTGCTACAAATAGAGCATTTATTTTTATGGAGAATAGATCGATATGAGAATAGTAGAAAAGCGTCTATGTTGGATTTTTCATTGTTTATACATCCTCGTTCACAAGTATTAAGACGCCTGCTGGTTTCGTACAGAACCCGATAACTGAACCAAATTGTTATAATTAATCAGCTAATATTTCGTATTTCGAATTTGTAGAATTTCGTATTCTGTACAAAATATAAGGCGTAAAATTGTGAAGGTTATTTGCAACAATTTCAGATGAGAATAATCAATTAACAATCATACGTTGGTGTTATCGTAACTTCCTGGTCTAAAATAGCCGAAAATATCTCAGATGAACTAAACAACCCGAACTTTATATCTGACATATGGAATCAGTCAGTGAATAAGGATATATAAAACTCGATAGAACATCTAATTACTATATTAATATAAATATATATATATTTACAAATCGAATAGTATAAATATCAAAATTGACTAAGACAATGGTCGAAGGATACGGCGTTTAATTAATTATCAAACTAAACAGATGACACTTGACACTGATGGCACTGATTGATCGAACGATTAAATCTAAATTCGTAAAATCTAATTCTTAAAATCGTGACCTACGACGCTAATTTTCAATCCATCATTTACGGAATGAAAATTGGGATGTACCTGAAATTATTTATAAAGCGATGTTACGTAAGTGGTATATGGTCTACAGTCTGAACAATGTGTGTTTATAAAATTTAGCCAGCATAATTGATAGGATCGTTAATGGCTTTAAGCAAAAACGAAAGTAGTTATGTGGGACAACTTGTCCGTCGTATTCGTCGTCGATACACGATAATTAACGGAGGAAATCGAGTTTGCCAAGCCAGTGGCCATCGTGATAGCTCCATCCAGGCAAATTAGCAGCGCAAGGACACGCGAATTGAGTTTTCGAAGTTTGTCCGGAACATATTCGCCATTTTTCTAGATATTTTTCCAAAGCTCGTTTGCAGTGGATGATAAATATTAGCAAACTTCGATTGGTAAAAAAAAATAAAGTTAAAGGAAATCACAGCATCCGCGAGAGTTCTCTCAGCTTCGTTTATCTTGTTCGTGTATTCGTCGCGGCACGAGTACTCGCACTTTAAAAAACTTGACTATCGCACGTTCAGAGAGCAAATATTCACTAAGTTTACGTACGTTCGCAGTCTTTTTTGAATTCTCGAAATTGTAGGCGGGCGCGTGAACAATTCACCAGCCTTTTTACTGCGCTAACGCGATTTTCGTTTCCCAGAACTAACTTTCCACGAGGGTTGTATGGAAGCTTTTATGGCATCAAGCAAACGCTTTCAATACGATTAAATGTTGAAAGGCGCGTGAGGTATTTAAATTTCTAAATTCCCAACTTTAAAAAATTTCAAATATTTTAATATGCAGAACATTAAATAATTAGATTTCCCTAGTTTCTAAATGTCACAATTTTCTAGTATTTAAATATTCCAACGTTAAGAATATTTGATTTTCCAGATTTTTAAATAAATCAAATATTGAAAGTTTTCAATTTTAAATGTCTTACGATTGGACTCGAATAAGAAGCTTTCCACTTATCGTATCGTCTAATCACAGATATACTTTTCATATGACATCGTTAAATGTATCACTGAGCAACTTTAGCGATCTCTTTAAATCATCTGTCGCCGATCTAACGATCCTTCAAATCCAAAGGTAGATTACGAACAATTAACTCACAGTCAGCTCGACTTCTTGTCGTCTGCGGTATCTCTGTGAGAAATTCGTTTGTGAAAGAAGAGCGCGATTTACCGCTACGGCAAACCAGCCGGAAGTTCCTTTCCCGCGACGCTTTCTTTGTCAGACTTCAAACGACTTTCCGCCTTTTTATCGAGCTACTCGTCGACGATCTTCTTTGCCGCGAAAATTTGTCCCGTTCCGGAAAGCGAAGGCGAAGAATTTCGTTCGATAAAATTCAGCTGATTGTGAGATACTCGGTGACTGACCCGCACAAAACAAATGAATCCCATTATCGAGTCTCTTTCATTTGTACTTTGCGTACTCTGCCATGGATGTTTATACGAACGTGTTCAGTAAGCAAACTTACATTGGCGTCTTAAATAATTTTTCGTATTTTCATTTTTCTGGGAACGAACGAAAGTTAAAGGCACACTTTCGCAAATTTCACTTCGTTTAATGCTTTGAAGTTTCCAGTGAAACTCGATACTTTCCTTCATATGATTTTGCATACACTGCATTACGTTCGCGATGGATTCAATGCTGTATGGTAACAAATATTCGTATGATTTTTCTGTTTTATAAAATTTAACATAAGTACAGTATCGGTCAGAAGCATTTCGACATCTATCCGTTACATGTATTGGAAACCTATAAGAAATTTTAGTTCATTTTGTATAATATAGAGAGAGAAGAAGTAACAGCAAAATATATATATGCGAGGAGTATTCATAATAATTTATATTGAATATATACAGTGGTATAATAATTCTCCCCGAAGAATTACTCGTATCGATTATTCAGGATCACATTAATCAAGCAGATAAAAACTAAATTACTATATATCAAATGTCTTTATGACAAATAATATGCCTGCTCACGCGCTATTTAAAAAAAGAAAAAGAAACAATTTCAGAGTAAAATCGGCACGATACGTATAACCTAAAAATACCTATCGACTCGAATCTACATCGCATTGGTTGTCAGCAACCGTGTTAAAAGTAGATATACCAAAGCGTTAGGAAATCCCAGGCCGTAAAATAACAGATCGCGGAATACCCTTTCGCTCGTTTCTTCGAAACTTTTCCCTCGACTAACTAAATCTAAAACAATTTCTCGATGTTCGTTCAATGCGTCGGTGCAACTAATCAACTCTGGAGTCGTATCTGTATCGCAAACGTTCACGTAATCCCGAAACAAATCACTTTTGATGTGACGTTCTATTCGATCAGGTCGGATAGGACAGGAATTGGGCCGCGATTCAACTTCTCGCCGTTTGAGAGTCGAAATTTTGCCACGCCGTCCGATATTTGTTTGGCCCAATTCGCTTCCTTTCTTTCTTTCTTTCTTTTTCTTTTTTTTTTTTTTTTTTGCCAAACGCTTGGCGAGTCTCGCCAGTAGCAATGCATAATAACGAATGAAACACGATGTTTCGATGTCTTCCGTTGTAATTCGAGCTGACGCAACTTCTTTTCGTTTCTGAACGAGACTGTTGGCTCGTTGCATCGAACGATTTCGATCCTGGCCGTCGAGAAAGCTCGCGAATATATGCGATGCGCTGGTCGGCAATGCCTTCGAGCGCAAGAGACGAGCTGTCTAGAATTCACCGAGATATTCGAGAGTACGAGGAGCTCCGCGTCGACAAACAATTTTTTATCAACGCCCGACGTGTTCTCCTATCGATTTTGGCTCGTAATCTCGACAAGGATTATGCGGAAGTGAGCGATACCCGTGTGGTGAGGGAAATCAATAATATCGTTGGACGATGATGCGCCAAAGGTAGAACGATAACGCTCCGTAATTGTCCTGTACTAATTCATACTTGTGAAGACTGTCCATTAAATGTACAGGAATGTTTACGATCACCGAAGCGTTACAAAAAGAAATCTCAGATCTAATGAACTTATAGCATTCAACAGGGAAGTGACAAATATTTGACCAATGGAAACTTTGAAGTAAATCTGCTTGGTATTATATCAAATCGAGTTTTTTCGAAAACTTATTCCACTGTATTTATATTATATTTCCTGCAAAACTTTATACTTGAAGTCGAATTACTTCATAACTGTATCACCATATTGTTCATGGCGCGCAACAATATCCGAGTCCTTGTTCGCTCTTCGCAGTCTTCCGACAACTCTGACGCATAATCTCCGACGGATTACGGAGGAAACATCGAAGATAAACGCGAATCTGAAATCGGAATTGGCACGGAACCGCGACAAAACCGTTTCGACGGTCGATGCTCGCCTTTGATCGGCGTAATTGTTTTGAAAGCAAGTAGTAACGAAACGTAGAAGCTAAAGCTTGTTGATGGAATAGGATGTTCTCTCGTGTCTCGCTTGAACGTCGTTACACGCTGGGATATCGTGTACTTACGCAGGGAAATAGAGAGAGGCAAATAAAAGATATGGACAAGGAGGAAGTGAGAGAACGGGGTTACAGAAGCCTGTGAATTATGGGCGTTAGCAGGTCGGCTTGATAATGCGGTCTCGCAATGCGGTACAGTCGTTTCCTACGATTTGCGTTGTTTAACGAACTTGCGTTCCGCTTGCTTCCCTTCATCGATCGAAGATTCATCATAATCCTACAACGAGAAAGTACGTTAGAACGTTAATGCTCCTCCAACGTGGCAACGTCCACGAGAAGCCTCTTCAACTTGGAGATCTTGTTTGCGATCGCGGCGAACCAGTTCCGGACTTACGTCGAGCTCTTGCTCTATCTTTGGTATGTAAATGCAGATTACGCATCTGATGAATATTTATGGGATATATGTCGGCGATTCACGTGCAAGTGGTTTTTTCTTACGGTGTACTCCCTCGGAGTTGAAGAGTTTGTAAATACATAGTTGAATAGTCTAAGGGTGTAGCCTAAGGGGTGGTTGGATGTTGTTCGTGGGAGTTTTCGTTCCTCCGTCGAAGTAGTAATTTCAGCGTCGTGCTTTTGTATCGATGATAACACGAACAATCGGTGGTAATTGATTAAAAGGTAAATTTTAATTACGTTGCAACGCCACGAAATTAATATCGATCGCGGCAGGTTCGTGGTCATAGAAACTAGCCGATTAAAATTATAATATCCCCGATTTTCCTGGCTCAGCTACGCCGCTTACCCTCATTTTGCCCAAACAATTTCCAGCATCCGATTCCGGCTCTTTATTCTCAGTTTACCGTTGTCGAAGTTTCGTTGCCGTTAGAATTTAGGATCCGTGGGTATCGCGTGGAGGAGGAAACTTTCCGCACTTTCATAGACTTGTCGAGAATTCTATCGAAGTTTCCATGTCACGAAAGGGATTGCGATGAATTGTTTGGTCGCAGCACGTGGAAACGTTCCCCGTGGAAGCTGCCGGAAACGTGTTTGCGCGTTGTCTTCCGTGCCGTGTTTACGTAAGTTCAGACCGCTCGGCTCCTCTTCGAAACGGATTGTCGCGAAAAACGTGAAAGAAAAAAGGAATATTATACGGAAAAGTAGAACACCCGATAAACGTAGAGGATACCCTTGCTCGCTCGTTTGCACGAGGATCATCATCTATATTTCTCTCGTGATTTTCTTCGCGAGGATCATCATCTCTATTTCTCTCGTGATTTTCTTCGCGAGGATCATCATCTCTATTTCTCTCCGGTGATTTTCTCCCTCGCTTTTCGAAAGGAGAATAAGTCCATAGAAAATCACAACGCGCTTCATCCTGGCAAACACGTCAACATCGATATCCGTGGCGGCGTTATCGATACTGGTTTTTAATTGCATCCCACTCGTGTAATCCTAGATTAATTGCCCTAATCACGTGCGATGAGCTTGAGCGGAGCACACGAGGCAAACGGAAATTTCAGTATCATATAATATATCGTAGCTTTACGATCCTGCTACTAGAAGGAAACTTTTTTTGCTATTTTCTGAGGAATTATGATATGAAATATTCTTCTATCTGTATAAAATAAATACGAAAGATATCATTTTAATAAACAAATAATATATATAATAACTTTTAACAATTATCATCAAGGCAAATCGTTTCATCGTGGTAAATTTTTGTTGTTATTTTAAAAATGAATAAAGTCAAATGGAATTAAGTGTCTTATTATTGTTTAATATCAGATAAAAAATTGAAATGTCATCGTAGGAAATTTCAACCGTGTTAGCCTTTAAGGTATAACAGGGTGGTTAAATCGGACGTTCATTCTCTGTTATACAAAAACAATAGTTACTCTTCTTGGCACTCGTATCGTCCCTTTTCGACGTGGCTATGCTGCTGACTAGCTGTGGTACGAATATATATTGTTCGTACATAGCAAGATGGTTAATGGAAGAAATGTAGGTCTGATTGATTTATGATGCAATAGGACAACCTTCCGTGACATATTCCTAAAAATAGGGTACTCGTATTTCTCGTTGCTGACCGAGATGCAAGTCTGTTATCTACATCTACAGATCAGAGAAAGAGCGAACAAAGTATCGTCTGATCGAGCAGAAGTTTCTACTTTTGTTCGACAGAAGTTGAAGCCAAAAAGTGGAAGGCACAAAGATCTGCGCGATATTTTCGACTGTCGATTGACCGATTGTAGTATGAGACTTCTATTCTCACAGTTAATAATCAACGCTATATAATACACTATATAAGATCATAATTACTCGAATAACATCAATGAATAATTCCATTTAGAACACATACAATTTCTCACCAATAATACCGGAAGTAGTGTTCCAGTAAAGCCTGCATGTGTTAACAGTAGCAAAGAACCCTACTTAGCTCTTATTTTATTGACTAGAAGTTACGTATGGTATGAAACATATATTAGACGCTATTTTTGCTTAGTTAAACAGTACGTATCTTATCGCTGCACCGTCTCAAAATGGCTGATAATCAGAATGATACTCGAGACTCTACGTAATTCAGTTGATGGGCCGTATCGATGATCGAAACAAATGTCAGGTCCCTCGAGAAGGACGAAAGTAGCAATTTCTCGGGGATCATTTGAAGGGTGGTTTCAGTGATGGGACGTAATAAGTCGGTAGTCGGTGTCGATAGGAATCGCTGACTTCGGTCTGGCTCCTTCGAGCGGGGCAAGTCCTCACGATTGAAGAGGGAAGCCTTTTCTTCCTCTGCCGCGCGATACTACAGCAGCCGAAAGTGCCGAAGTTACCTCGCGGCTTGCCAACTTGGAACACTTCAGACCCTCTTCACCGCTTTGCTTTCGTATACGCGATTTCTCTCTAACCCTTTTGCTCGACTCGTGCTCCATCTCGCGCATTTCTTCCCTCAGAGTCGAGGCAATTTCGCAAGGACCGTACTCTTGCTCGGAATAACGAACAAGAAAATACCTACGTATACGTAAGCTTCCGGCGAAATTCTGTCGCGCCTTATCTGTCTCCGCGATAAATTTCCGCGCCAACTCCGAAAATGATTTGTGGCTCGTATATAATTCATGTAAGAAGTTATGCATATATATGGGCTGTCGTGTATCTGGCGGAACAGTCAGGTATAGCGTGACTGTACGTGAAGAAATGTAAAATGCAATTTTTTCGTTCATCCTCAGGACGATATTTCTCGACTAGATAAGATATTGAATTAAAAAATTTGCCGAATTCGATTACATGTTCGAGCTCTATTTTCTCAAAAACGGAAGTCTTAAACAAACAAGAATTTTACCGTGTATTTTTCTATCTTTTCTCACGTGTAGAATAATCTTCGATCAATTGTTATCGAATTATACATGCACGTGTGTTCAACGAGTTTTCAAACTCGATTTTCTCAAACACAGAGTCTTGTCCGAAGAAACTTCATCCCATATTTCTGATTCATGTTTTCGGTAAAACCATCTCGCCTCTAAACCAAACACCGGAAGAACGCTCTTAATTTCTTAATGCTTGTACATACCTGAATCTTCTATTCACTTGTTGTCTGTTGAATTGTTTTTTGATTCCTGTCTTTTCTTTGTTTCGTTGCAGGTGAGTATTCCACAATATGGATAAGGAGGCCCGTTTAATTCTGAAAAACGAAGAATCCAGCCAACGAGTGCACATAAGTATAACAGAGGTTGAGAAAAAGTAAATTAGAAGTACGTCGAACGTTGGAGAAATTCCATTTACGTGGCTAATCACGAGCCAAGGGTGGCTCTTACGTTTTTCGTCGAGACCACTTTGCGTTTTCGCTTTTTTCCTGCTTTTCTACCACTACTATTGTACCAAATTAAAAGACCTAGGCTTTCTCGTGCCGAAGCCAATTCGTAGCAGGCTTCTCGAGCCTTATTCGAAAACGCGGAGACACGGCCTCGTCTGTAGGCTATCCGCGCTTTCCTCGGCATTTTTCATGAAAATAGAGTCCATTGTTCGCGCGGTGATCGTCCGTGGACGAATAGCTTCGTTCTGGTAATTGGAGCAGACCTGGCACGGAGTACCAATTAAACTTATATCTAGCGATGTCTTTGTTGTCGTCGGTTGAATGCGGTCGCGTGCCTAAATTCCTAGCTAAATGAGTTTGCCGGCCATTGATTCGGTAACGATGTCGCGGTGAAAATTCCCTCGCTCGTATTTCGATAAACGACGAAATCGTGGTAGCTTGATCGGATCAAGGAAGAATATTATCCTGTTAACCGAAGAAGACGAGATAACTCGTCGTTCGTATCGTGTTCGTCTTTTCGGGAATGAATTTATTCTGATCGGACATTTTTTTAATGGAATTTTATTAATATTATTAAATTTCCTTCTATAAAAATATATATAGAAGAGAATTCTATACGATATGTATAGAAGAAAGAAATTAGACTTGTAACTTGCCAATTGTAAATTTATATTTATACTTGGTAAATTTTTGTGTAAAAGAGGCTGGGAAAGATAAATGGACAACGGAGCGAGATATAGGAAATAGTGGTAACAAATGAAATACTTAAAAACACAAAAAGGAGTCTTAAAAATCAAAGAAATCGTGGTTTTCTCGTAAATCAAATCTAGCTTTAATTACTTCCATTCGATTGCCAATTTCTTAGACATAGGAATAAATGATATCGTATTTACATTTACATGGACTGAAGCCATTCTGAAGCCAACTGAAATTGATTTGTCTCGACGAATTTTTAATTTCGTAATCATAAAAGTTTCTAATTAAGGGGCGAACGGTTTATCGTATTATGTGATATAATACACCTTGTTATTTCAAGATAGATAAAAATTAAGATTTATAACGATACCGACGGAGGCGAAATGGAATTTTTTTCCAGTTATAAAATGTCTATCTTTCCTTGGAGGAAAACTTATTGGCTTTATCGCGGAGAAAGTGTCACTTTCGTAGCTGTTAAGCGAGGCGTGGAATTTTCATTACGCTCTCTATACTTGGTAGTTTCGCGTTTCATTCGCCAAGATTTTCCCGGCGAATTCTCCTTGTTACGTAGTCTTTATATAACCGGCGTTTCTCCACGCGGCACGCGCGATAAATACATTCTTAATCAGCGTTTCGTAAACACCGTGCTGAGAGTGAAGTTCTCGTCTCGGAATAACAGGCTCATCGGACTCGTTTCGAATGCTAATTAACCGTAGCAAATTCTAACGAACGATCCGTTTTATAAACCGAGTTAAGAACATGGCTCTAAAGACGTCGCACGAACTTACCTACGAGGAAGCAGATCGCTTCCTTGTTTCCCCTCGTTTCTATCATCGAGTTCGCTTCTTGCTTCGACGGCAGATTTGATAGAAATGGAAGTACGGCGAAACGATGCTGTAGATTGATCATCGCGAGATTATTATAAAGTTATCTCGATGGAGGATCATCTTCGAACATTTCTCTGTATATCGTAGCGAATCGCAGAACGTCCTTCCAATATCGCAGTAGCAAAGTATAAATACAGGAGGATTTCAAAGTTATCTCTATTACGAGGTTATTCTGTTACGATCAATTCTTCGTATTCTTTGTTCTCGTTTGTTCTTTTTTCGTCGCTATTATGCAGTGACTACAAAAGGTATTGACACACCAATGTATTTATTATAGCATTTACATGCCAATAAATTAGTTCAAGTTATATTAAATTTCGTATTATTTAACAACAACGTTTACTCGACCACAAAAATTTGATGCTATGAGAATGAAATGCCAGGTTTGATAAAAATAAAAACGCTTGATTGGAAAATAAGGATATATGCAAATACTTTTTGTAACTATTGCACATCTGTCTGTCTGCTGTCTACACTTTTTGCATAATTGGATTTTAGTGCGTTTCTTTCACGATTTTCTATACATGTATGGTCACATCTGGAGATTGTAGGTAATCAAATTGAATCAGTTTCCGTTCTAAATCCTGGTAAACACTAATTGCAAATATATGCACGGATTTCACAAAATACGAGCACATGGTGTAGCAGGAAGGTGAACCGAGTGGTTTCTCTCATGGCTGCTTTCTGATCGATCGATGGAGGATGCATTTCGTTGATAGTTTCTTTTGCTCGGTTGGTTGCATTTACGTTACGTTATCGCTTTTTCCTTTCTTCTCGCACTCGTTCTCGCAGTCGAAGTCGTTTAAAAATTGCACCACGTGAAAAGCTTTTACCATAATTATTGCATTGTCCGACAAGGTTTATTGTTAATTCTGTCGTAGCCACGACCAATGGTTTTCGTTCTCCGTCATGCACTTTTTATTATTTTCCCTGTTACACGTTTCATTGTTCTAATACTCTCAAGTAGGAAGGTTCTTTCCACCGAAACAAAATAATTACGCAACGTTTCTGAAAGCGTTTATTAAGCCGTTTTCATTTACAAAGATCTTGTGTTCTAAATACGTTTGCCTTTTATTTCCTTTCAGACTTCTCGCGTTTCATAAAAAACAAAGATATCAAATTCTTTCAAACTCGGTGTTGTATGCATACGTAACACTGTACACTCGTAAGTTATTGATTATCTGAACAATAAATGTATTTATTTTCGGTAAAAGTACTTCCAATACGATAATACGTTGACTTTATAAAACCGCTCGAAAAGATATGTTTCTATTGATAATAAATAAAATAATTTTTATACAGAGTATAGGGAGAGAATACAGTAAGTCACATGCTTTATGTTTTAGGGAAAGACAATGTTTAAATTCAGCACGTTGTTCATCGATCTCGTTTTCCCAGAATTGTCTCCCTATTTGGTTTTCAGACTAAAAGTAGTGCGTTTTTTCACCCTCTTCATGGTTTTACAAATATTTTATAAATACGTATCGACGTTAAAATATTGGAAATATTAAAATATTGTTTCTTAATAGTTATACCTCTATTTGATTTATAAAACTTCGTTAATCTATCAGTTACATTGAAAGACCTACATCTTCGAGCTCAACAGGTTCTTTCCATTTTCTACACCTTTTTCATCGCAAAGTAACAGAATCAGAAGTCATCAAAAATCAATGAAAGGATCAGTATTTTCCTTTCCTATTTTATCAAACCAGTCGTTTTCGGAATAAAGGTGTTTTTCGCACTCGTTTTCCTTTCACTTGTTAATTTTAAATTATCGATATAGTCAACAAAGTTATTCCACGGTGTTTTAATTAAATTCGACTAGGGACACGAGGGTGCATGTGTTTCTCGATACGTGCCTAACATTTCTCGTGAATCGCGTTCACGGAGGCTCTCGTGGCTCCCTCGAGGCAGTCCCGACGACGACGACGACGACGAGAGTGCTCGTTGCGCTGACATGGTGGAAACGCAATGAAAATGCTCGACAGTTAAGAAACGCAGACATCAACGATGTCCTACGTGAGAACGCGCCGTTGACCGACAGACTGTGCAAGAAGAGGGTCTGAATTGAGTGGCGAACATGTTGTTTGACGAAGAACGGTCTGGCAAAGAGGCAAATGCGGAAAATATTTGGAGCATCCGAGTAACGTCGTAGTAGAGGGTTGGAGATGATCCATGAGATTCATTTGATACAGAGGAACTCTCTTTATGAATGGAACGCTTCATTTTTTATTAACGCTAGAGTTATTAAATCCATAAAAATGGTAGGATACAGATTTTCTGTTCTTGCAATTAGTACACTAAAAACATGCAAGTGCTTTCGACAAAAATAACGTTGACATTTATTGAAACAGAAATGCAATTACATTTGTATATATCTACTTATTTACGTGTGTACAGTGCACAGCAGTGAGCATATGAATAGAGAAATACTCGAAAATTCAGGCAATTGTATTATGAAAAATCGCATTGTTATTGTTTGGAGAAAAAATTCTTTTAATAAAATAGCAGGAAATCTTTATATGACATCGAATTTCCTTAATAATTATCAAATACTCAATTGAATAAAAATTTGGAAGCAACTCTATATTTACAATGTTTCAAAGTACACGGAATATATTTTTAAATGCTTTTACAAAGAAAAATAGGCCTGAAAATTTTCACAATGCGATTAATTGAATTTACAAGCGAGCATTTGTCTATTTGTACATTCACCACTGTACATATTACAAATAGGTAATTGTACTGTTAAGGCTGTTCGTGAAGGAGGAAATACGGTACTTTCTCGACTACTTGTTTCTTTAATTTACGCATTTGTCTCTGAATGGTATACAGTTTGGCGTTGTTAATTACTGATCCTAGCAACGAAGTTTCCGTGTATTTATTACCGGCAACTTTGTCCTGGTTAGAGCGTCGTAAGCTCGCAGAACTAAGTTGTAAACCGCCACAGCTTTTTATTTATATCGCGTTATGTTTAAACTGACAGACCAATGTACGATCGCGTGAGGGGCTGTTAATAAATTTTCAACGACGTCAAACTGCCATTATGGAATATATAAAATGCACGGGGGCTGACTAATGGAAAAGATGTCTACAGGCAATTAACGTATTTCCACAGGGATTTAGCTGATCCATTTAATGGTCGAGTAAGACTCGTTTTATGCCAAATTGTAGCAATCCTGTAAACGAGATCGTCGAAAAAAAAAAAACGGTGTCAGCCGTAAATTTCGTGCGAGATCCGTTTCTTAAAGATAATTCTAATGAGGAATTAAGGCGAAACGATACACGCGTAAATTCTCGAAGCAACTGCCTCGAGATGGCTATCTATCACTCGAGTTAGCACAATGTGTTCCGTGTAATAATTACCAGAGATTTTTTTCTAGTCTGAGGTTATCAATCATTTACGCAATACAACAGACACGGTAACGAACCAAGTGTGCTATTAGCAATGAAAAAATTCCGACATACGCCAAGCTGATGCATAACTCTTTTACTCACTTACCGATTCGCTGAACACTTCGAATCACGGACTACCAGCGATCATATATATAATATAATCATAATAAATAATTCATTCTTTACATTTTTAATTCTTTAGTTGGCTACGCTCCGTTTCACAAGTATTAGGGCATCTACTAATTTCGTACGAAACGTAAAAATCAGCCTAAAACATTAAAATTTTATGTTCTTGCAAGATTGAGATCCACTATACATAGAAAGTAAGAATTTGTTTAAACTGTTTGGAAGAATTACACTGGTATAGTAAATTTGTAATATTTATGTGCTAACTTGAACAGATTTCTAATGTAGGTATTGAGAAAATTGAAGATGGATTAGATAGGACGCTGGAAAAAGTGTCTTCAAAATCTGAATCTGTACTGTAAATCCGTAGCATGAATAGAGGCAATTAACAAGAAATACGATGATGATGCGAATGTCAAAATTGATCAAACTGATGGGGAAAAGATGGACAAAAAGAAAATTAATTTCGTTAACGTTTCAAGTGAAATAATAGCTTTTAAAGGTTTTATCAATTTCCTAATAATTTTTCAGGTGTACTTAAATTCTCATAAGTATACTAATATTTATGCATGTAGCTACTACAACTGGAAATGTGACATGTGTGCCCACTTGAACATGAATGTTTAAAGTTTAACAAATTGGTTCGAATCAGATCTTTGTGGACGAAGTTGCCTTAGTTTCTTGTATCTACTGTAATTTCGTGGTCAGACACCGTCGATTATGGAAAGTGGGCTGTCGTTAATTCAGATGTACTGGGCGAGCATAGAAAATGACTCGTTTAATCTCGTCTCCTTTTTTCCCAGGAACTCGACATTATTCTTGCTCGCGATCTCACCGAGAATGCGAAAAATACACCTTCGTGGAAAAAAGGAGCCTCATTAAACGTTTCTTTGTCTGCAATTACATGCTTTACTAAAATGCGATGGAACGAACGTTCCATCAGCCTTTGTTTTCTGATTTTCGGAGCAATCCGCTAATAACGTAGGTTTGCCATGCAGCAATTCCTGCGAACTATTTCAAACATAGGTACAATTCTTTCATTGAATTTAAAACACTGTTGATGGTAAAATGAATAACTGATTGTTCGTTTGAGAGGAAAAGTGGGTAGACTAGTTGGAGATAGTCAACGTTGAATATGTTGATTTTTTTGTTTAACTGTGAAGGTAGCAATTTTCAACACGAATGAAGGAAAAATGCTACGTAATTAATGTTCTCTGGAAACGAGCGTGGGAGAATTTCCTTGAGTGCCTGTTGGTTATTTACGGTCTCTCTTCCTATTTTTTCGGTTTCCACAATGCCATCTTACTCGAGGTGAATGAATTTCTATGCTGGAAATTTCAACTGCGTTATTTAACAGCTAGTCGCACTATAAGTCGATTGGTTTTTTACGATCACTTGTAGAATTTTCAAATCTTGTTTATAATTTCTTCTTTCAAAAAAATATCCTGTATCAATCGTAAATAGTATTTGAGATATTTCATAATAATCTGGTATAAGCAAGATATTATTACTGGCTGGCTTTCGAAAGTTAATTTCGATTTCACATGAATCTTCGAGTTTTCATTTCGAGGGATCATATGACTATCAGAATATTCGAGTGTTTGTGATCTTCGAGTGCAATCGATGGCGCGTTTGCGTTATTTTGAACCAGTGCATGGAAGAAGGCAATAACAGGACGAGACTCCGTCCGAAGCATTCGCGATATTGCACCAGGAAGATAGCCCTGGCGTATGTGGAACTTGTAATGAAATTCTATTGGTTAGTAACTCCGACCACAGTCTCCGTATCCTTTGCTCCCTCTTTCTGTTTAACATGCGTGGACACACGTGCACGCAACGTGTACATGTCGATGCCAGGACACGAGCGTGTCGCTTGGTAACATGACTTAACTTGGTGCGACGCGTTGTTCGTCCTTGGATCAAAAGGATATTGACCTTTGTCAGGTGGCAGAAAGAATGACATTTTCAAATTAGGTAGAAAGCTTCAGATTAGATGGAAATTTTCATATTGGATAAAAAGTTTCATATTAAACAGAAATTTTCATATTAGGAATATTAGAAGTATTAGGAATAGGGATTTTAAGAATATCGAATTGTCTAACTGTAAAAAGAAATTATATTACAGGAATTTTTATCGTCGCATTTTGAGTAGCATTTGAAAACATAGGAATTGAAATAGTTTTGACGCCAAAATAAAATTATGACTAAATGTATTAAAACAATTGTAAGTTGTACAGTGCAACACGAGACAGCTCGACAGCCATTATTCATTAAATAACCCTTTCACGTATCTTCCACGTAATATATACTGACATCCGCACATTCTTTCTTTCGTCGTATTACAATCTCAGTCACTTTAAGCAAACTATTCTCAGGACATATTTAGTCACATCCGCCCTAAACCTTGCATGGGTATTGCTGGTCATGGTGTTTATCTACGTTTTATTTTCTTATTTCCTTACTCTTCTTTTACACCTTAATCTCAAGTATAAATACAATCGTTCAAAATTTTCTTCTTCGTTCTTATAACATATCTTCAAAAATTTGTATTCTTATTAAAGATCAAAGTATATATCAGTATTAATAAAAATACTTAGTTTCTTCAAAATTTGATGGTTTAAATGGAACAAGATGCTCTCAAATATTTACATGATCGTAGGATTATTCTCTTATTTTTCCACGATTAATTTTGATAATAGGCATAGTCGCAAATGATGATACGCGTGGAAATATAGTTTGGTCCTTTTAACACAGTCGACGTCCACAAATCTCTTCCACCAGTCCATTAGCTTTTTCTTGCCAGCTAGCTTTTTTTCCGGACTTTTCCGTCCGAGCTTGAATTTCAGTTACCTCTGCGCCTTTCCATTGGTCTGACGAGTTAAGACCACTTCTACTGATACGGGCTAACGCGATGAAAGAAACTACTCGGACGGAAACTCGACCTCGAGGTGTTGTCATTGAAAATAAGGTTATCGAATTCTATTGAAAATGGCGTAGAATTTTCAACCCTACATCGCATTCACAAAATTCGAGCAATCGATCATTTTTCCTGCCAGATGAATCGTCGTAAACCGATTCATCGAATCGGCATTCACAATAACATTTGATATTTCTTCGTGGCAATAATCTCGCTGACGCATGACGGAAGCAATCGATTGTTGTACGATGATCGTGGATGATGAAGAGCGCGGTTGTTAGTATCGACACTCGTTGGCTCCTCTCCCTTTCGTAAACGATTCATGGCCACGGACCCGAAGCAAAAACGGTGATTGTGCTGGGGGATATTGCGATCCAATCATACGTAAAATCAGCCGTGTTACTCGACCGATACTTTTCCATCCCAATGGTATTTTCCTGTTGCGGCTGACCCTTTCGTATCGACGACGCCCAAAGCGATATTCGATGCTTGTGTCAGGGATCTCGTGAAAGTTTGCGCCATTGGCTTCCTCTTTTTCTGAGATTTTTATCGGGACAAGTGACGCGGTGCTTGCAGTGATTGGCCGTAATTTATATGTAGATCGTGTGTACAGCCACCGTGCCAGCCCCAATTCTAACGAATTTTCCTCGGATACTGTGATCTGCATATTTACAAGCCGCTTCCGCCCTTGTTTCCTCCTCATATTGTCTTTTCTCTTCCTCGCTTATCTCCTTCTTGTTTTGTCATGGAAAATACAAAGTGCAGTTTTTCATAGAATAATGACGGAAGTTGCTCGCAACTTTCTTGATCTGATCAGGCGGAAACTATGGCAAAGATACGTACACGAAACATAAGTCATTCTCTTTTTCTTCTCTTATTATGTACACATTGTATTATATATTATATTATATTATATATATCGTCTCTCGTCTGCCTCGCTTATTTACTGCTTTTTTTTTGTCATGGAAAAAGCGAAACTCGGTTTTTCATAAAATAACGACGCAACTCCCTCGTAAGTCTCGATCTGATCAGACGAAAGCTATGGCAAGAATACGTTCATAAAATACAAGTCACTCTATTTCTCTTGTCTGCTGTTCAGATTTTTCAGTATTCCAGTATTCCAGTATTTTTCATGCCACTCGAGGAATTTTTCTTCTCGCTGAGGCCATAAATAAAGGAAACGCTGCCCTAGCGTAGCAGAAAATTCACAAAGCTACGGTCTAGTTCCAACAGAGAATTTCTGGGGAGAATTGTTGCAACTTCTAAAACCTCTATTGCCAGGACATTCTGTCATTTACTTAATAATGTGACTAAGTTAACAATTCCACACTTCCACAAAAATATACTATAAATCTATTGTAAACCTACAAGATATCTATGAAAAATCATAAATCGTTTATTTTAATCTAAAATCCATATATTCTGGCTATTCTACCAATATATCCTGATGATTCTTGACAAATTAATCTTGGCAATCAGAGTGCGAATATAGATTGAGACCAAAATTTCCAATTCCATACCAACTATCCGATGTAGAAACGGTTTCTCGTAGAGATACCGTTCTGTTCTCTTCGTCAATGGATGATACCATTAATCAGCTGTATGAGAACAGCAGGTGGAATATAGCAGATGGACTTGGCTGGTGCGGTAGATCGTCCGACGCCTGGCCACATGATGCTAATGACCCGACAAATTTTCCAATTGTTCCCTATCATCGAAAGGATCTCATCCCTGGTGGCGTTTGATAAACGACCTTGATCACAATGGGTCAAAGCTTCCCCCGCGGAAACAATCCGACACCGGTGTCTGTCCGATTTTTCACCGGTTCTCATGGAATTTCTCTCTTTTCGGATAAAGAGAAGGAACATTTGACCAATTTATAGATCGGACAATGGAGAGTTTATCAGTCTTCATGGTCCTTGCGCGTCTCGTCTTATTATGCGATAATTACTGTACTCTTCTTTAGAACGATATTGTGGCAGACTATTTTTCTTTGAAGATATCTGTAAAGGGATGCTTGAAATGAAAGTATTTCTTTGCTTTTCCTTTTCGGATTGGAGAGATGTATATCTGTGATGAGAATGCCTTAGCATAGTTGTTATATTTGAAGAAAGTTAGGAATTTCAAAGTTGAAAAGATTGGAAGAAGTTCATGGATTGTCATTTAACATTAAATTTAATTTTAAGCTGCGAAATAAACGAATATACGTGTAATTGGCGTACTTGGTTAAAAAAATTCTCAAGCAGATACAAGATGGATATAATTTCAAATTAATCGTAATCTATATTACGTATTGAATCTTTATTAAAAATGAAAGATGCCCTACGACTTCTAAGCAAAAATGCATCGCAATGTACTGGAGGAATGTACATATATTTTCTATGAGATACATATTTCAGTATAAAATATCGTAGATTGAATGCATAAAAATCAACGGCTGATATAATCGACTAAACTGAAGACAATCTATATACATCTTCATACTTCAAGTGCGCATAAATATCGTTTGCAATGTGTATTTCTATATCAACGTAGCTATCATTAGAGATTGCTTATAGACACGCGCGTGGAATATCAAGTTTTGATTTACATCAGGAGTTTGAGGTTGAACACGTGCCTTTGGAGAGGGACTATACAGGACAGAAACAATTGGCCCCGCAATTAGGAGGTACAAAGGGCTTCAAGCGAAGGAGAACACGACGATGAACAATGCGTTTGGGCTGCAGCTCGTGACAGCTTCTTTGAACGTTGCGCAGGCGCCACGGCGTTAATCTGGCTCGTGTTACACAAACGGTAATCCGATAAATTGCAACAGACTCGTCGATTGAACTCTACACTAAGTCGTAAAGATCATACAAAAGTTTCCTCTGCACGTTTTTCCTTCGAGCTCGTTGGTCGATTTTAATCTACTGACCTAATTTCACGGCCTGTCTGAAGCGTTTTGTCTCGGGAGCCGGGACCGCAAGAGAAAAAGGAGCCTCTTACGATAGCTTCTTACTAATTGAAATCCACGACAAAAGAAGACAGAATGAGACTGGCGAGGTGAAGAAGCTTCGCGGGCAAAGGGGTGGCGGGTCAGTTCTTTGTGGAACAAGACTCAAGTAATGGACGGTCTCATTGAGAATCGTCCTGTTCTTTTTGCTTCCTTTCTTTCTCCGGAGACTTCTTTGATTTGGAAACGAGGAGCAGCCTGTTTTCTTCGTAAATGAAAATCGAAAGTAATAATCAAGCTCTTTAACGTGGAAGATTCACCGAGCTCCGTAAAACGTTACGATTCTCGTTGATCCTCTTTGCCGATCGTAGCAAACGGCCGATAAGAAGATAGCAGTCTCGCTGTTGAAGGTACGTGGCGCGATTCACACACGTCGATGAAAACTTTCAACTTCGTATTCTACGAGTTAGTGTGTTTCACTCTCTATACTCGTCGAGCGTTGGTTTTCGAGCGTAGATGGCAGGGACAATCGCGTTTTATCCCCGTCTAAAGCTCCGTTTCTTTGTCTACTTCCGCGCCCTCGAGAACTTTCAACCCGTTTAAGGTAAATCCGTGAATATTGCTGCTACGCGTGGCGGGCAGAAACAGAAGAGTTACTTTTTTCTTCTTTTTTTTTTTCTTTCTTTTTCACGTCTGAAATTTGGAACGCCGGGTATACCACCTAGCTATCTGTGCGCGCGCAGTTGACGCGCGAGTGAATAGGTGTTTGTATTTGCGATTCGACAGGAACGCGCGAAATAGGTGGATCCGTCACGCTGATACGTTTCGAGATTCGAAACTCGTTGGCAAGGTATAAGCCCTCCTTTGTCTCGAAATATGAAACGATACGCTCACCGTTTTCCCGTTCGTTCTTTTTTCTCTCCTTCTCTATCATTCCTAAACCCTTTCTCGCTCTCCTTGTTCACAGTTTCATTTCGTAACGAACAACTCTTCTGACGATGGAATGGAAACTGTATGTGTGGCGCACGATTCGTGGAATTTTCATCGCCGCTCCATCGGTCGTGAAAAATCCATTCGCCTTAACTTTTGTCTCTTGCAATTAAATTTCATATTTTTCTACGCTCTTTGTTCTCTTTTTCTTCGCACTTCGTTTATTGTTTGCCCGTACGCGGTTATTTTCATGCGTTTTGTACCAACGAAACGATTACCGGAGAGTAATTTAGAAAAAGAAAAGAGAATCGTCGTTTCTTGCAACGTTTCAACCTCTCTGAATATTCGAGCTGGAATGTTCGTGGCGTGGACTTGCGATGCAAATAAGCTGCTGGATCAAACATCCGTCGACAGTAGTCCGAAATGAAATTACTCGGTCGCTTCTCGAAGGACAATGCGTTTAGTCGCGTGACACACAGGTGGCCAGAAGATTAAATCGAATCAGAGCACGAAACTGACGTGCATTTAATTAGGTCGTAATCACGTTCCACGCTGGGCTGCGTGGTTCACGCGTTCTGCGAAATGATCTCAGTCGTTTCTTCGGACGTCTTCATTTAATTGAATAAATTAGCAACAACCTAGAAAACCGTTTTGTATGCCGTGTCCACTTCCAGGACTTTCCTCTAACGTGTCCGAGAAAGCGTTGAGAACGTCTACAAGTCCGTTAAATATTTACTCCTCTGTACTTTTTCCGACGTTTACGCTCTGTTGGGGGTTCATGCGAGATTTTATGCTCGTCACCTAGACGTTTGTAGTCTCCGAGGCAATAAACTTTGTTCCTGGATGACGTATAAAGTGTGATATATCTGAACGAATAAGGCTTCTTATTTTCTTGGTTGTCGATTTATCAGAGATTGACTCTAGAACTGTCGACCTAAATTTAAAACTTTTCGTATGAGCATCTGATATGATATGATCTGGCGTGACAAAGATCTCAGAAACTAAATCGACATTTTCACTTTTTCTAACTTTTTTAATTCTATTCCTTTGATAAACAATTAGAATAATAAACGCGCTATTTTTGTAAGTTCATTTTTCCTAATGAAGTAAACAAATTCTGAGCCAAATTGAAAAAGGTAATATTTATAATATCTTGACTTTCCTCTATTTCCCAGTTTATGCTTTCTGAACTTATATTATATACTTATATAATTAAAAGAAAAGAGATTTTATTCATGATATCTTATTTAAAAAAAAAAAAAAACTATTCAAAGTCTTAAAAATGCGACATTGTAATTGTACAATATCATTAATTGATCATTCTGACTACCGTTGTTTCTAATGGAAACGCTCACGTGTGACGTATCGTGGAAAGAAAATTATCCCATTGTGGCTGATTTAAATCGAGGCTTAAACTTTCTCTTTAGCTTTAAGTATAATTAAATATAACGAAGATGAATTTGCCTTCACTTTCCTCGAACTGTTAATCAGTAAAACCGAAGATCTCGTCTGCATAACGCATCATGAAACGTAGCGTACTTTCATCGTGATATCCAGATAATCTCGTTTGTATTCACAGTTTTATAAGGAACGCAACATGAGTAAGCAGAACAAAATGGAGGCGAATTAAGTCGTCATGGTGATACGATCAAGATCAAACCATCCACAACTCCGGAGAACAAAGTTCCAACTGTTCTTATTAAAGTTTCACAAGCCACGATGGCTTGTGCGAAGAAAATCACTCGCGGAGGCAGCCTGTTTTTTCTTTCTTCCATGGAACTTGCAAAAAAACTTTAATCGCATGTCCCGTTGCATCGGGGAAATTTAAAATTACAATCGGTGCGCGAGGAATCGGTTGAGCGCAAGTAACCAGCGAGACGACGCCGAAAAAGTTGCATCTCGCAAGACGAGAATCTTGCTGTTCTTGCCAGCAGCCGCAATTTATTATCGTGCGCTACGCGCGATGCTTCCTCGGCATATATAAATGTCATGACAGCCGTGACGAGTCATCTTCCTTCGTTTTAGGTTCCGCTTTACGAGTCGCCGAGAGACGGCAAAGATCGCGTGCCGCATTGTGGCAATTAAAGAAAGACGAGCTGGCCGTAGGAACCGTAGTTGTCATTACGAACTCCTATGCATTGATCGTAACATGAAAGTCGTTGCTTGATCAGATGGCAAGCTGGATGCTGAAAGAAGCTTCAATTAAGGAAATCGAGACGAATCGCTGATACATAATTGAACTGAATTTTTCAATCTTCGTACCAAAGATCGAGATAAAAGATACAGTGGTGTGCGCCAAGTGTTTCGTGTATACGGTGTTTATGTATAATATATAAATACAGTTATTGGAGTTTTTAAAACTGTTACAGACAGAAGCGAATATTATAAAGTGAAATTAAACCAGAACGAACTGCAGGTTTTTTTTAAATTGCACTTTGTATATTTTGTATATTATAATCGGTGCGTTCACTCATACATCACAAGAATGATTAAAAAGTGCAAAAGGAACACAATTCGTGTCTTAAGTGGCTTGAAGAAAAAAATGAACAATTGTTTTAGGAGCAATAGAAAATTATGCAAACATTTGTCATAGCATATAGATAGTCCATGAATACGTAAAAACAATTTAATCGATCTCGAACTGTAATAACATTTAAATTAATAATTCCAAGAGTATCTTAACCTGTTTTTTCGGAGAATAAAAAATACATAAAAAATTATGAGATAAAATTTAGAAAATGATACATTTATACAAAAACACATAAAATTAATTAATTAGTACATACTATACCAGACTGTGAACCACTTAATTTCATCTCGCAACATTCTTCCCTATAATCGTTTTAAAGATATCGCCAGACCAACTTAAGTGCGACACTCTATGTCCTACAATTAAATTCAACTACAGTGGTATTAAGCGCTGTGCATTACGGTGCCTTGCACCACATCACGCCGCGTTTACCTGACTATGATAAAAGGGAGGTTTAATCAGAGCCGGGCCTATCATTTGAACGCACGCGAACACGAATGTTCGATCGGACAGCGATACTTCTTTTTGGTCGTTGATTACGATATTCTTTGCTCTCATTGCCTCTCCAAGAAACCCGATAATAACCGACTCATTTTATTGCTGTCTCGATGGTCAGCGAGCCGTTCAATTAATGCGGTCCGACAGAAGGACTGTTGTAAGTGTCATCCTTATTTTTCGCGATAATAGCGTCACCGAGCTCGCTTTGCGGTTACACTCTTGCCTGTTTTCGCGCGTTAATGACGATCGTGGTCATCCGATTCTTTTTCAGTGTCTGTCTTCTTGAAAAAATTCTGTTCGCAGAAGCCGCCCAGTCGTCGATCGCAAAACGACAACACGGGTTGAATCTCGGATTAATTACTCGACGAACAGGCTCTCATCGATCAACTGCGATACACTCTCTGCCTGTTGATTACTGTTGCGACGCATATTCATTGGTTAACAGGAGACGTCATTGGTCGTCTTTGATTAGCGACATACGCGAAGTTGTCATAGGAATGTTGGATAGCTTTGCCAAGAGTGTCTGCCTCTTTTCTCCTTTTTTCTTTCTTTTTTTTTTTTCGAAATCCAGGTCAGATTTTCTCCGTAGAGTAGGATTCTGTCTGACGCGATCATAAAATTGCTACTAGCGTCGTGTAACGCGATTTGCAAGATAACAATGAAAAAGAAACGCTTCTCGAGGAAATAATATCAAATTTACGAATGGAGAACACACAAATTCTGAAGCTGAAGGAGATTCATCCGGCAAAGGAAGTCTGTAATGGAAAGAAAAACCATAAAGCGATGTCGGTGGAACTGCCTTTCCGCTTTACGTTATTCTATAGATTTAATAAAGAAAATTTTATGCTTCTATTACTTAAAAATAAGGTAAAATATACATTGTTTTCTACTATATTAAGACAAACTTTTTATTTCATTCTAACTTTTCGCGCTCTGGATTTCGTACAACAGGAAACATATATCTCGCGTTCGAAAAGTCTCTTACGTGACAAACGTTGGTTTTTTCCAGGTACGCGATGAATTATCGTTGCTTCCAAAGCAATCGTTTTTAAAGATTAATATCCAGTGTTAAATCTTCTCTGTTTTCCCCATAGAAACTCGATCGACCAAGTTCGTCGATAATTCAATTTAAAAAGGGAAAAAAGAAGAGTTTGGTCGTTTGTGTGCACGTGCCGTAGATTTAAGTATTGTGACTTAAGCGGATTTTCACAAAGAGAGTACGTCCTCGATAATTAAACCGGACGCCTAGGGCGTAGAAGGGCAAGTAGTCGCCGCTTTCTTCCCCTATCTCGATTTCGAAGGTTAATTAACTCCCTGCGCGTCTGATAAACCAACTAATGCTCGTATAGATTTAAGTTGGCGTCGTGATCTGAACTTTGCTTAAGAATCACCGTATTGCCTCCTTCTCCCCATCTTTTCTTCTTCTTTTTAACATTCAACAGCTCTGCTATTACGAAATTAATTTAACTAATCGATGACCACCCATATTTAAATATGCTGATTATTTAAAATTACTATAATCATCTACACGGCTAGTATCTGATTAGCAGTTTAAAGGTAGCAGCATTATTGGCGAGGTAAGAATTACACCAGTAAAAATACTCGATGCGATAAGTCGATATTAAATTGCAAATGGTTGCGTGTTACAGAATATTGCCGCGTAACGTTCATGCCTTTGTGGGACGAGAAAAAAATATTGCTTTGAGGAAAAAATGTTACCGCAAGTTAGCCGTTGGCCGAATCGATTAATTTTCGCTGACTACAAACTCGATAGAATTCTCTAGTGCTTTGCCGTCGCTTGTCAATACTTCTTCATCCTCTGAAATATAGGACACGTGTTTAATTGAAATCAATCTCGTTCGCGATAAAGTCGAATGTTCTCGAATGGAAAGAGAGCTCTCTTCCACGACCAATATAATTGTTGCTCAAAGCGCGTGATCGTTCAATGAATCATCTGTCTCTGAGGGGAGTACAGTTTTGTTGATCGGAAAACGTGTTTTTATTGATTCGTTAAAAAAAGCTGCAGAGGACACTTGTTGATAATAAAAGCCATGAGTACGGTCTGTCTCGATTTCAACCCTTGAAACCGATGAAGGATAATTCATTTTACTCTCTGTTCCATACTTGAATTTTAAGATCAGTTTCTCAATAATGTTCATAAATGGACTGTGCATATTTCTGCATTTCTAAAGAATTTAAAAGTACATGCAGAAATGTATAGGATGTCGTAGTGATATTATTAGACAGAAAATAATTTCTTATGCACGAATTAATCTTAATCGGAAAGATGTGAAAGTCTGCCAAGTACACGTGTAAGCACTGTATGCTTTTCTTTATACAAGAATAGTTTTATTCAGTAAGATAATAATAACGTCAGAAAACAGGTAGTATTGTTTATTTTAACATTGTTTTCATGTTAATAAATATCAATCCGAACTGAGACCGAGGTTCGTCAACTAAAATACACGTGTAATCGAAAAATTTTATTTTTGATTTTTTTTTTTAATTAAAGCTTCACGTGCAATTCTACGCTTTCAATTTATTTGTACGTGAAAAACTTCTCTCAAGTCCACTGTACCAGGATTGGGACGAACAGAATATTCAAAGCGAAATTTATAAAATTTAATAAACGAAGCACATCTCTATTTAGATTTCTTCAGTTATACCTATAAAAAGAAACAATTTACATAGACTCTATCCCACTGTATTCATAAACATAAAACGTTTCAACTAAAGATAAAGTACAGACAGCCTCGTCGATGATGTTTGAAATACGAACCAAATTCTGTTCTCCAGGTTCGATGGAAAGGATTTAGTTAGGAATTAATCATCGATCACGAGTATTACGAGTCACTTCGAAGCATTGGAAAAGTGTGTATCTTGGCTAGATAGAATGGAGCATTTACGAGGGCTGCGAGTTTAGTTAACACCCTAGTAAGCGTATTAGCCTATGTTTGCCAACTAGTTAACTGGTTGGTATTTGCTTGGCCATCCCTGAAACGTATTCGAGGCGTAGGTCGTGGACGAGCGCGGTCAAAGCAGACGTCACGTCGGAATAATCACGACACTCCGTAACGACGAGCAAATGGACTCGCCCCCCTTCACCACCCTTTACAATCCGGAAATGAAACGACGAAGAATTAACTAGTCGCTGCAACGTGTTCATATTCGTGGTACTGTTCGTGTTATTGGATTCATATTGAACCCTTGTACGTTATCTGTGAATATTGACTATGGACGATGATCTACCTACACGATAGACTTACAATCAATGATTCGATAATTTTGTTGCGGATTTCAAATCAGCAGAAATGTTTGAAATTAACAGTATTTTAACAGCACTAGTAACTATACCTATAGTATGTTTCGCGGAAGTGGGAATTTTGATGTTTCTCCAAACTGGAATTTTCCAAAGGGGCAATTTTGAGAAACATATTTTCATATTTTCTTAAATTCATTAAAAATGTATTTGTCTTATAAACATTCAGAATACTCGTGCGCATAAGATATATCAAATCATTTTATTCTTACATTTTTACCACTATTTCTATGCAAATTAATTCAAGATTACAGTGTAAAAGTATATATAGAATGTCAATGCAAGATACTCACAAGCATCATCAGAATTTTGGCCACATATAACTCATTCTAACGAAAGCGCTTCTTTAAGGTACTTTCGCTAATTGCGACCTTAATTTCTACCATTCTGACATTAAAATCTGAACTCGGCATCGACTTGTACTACATCTGCAACAGTTTTTCTCACATTCCGTCTATGCGTCTTCTTGGACAAATAATCGCAACTAATTGGAAGGCACGCTAGGTTCGATGTTCACGGAGAGAGACAGAGAGAGACACGACGAAGAGAACGCGACGATTGCATTCGTTGGCCTCAATAAATTTTCTCGTGGCGCGCGATAGCGTGCATGCGACACTTGCATTAACGGGCCACCGCTGCGGAACACATTGCGACATTCGATAGTTCGCCGTGGCCGTGGCTTTGTAAATTCGAACCGCGCGAATGCAGATTCGACGAGGCAAGATCACCTCGGGTACACCGTAAGAGATCCTTTTGTCTACGACAGGAATTTATGGAGCGCGAGCCGTTGTCGTACCACGAGAATTACGAGCTTGCTGCTCGACCAGGATCACCAAGGATCGGCTTTAACTGACATTTATGGGCTTCGTGAAGCACTTCGTTGCCTCTTCTCTAGATTATATTAAAACAATTTTCTTTTTAATTCTTTTCTAGATTCTTTCAATTTGAAATTGAAAGTATTTCCATGCTATTAGTGTTGGAACACATAAATATACAGTGAAAATTAAAGTGGGATTTGTTACAATCGAGGACGTTCCTTGACCGCGGACACAGTGAAAGTGATTCACAAAGGAATAGTTCATTTATTATAAAGCAGTTATTGAGAGTTTATTGTAAAAGGTGTATCAACTTGTCTACGTAAAAGTTATAGTTTTTTGATGATCGCTTCTTAAAGAAAATTAAGTGTTTTATATACTGTATTTATTTATTACTGTATTTCTTCTTTGCTCATTCGCACGTTTATTTCTATTGTCCAAATATTTCTTTCTCTGCTATTTACGAGTTCTCTCTCAAACAACTATTTATCGATAAATTCTGTTCAACAATGAAGTTCTTCAAATAGATTGTGCTTCGTTTAAGTAAGCGCCAGAATAAATGAATGTGTGACCATGTTACGTACAATGTACGAAATTATACATTCCTGGTAAGATTCATGTTTTTTCCTAATCTTCCTCCATATGCGAAACTCAGCGTTAACTCGTTAAAGACCGAAAACTTTGTAAGTCAAGAGATAAAACTTCGTATTTCATTTGATCGTGCTTTATCGAAATCCATCAATTACGGTAGTAGACAAATTGTAATTTTAAAGTTGCTAAGTAATTTATTTGTGTGTATAGTTGTAGCTTTTGTATTAAATATATATTTCATCATGTTTCTGGCAGTCATCTGCTCTACAAGATATATTATATTTATCGCTTTCATCGAATACAATTCCATCTTATAAAATTATAGCATTCAACCGCTTAGAGGTAAACTTTGTGCGCTACTGTATATCAACTGTCAAACGCGCTACGAACATTTTTAACAGTTTAATATAATTTCACGATTTCCAGTCACTCTAAAAGAATTGGAATTTGTTGCATCTCCTGATTCGTAAAAATTCGAGAGACGTTGATTGCGTGAGACACGAAAAAGAAAAAAAAGAAGTCAAATACCTAAATGTTGACTTGAAGCTCTTGGCAGTAGATACGCGTAGTTCAATTCGCGCACGGAAGCGAAAACGAACAAGGGGCAAAGGAAAGTTTTAATTTCACCAAATTATTTCAGTGTCGTTAAACATCCTCGTAGCGGGATATTAATTCCGGAAGGTAGAACGTCAGAAGCGCCGTTCGTGTGCTTCGCGCAAAAGCGAACTGGAGCAACGCGAAGTGACTATTATTTGCTATTCGCGGCACGAGGCAGTAAATCAGAAGATTATTTAGCACCGCCAAAATGTTTCGCAGGGGTGTTCATGCGGAGACCGGAAGTTGAAACGAACGTGCTCGTTATACGAGTGGCTTCGTGTATCGTGTTTATTCCTCTGAGTGTTCTCTTATATTACTCTGTGATCTTTCTACCGTGTTTTACGCCGAGCCATGCCACTCTACTCGTTGTTTTCTTTATGCGTTCACGCGTGAAAGTGATATCAATTTCCTCAGTGGATTCGATTCGATTGTTTACGTGTTCATACCAACCGGTACATCTCTTTTTAAAGTGACACGATGCATCCTCGACTACAAACCCAACGCTTTTATCACCATCGGGCCGTTTAACAGCTATAAAACTGTTTTTTCTTTTTCAAGGACCAGTTTCATTCCTATCGCGTTATTCTCGTCGAAAACGCTTTATTGCCGAAACCATTTCGATCGACATTATTTGTCCAATATCGTTTCGTTATTCGTTATATTCTTACTGAAACAATCAGCCGGTTTCGATCGATAATGATTATCCAAATTGAATAAACACAAATTGCACATGAACGACCCTTTCAAAAAGCTGAGTCGTGTATCGTGCTGTTGCCGTATTATTCATTGCAGTAAATGAATCTACCTATACTAGACGCCGACATTAATTTCCATTCTTCGAAAACGCATCCAGACGAATAGGTAATTCTAACCCTTTTCATCGTGCACATGGACGTAATGAACGGTTGACAAAACGTGATGCCACATTCGAGGAAAGTTTCATCCACCCACAGTGTGGCATTTGAATGAGGATTTTGGGCAAAAATCACAATTCACCATGTTCGCACGTTTGCAGGCAACGTTCGCCTCGTTCGCAGCCCACGTTCTCACGTACCACAGTGTAGCATTTGAATGAGGATTTGGGACAAAGATAAAAAAGAAATGCATATAATCTGAATGTGTACATTTTCCTGAAACGAAATAATCAGAGGATCCGAGGTGGGTAGAAGTCTGATTATCAAATCTTTGTTGGTATTTTTCCTATTTTTTGGCTCAGTTGAAACAGCTTGAATATTTGTTTCTTTGTCTAACTACACACGATGTCGTTTGAGTAAATCTCTCCGTTTTTGCATAAGTGTTATGCAGAAATAATTTATACTTCCATTCTGTTCTGTCAGATATTGTGCTGACATTTAGTAAAGAACAGAGCTTTTGTGTAACTTTTAAGCTTTTCTCGGAACAAATGTGATCAGAAATGCACTCTTGATGCAAGTTGCGATTACGAGTGGATTTCACTGAAAGAAATAAAGAACGCGCAGTGTACCAGTTTGTAGCGGAAAAGGATTATGTAGCAATGTAATACAATATCTTTCTGACACAGATCAAAAGTGCAGGATGGTTTGAACCTTCCTTTTTAAATCGCACTTTAAAAAGAGATAGAAATTTTTAAATTGCCAATTAAAGTTATACATATCTTTACTATAATTCTCCATATTTTTAAAGTGTAACAGACACTAATTAAGAAGAACTAACAAACAAAAATGTATAACGAATGAACGAGCAATTTTCGAATGATTAGATTTTCATGTGCAAACGATGTTTACTAGTCCTCTGTCGACTTTTTGGGGAACTACTCTTTTATCTTTTATATTATTTACATACAAACTGATAATATCATCGAATAATAAGATCAAAATCGAACAGTGGATTATTTCGATTTTTGTCCACTGCATGCCACCCGGTTATCCTTCTGACGAGGATACTCTCCTTAGAGACAACCATTCGCGCGACTTGAGCCACACCGACGAGTAATGGCGGCTTGTTCACTCGCACGAGTAATAATCTCCTTCATCCATCCATTGAAATTACTGCCGAGCCTTCGTTGGAATTACGAGCTCTCAGTTTTCATTATCGTGCCACGGCGATCCACGATAGTGACGTTTTAATAGCTTGGATCTCCGTACGGTGGATGGGAGATCGACCGAAGAACGATTTCTCAAAGGATACGGAGACGAAGAAAGGAGCGACGAGCGCTTAGACGAGAAACTCAGCTAAAGAGCCGAGTTCGATAAAACGATTTTTTCTTTAAAGTCTCCCTGCTTCGTTCGACGTCGATTTCCATTTGTCTGGAGATTCAGTGAAGTCTCGCTTATCCGGCTTGTATGGAACCGAACACCTCTGACTAGTTGCTACAATATGTATCTTTTATCATTTACCGGTTAATGAAAAAAATGAACACATGTATGTTCATTGTTTTATATATATGTCGGAGGAGAGTCAGGAATAGGGTTGTGGGTGTTTGATAAATCTGCACTGGACTTAGCCATCGTTATGGTATAACCAATTTACGTTTTATTAACACGAGTATGGATACTACAGACTTGACAATCAACCGCGGCGATTAGGCACTCGCGACACTAGTGATAATGGTCTTAGGTTCGATAACGAATCCACGGTCAACGGGATGATAAATATATTATACTTGCTCACAAAATCTAACTCAAACGTGTAATACTCACAGATCGTAAGGCGCTACCCTCTTCGTCGATGAGATCGCAAGAAAGAATGACTTTTCGTCCCAATGATGTCACAGAGGAAAACTATGATGGGGTGTGTCTAAGGACACGAGATCATCGGATTCGTCGAGTATAGCCCTCGTTCAGAAAGTGAGGGAATTTGGGACGAAGACTACCTGTCCGTTTGAAGAACCTTAATTAACAAAAACATAGGTTTTATAGCGGGTCCTCAGGCTAGCTGAACTTGTGCTGTGTAAGTGCATCAACATCTGGTACTCATTTTGTCCGAAAGGAACGTTTTACTGTCAAGTACCTCTATAAGCAACTAAAGGACAAACTAAAAAAATTCTATTGGCTCACGGGCCGACGCTTCAAACTAAACATACAGAATAAAATTACCCTCTACAAGACCGTAATAAAACCTGTCTAGACCTACGGAATCCAACTATGGGGAACAGCAAGTAACTCCAACATTGAAATACTTCAACGCTTCCAATCGAAAACGCTAAGATCCTTAATTGATGCACCTTGGTATGTTACCAACGAAACAATACATCGCCACCTCAAGATACCCACAGTCAAAGAGGAAATAGCAAAATATAGCGACAGATATAGCAAAAGAGTCAAGAAACACCGAAACCCCCTAATCACTGGACTACTTGATACGTCGGACCAGATCCGCAGGCTGAAGAGACACTACTCGCTAGACCTAAACGATAGATTCAATTAGTTACTTAAATTAAGTAATATTTACTTATTTATAATACTTACTTACAAATTATACTTATCTATAATAAGTATTAACTTATTATAAATAATTAGTCATGTTACTGCGCCACGCCAGAAAAATTACTGAAAATTCTCAACGCGAGAATTGATTGTAAATTTTAATAAACATAAAAAAAGTGTGAAAAAAATTAACTTTCCCGTGTCTTCCCGTAGTAAACAATAAACTTTAGAAACGATTCAGTAAAGAGATGTTTGTTCGGTCGGAAGGACCTTAGGTAGCAAATTACTGAGATTTATGATGGGTCCTTAAGACTATTGAGGGTACGCAGTAAGGATGAGCGGACATCTGGTTCCCCTCTTACCTGCGGTGCGTGGCCTGGTCTAGGTAGAGTGTCGCCCGACGTAACAATTGGTGTATTAGTACTGGTCAGAAGTTTGGATCCATTTTTCTATCTATAATAAATCTCCTGCTTCTCTTATTAATTTCGAAATAAGCGCTCTGAGATACCAATGGTAATTTTCTTTACTTCAATACCTACTTCGTTGAAAAGTTTTCTGAAGGAATAGAATTCTAAATCAACGTTTTCTTTAAATTTCCAAGTTTGATAACGATGATCGATAGGTAAAAGGTATACTTTATATATACGTTTACATATGTGTGTGTATATGAGCTAGAAAAACTGCATTTATGCGTCAATGATATTTCTGGTCAACCCTAATCCAAACCAAGATCGCAATCGGTTAAAGCCGAGCCGGATAACTGAATGTCTACTGTGTTGCGATCTGTAAATCAAGAAACTCGTCTAAATTTTTAAACTTCATCGGCTGTTGTAAAGTTCCTCGTAGTATCTTGTTGGTAATATTTAACGCGTCGAGAGTCGAGTCATTATCGTGGCCTAGCCCAGTTCCAATTTACGCCGGCATCATTTACGCCCTCGCGTAATAGCTGCAACGCGTTAATTCCCCCGCAGACGTGCCAGCAAATATTTTTGATAGCTCCCAGTAGGAAATCCATGGTTGCACAGTCGAACGAGTGCATTCAAGTTCCAGAAACTTGGCTGCTATCTGTACGTTCGTTTCGACGATGTATTAAGCGCCAGGATAACAAAGTTCTCCGTGCTACTGCAGCAGCACTTAGAACGCTTAACTTATGATTTTACTCAGATATCCTGAGTTTCTTGTTTACGATGTTTTTAAAGGAAACAGCATTTCTCTTCTGTTTGGAATTTAAATCAAACGTATATTGACCAAAGTTTAGTCTATCGTTAATTTAATATTTCAGTGGAAAGACTTAAAATTGGATGTATCAATTAAATTGTTGTATTATTGTTTTTTATTAATTTAGTATTCCAACTGTTCGAGGGAGATAATAACAACATTTCTAAAATTCTTAGAATACAAAAATTATCCTCCATCGTACTTCTGCAAGAATAATACGCATATTTAGGTTAAACGGTCACTTAGCTGTTACCCTAGTGTTGATGAAAATTCCAGCAGTTTATTCAACGAATTAACATAATAACACGAGCAATTGGCACGATCATTAGCGAGGGAATTGTCGAGAAGCAAAATTGGCATCATCAAAGGGATTCATAGCAAATAGACGAATGTCCTGATTATACACGAATGTTTTCATATATCCACCCTGAACACTATCTAGATATGCGATACGTGGGGAATTATAATCAGGACGAATTGTATTATTAATCTGTCCTGGGAAACTAGTTGGTAGTTGGTCCTTTCCAAGTACAAATTTATTTATGGACCATCACTCAGGATAATATTTCGTTAAATTCTCCGTCAATTTCCGGCGAATCGATTTATCCCTCGACGAAATGATCAATCTTCTTCGTCGTTCACGACGCAGGCGACTTCCTCACCACTGACTTGGCGAACTTCCCCGGATAATGGCGGAGAAGAACTGGCCAAGGATAGAAATGTCGAAGTTCGCCGTCGTGTTCGACCGCGGAGCTCACCTGCATGCAGATCCTATATGTGGAAACGATATAGCGCGGTGATAAAATCAGGGGTTACTTTTGAATATTGAAACATTAGTCGGAGACATTTTTGGAGAGCTTAAGGATCTCTGCGAGAATTGTTTCTTGCTGTTCCTTTTAAAACCACGCATCCTAATCTTCGATAACTACAAGTTAATCGAGAGACTCGTAACAAAATGTGTCGTCGTCAAGTTTCTCCACGTTTTTTATTTTAGGTTCTAGCTGTCGAAAGCAAAACTCATAACATAGTAGAATCGATATGATTGATTTTGACTTATTGTCCAAGAAAACTGAACTGGTTTTGCTAAAACAGCCTATGTCACGAGACCCGTAACTTCATGATTTAATAAAATGCAATTCTTCTACGATATAAGTAAAAATACACTTATAGCAATTGTATCGCACAGTCAATACCTTATTAAGGAGGATTGACATCTTCTATTAAACAACAGAACTTAAAGATACTAAAATCTTCTATTATTTTCTTGGAAAAGTACAAGCATGAACAAAGTCCAAGGTTGTTTCTATTACGAGCCCTTCAATTTTTGCTAATACAATTATTGGCAACTGTTTTTCAGTAAGAAGTGAAAAGTATTTAATTCCATATAGATTCAATGAAAGATTGTAAGAATATTAATTCGCAGATAGTTTTTGCAGTCCAAAATTCAAGTTGCTTCTACGTAAAATGTACTCTGTACTCGACACGGCTATACCGACCGGTTGTCTCTTAAAATTCTAATTTGTAACCACATTATATCGTTCCCACCTGCTCTCCATTTGTATACGAAAGGGTTGTTCAACTAACGTGGTTCATTTTCGATAAACTAACCTATTTCTGTATGGTCGGCGTTCATCGATGAACATCGTATCTTTGGTAACGAAATTTCAATGGACAAGAACGAGGTTTTCCCGTTTCATAGAAATTTTATAAAGGGTGGTGGTTTCGCCATGATGGCTACTTCGACATGGCCATGGCCGGAACGGAAATTAATTAATGTTTAATGTTCGCTGAATCGCCTAACAAACTATTAACTTGCAGGAGCGTGGCACAAAATCGCATAATTAACTTTTAGCGACAAAATCCTTGGCGATTACACGGAGTTTATGCAGTGTGCGACGCTACGCGGAGAAGCTCGTTTCACAAACGATCGAGATCGATTGAATCGAACAACTCGTATCCATGGTAGCTCGATCAATTGACCGCTTTCTGATTTCGCTGTACGTACAACACACCCTTGGACGATGTGCAAAATGTTGAACGCGTCAGCGGATCGTTTTCGCCAGCGATATACACGCGTGAACGAGTACGAAACCCCGAATCGATTGCCAGAGAAATGACCCGCGAAGTGTAACCTGTTCAACGAAATTACGTTATTATACGCTACAAACCTTGAAACCACCGGCTTCGACAGCTATCTTCTAGTCAGAAGCTTGTATTTAACACTTTAAGAAGATATAATGGTTGTAGTATCTTTTTTAAAGAGAACTTTATGGTGAGGAGAATAGTACGGATTCTTTTGCATGGTACAACCAGATTTGGAATTTTTATGTACTTATTTTGATATATGGCACAGAGAATGCATGTAATATGCAAGAATATACTACATATGTATAAGATTTTTAAAATATTGTACGTCCCTCAAAGAAAATGCACTCGAGGCATGAAAGCAAGAGACATACTCTGTATGTTTCCCTTCTATGCAATTTGTTGTATATATATGTAGATATAGATAATAAATTTATACATGTGTTTGCTTATCTTGGTTAATAAGGAAAATAACTCGTGCTTTATTTTGAAAAATTACATTGAAGAAGGTAAGCTTTACTAGGATGTAGTCAAAATCAGACCTGCGTATTCCTTTCAATGTGCCCTCCTCTTGTGCGATGCACAATTACTGATATTTAACGAGTGAGAAATCTCTATTCAAATTCCACTTCTTCGAGTGTATAATGTATAAAACTATGAATTTGCATAAACACCGGCGATCTAAATAGAATGTACAAGTGCCTTGTATAACACGAGCAAAATGTTTAGCAAATAGAAATTGGCAGAGTACTTGGAAATGCTTTGCGACGATTACCGATCGAGAGCAACGGCGTTCACAATGGAAGAACGCAGCGGGGAAAGTGACGAGTGAAAACTGTTACGTCGTTGGGTAATCGTTTCATCAGCTTACAATATACGTACGTACAATATATAAAAACGAAACTAGCGCGCAGGTTGCGTAAAAACGTTCCCGACGATATTTACATGGCTAATTTCACATGGTGGAAAAATAATTGGAACGTGGCTCGCGGTCTGTCTGCCGGAAAGCTGAATTTCTCCGTTGAAAGTGTTTATTAGTAGCTTGGAGAGAGAGAGGGGATTAATGAAGACACAGTTAATAAGCTTGTTAGCAACGTGGGCGAAAGATGCAGGCATCGTGATAGTTAGCCTTATATGCAGAGTCAATGGATGCTCCGGCATAAAGGCAGCCATTCTCTACGTTGTCTCTCTCTCTCTCTGTCTCTCTCTCTCTCTCTCTCTCTCTCTCTTTCACGAGTAACTTTGATGAATAGTTAACCACGAGTGGTCGACGCAAGCACAACACTTGACGACATTTAGAGACATGCGACCTAACAGGGTGAAAAGGAAACCGAATATCAGCGGGGAATTTGTAATAAACTTTGCTCTGTAAGATAGTTTCTGGTGGAATTTTCGTCTGAAAAATTATAAATTGGACAGTCTGTTTCTTCATCTTAAAAAGCATCAATTGAACACCTTTTTTTTTCTTTTTTTTTTTATTTATTTGTTGAAATTACAATCAATTCTCGCGTTGAGAAAATTGAACACCTGATGGGAAGAATAGAAGTTCCGACGACGAAAGAAAAGAATTCTAATATGGAATAGTTGAAAGATGGACAACCTGATAGATTCGAAGATAGATAAAAGATAGTCTTTTGAAAATAGGTGACAAAACTACAAGATTTTGTAAAAAAAAAACGAATAATATTAGTTTCATTGTTATGTTAACTTGATTAATATAACTAACGTTATTAATATTTTTTGTAATGTTCAAGAGATTGATTACATCAGTCGAGCCTTTATATATGTTGGAGATGAAAGGACATCGGGGCTTCCCTTTTGGAATGTTGGGAAAGACCCTAATTAAAATTAAGTAATAAAACTAAGAAATAGTTTTAATGTTCTAATCCGATTTTATGACGATGGGCTTGGGCTCGAAGTGACATAGCGGGTCACTGAACGGTCACGGAAGGGACGTGTACCTGACAGAGGTATAGAATAATTATATAGCTCTCCTTAAAAACAAAAAGAGGTGGGGAGAAGAATATATAAGGGAAGTTCCACTTGGACTGCAGATCAGTTCATTCAGATAAGTTTTACTGGTACGTGGAGTCATACGTGTATCACAACTCATTCGTCATCCTTGTCATTACATGTGGCATTTTATCTGTGTGAACGAATATCAGCAACCGCGATGGTAAATTTGAGTGAAGATTCATCACAAAATTCCAACCTTAACCCGACGTCAAAAGTTGGATTAGGATTTGTGGCAACAACGCAACAGCTCGTGACCATTTTGCGCGAGTTAACGCAGCTGAGAAAGCAAAAATCGAGTGTGGAACTTAAAGAATTATCGCTACCGCGTTTCAACCCAGAAATCGCGGGTGCTGACCCGGCTGCATGGTGTACAATTGTCGGTCTACTCCTGGAGAGAAGGTCTGTACAAAACGGTGATTTATTTACCACTATGAGTCGTGCCCTAGAAGGCACTGCAGCACACTGGCTTACACGAATGCCGGGCCGGGGAGGCCTTACTTGGTCCAGATTTAAGAAACTTTTTCTTGCTCATTTTGGTGGCAAAGAGACGGCAACCTCAACACTGATAAAGATGTTTGATGAACCACCACTAGAAGACGAAAGCACGGGAGCTTTCGGCATTCGTCTTCGTTCTTTCCTGCAGTCGCGGTGGGAAGATTTAACTATGGCTGAAGTAATCAACGCCTGCGTCCTTTTTCGATTGACTTCACATGACCAACGGGTTGAACAAATAGCGCTTACGAGTGAAATCAGGACCGCAGACCAATTCCTAACTGAAATGAATGCTCTCTCCTATGCGAAGAAGAGGCAGGAGCCTTCATCGGAGAATCCACCGGCGGACCCTGAAATTAAACGAAGCAGCCCATCAGACCGCCGGGTTAGGGACTACCAATGTGAGAACCTCGGACATGAAGTGACCAAGTGCCACAGGAAGATAGAATTGGAGCCGAAAGACACACAAAGATCAGAGGAGAACCAAGTGGCCACATCGTCGAAGGTGTCATGCTTCAGGTGTAACAAGGAAGAACATATTTCGCCTAATTGCCTGTGTTTGTGGAAAAGAAACTATAATTCCCATAATAAGCGTCGAGTTACGTTCTGCGTGGCGGAACTCCCGACTAGTAAATTAAGCCATCTGGGTGAGTCGTTCCCATCTTACTTCGATTCTGGAGCCGAATGCTCGTTAATTAAAGAATCCGCAGCCTCTAAATTTTCCGGCAAAAGAAAGACTGATCTAGTAGTAATGCGAGGAGTAGGAAATACTTGTGTTAATAGTACGTCTCAGATTTTGTCCACTGTATGTATTAACAGTTTTACATTGGAGATAACTTTCCACGTCCTTGCCGATAGTTACTTAAAATATGATATCATGATCGATCGCGAAATTTTAAGCCAAGGTTTTGACGTAAATATTACACAAAATAGCCTCGTTATTGCCAAAGCAAAGATAGTTAATGCCTGTAGTAAAACCGCGGAAGACGAGATCAATATTAATGATGTTGACACTGATGTAATTGATAACGATAAAAGTCGATTAATCTCTATACTCGAAAATTTCAGAAATTCTTTCATTACGGGTTTCCCACGTGCTCGCATAAGTACGGGCCAGTTAGAAAGGCGTAGTAGCTCACCGTTCGCGAGCCCTATGTTACTCGTGAAGAAAAAGGATGGCTCGGATAGATTGTGTGTCGATTTTCGAGAGCTAAATAAAAATACGGTCGCGGATCGGTATCCCTTACCCCTTATTGCTGATCAAATCGCGAGATTGCAAAACGCGAGATACTTTATTAGCCTGGACATGGCCAGCGGGTTTCACCAGATTCCCATTCATCCTAATTCGACAGAGTATACAGCGTTCGTTACCCCCGATGGTCAATACGAATACATAACGATGCCGTTTGGGTTTAAAAATGCACCATCTATTTTTCAGAGGGTCATTCTAAATGCCTTAGGCGACCTTGCTTATTTGTACGCTGTTGTTTACTTGGATGACGTCCTAATTATCGCCGACTCGATAGACCAAGCTTTAGGAAGATTGGATACCGTATTAAATACCCTCGTAAACGCCGGATTTCCTTTTAATTTTTCAAAATGTTCTTTTCTAAACACATCGGTACTCTATTTGGGATATATAATTCAGAATGGAGAAGTTCGTCCCAACCCGGGTAAAATACAAGCCTTGAGTTCGTTACCTGCACCAACGACCGTCACACAGCTTAGACAGTTCATAGGTTTAGCTTTGTACTTCCAGAAATTCGTTCCTAAATTTTCACAAGTAATGAAACCCCTGTACGCGCTTACTTCCGGTAATAAAAATATAACTTGGACGGATAGGCATGAAAAAATAAGGCAAAAGGCAATTTCCGTCCTGACCGACGCGCCGGTGTTGATGATATTTGACCCGAACTATCTGATAGAACTTCATACTGACGCTAATTCGGATGGATATGGGGCTATTTTAATGCACAAGACTGAAGGTAAAAATAGGGTAATAGAATATTACAGTAAAAGAACTAGCCCTGCGGAATCTAGGTATCATTCCTATGAACTAGAGACGTTAGCAGTTGTAAACGCCGTCAAGCATTTCCATCACTATCTACACGGACGAGAATTTCTTATTGTCACTGATTGTAATTCCTTGAAAGCATCCAGTAATAAGGTATATTTAAATGACAGAGTTTACAGGTGGTGCGCTTACCTACAAACTTTTACCTTTGACATTATGTATCGGGAAAGCAAACAAATGGCCCACGTAGACTTCTTTTCGCGGAACCCCGTAAAATACAAAGAAAAGACAGAACTCTGCTTGCCCATTGTCCCAAGAGGTTTTAGGTGGTCCGTTATTAACCATGTGCACCAGTCCATTATGCACTTAGGTTGGGATAAAACGCTTGAGAAACTGTATGAGTATTACTGGTTCGAAGGAATGACGAAGTATGTTCATAAATTCGTAGAGAACTGTCATGCTTGTCAAGTTTCGAAGGCAAGTTCAGGTAAAATACAAGCTGAATTACATCTTATACCTAAGATCAGCATACCTTGGCATACAGTTCACATGGACATAACTGACAAACTAAGCGGTAAAAGTGATTCGAAAGAATATGTCATTGTTTTAGTCGACGCATTCACTAAATTCGTATATCTGCATCATACTCGTAAAATAGATTCCCTTAGTACCATTAAAGCACTTAAGTGCGCTATACTTTTATTCGGAAATCCTTGCCGGATAATAGCGGATTAGGGGAAATGCTTTACGGGTAAAGGATTCCAAGATTTCTGTAAAGGTAAACTCATTGAACTCCACTTAATCTCAACCGGTGCGAGTAGGGCCAACGGACAGGTAGAACGTATTATGGCTACGCTTAAAAATATGTTTACGATAGTAGAAACGACCGGAGGGTCATGGCAGTGAAGTGACATAGCTGGTCACTGAACTGTCACGGGATGCGTGTACCTGACAGAGGTACGGAATAATTATATAACTCTCCTTAAAAACAAAGAGAGATGGGGAGAAGAATATATAAGGGCAGTTCCACTTGGATTGCAGATCAATTCATTCAGATAAGTTTTAATTGTACGTGGAGTCATACGTGTATCACAACTCATTCGTCATCCCATTGACCGTGGATTCGTTATCGAACCTGAATTCGTTGTCATCAACATCTCGACCATTCGATCATACGCGCAAAATTTCAACCTTAACCCGACATATATATTACAGTCGTTGTAATTGTTAATTTACGTTAATGCACTTATTAATAAAAAATCAGGCTTGCATGTACTTTAATCGATACAAACCGCCTATCGGACTTTAATTGCGTTAAAAATCGAATCGTCATATTGAACGATGTAACAATAGTCGGTCAATTAAAACGAATAATTTTGTTACAGCTGGAGCCGCTTCTGAGGAAACTAACCAAAGGTCCAGTTCTGCACACAATCGCCACTCTCTCACGAAGGGTAAGCAATCAAAAATTGACAAATCGCCACGATATATTAGAATCATGGCACGACTGTATCCAATCGATCAACATCGTTGCGATGCTATATCGCTTCTCTTCTTTTTCTTGTTATCTCGTTCGCACACGTTTCCACAAATGTTACGAGAATTTTATACACTTCATGCATGATCGTTCATACTTATATATACGTGTACGTGTTAGTTAGGAAAGGCCATTTAGGATTTCGTATCGCATGTCGGTGGAAAAGTATCATTACGTTTTCCTTTTATCGCGGAAGCTTCTGGCAAATATTCCTGTTGCAACGCTGCTATCGCACAACAGCCACGGATGGTCTTTCTCGTTGATCAGTGGCTGTAAATTCGTGAATAGGAGCCGTTCGTTGCAAATAAACTGGTACGAAGGTCGTCGTTGTTATTTTCTATTAAAAACCGACAGTAAAGCAAAGCTTTGACGAGGTATTCGGTTGAGTGATCGTTAGAAATATAATAATGTTTCCTCCTGAATTATCCAGCTAAGAAATCGGGTCGTCTTTCAAGATAATTCTCAGTTTTCACCATCCTCGAATCGAAACGTATCTGGTGAATATGCGATTCAAATACGACCGAAAGAAAAATACATAGAAAGTTCGACAGAAATAAATAGAAAAAGCGATGTCGTGTTCTATTGTGGAAAATGAAAAGCGACATACCACGAGACACCCTCGTGGAGTCGAATAAAAAATCGTTCCGCGTATCGATCTATAAATGTGGAATCCACATCGTGGATCCGTGCGCTTCTGGTCAACGCCAGATAACAAACGCAATATCTGCACACACTGTGAAACGACAAATGGATTTAATAACGTTTTAATCCTATCGACTGATCTTCGCCGCAAATCTCAGCTCGTGCTCGAAAAGCCAGAAGTTTAATCAACTGTGACAGAAGCGTCCATGAAATTGATAATAACGTGTGCATTTGTTTGGAAGAATACCGAAATATCAGTGACCGTACGCAGATCTGAAAAATTCGTTCCACCGGCGAGCCTTGAGAGATTTGTTCCAAATGTTTACTCGCCCGAACTTTCGATTCGACGACAGATCGCGACAAAAGCGTTTCTAATCAAAAACGTCCGCAAAGTGGAAACACACGTGTAAATAGAGCCACTCTTTGCGTGTTAAATACTGCAAAGAGATTAACGATCCATGGCAGCAAACTCAGGTAATTGATCGTTATACGTGTACTGGGTGTTTCCTGGCGAATAATAAATTTCGTTAGCGTGTTCAGAATGTTATTCCAAGTAAAAATGTTACATGCATCATTGGCTGATTCGAGTTCGTTCTTGAGATATGGAAGATGTATTAATATTATATATCAGCCGTAATAATCAGCCATAATTTACATGTATTGTTAAGTAGTCCTGTTTCCATTCACAGCGTCCATCCAATATCAACAATGCTAATTATCCAACTGCTGATGTGTATCATGTTTTTCATTTCATGCACGCTTGATTCGATACACCTGGTAGAAAATGATTAATCCTTATACAGGCAACCAAGATACTATTGTTATCCAACGAGTACATAAATAAATTTCAACTTTAATATACAATATCCAAATTTCAAACTTGTATATAAATTTCTATTTAATAATATCTGAGAACAAGAGTCCGGAGCGATTTCGTAATATTTTCACTGGAACGTAACAAATTCTTAAAAGCAATATAGAAATGGATACCCGTGAGTACTCGGTTGCTCGTAGTAGAATTAAATGCAATTTCGTAGAATTGCAAATAAATAATTAAACGAAGCTTAAGTCCAGACCTGAATAAATGGAACCATGGTTATGTAACATTTTTTACTTAAAATAATATTCTGAACATGCTGCCAAAGTTTGTCGGTTCCGGCGTGGAGCCAACCTGTATGCGTTTTATCGTACATAATACAAATTTTACCCTCTGGCTGTTCGTACATTGTATACCCGCGATATTTCCACGGAGATGCGATAAAGGGGTGGTAGATGAGGGGGTGGGGAAAATTAAAGGATTTTGTTTTGCTGATAACGTTATTAGAGGTGTGCTCGCGGAATATTCAGCCAGGTGTTAAACGCGAGGACAATTATCAGTGCTTGAGGTCAGAAACAGAAACGAAGTCGCACGGAATCGTTGCACACGCGAGGCTCGTTCGCTCGTTAAATATTAGTAGAACACTCTGGTGGCGCTAGGATGAGAAAGCAGGACAATTTCGATCGTCACCAGCAGACTCCCGGCGAGCCTCCATTAAAATGGAATACGAGCCACTCGACGCATTGCATTTAAACGTGTGCACATGTGTGCCGACCGGGTGAAACTGAATTCAACAAATTCACGGGTGCTCGGCGAATAGAAGCTACTTTAACATAGCTCAAGGCCGTTGCTACCAGGTTCGCATCCGCAAGCGTGTGTTTCTCGCGTTTTCTCATTCGTGCGATTCATTCCATTTTTAAAATCGTTGAATTTCCAATCGTTGGCCATTGTCAAGAAAGAAAATTAAATGTTTAAAATTTGCAATTACTACTAGTCGATGAGATATCGTTGAATTCGATTGAAATAATAAACGAACAGCGTTGAGTGGCACGAGATATTAAAAGCAGGATGATTCTTGACGCAATGACATTAAAAACGAAAATGACGAATCTCGAACGCCGGATCGGCCGGTGATAATTGGCTATGTAAATTAATTCTATTGCTTTAGATTTATCCAATTGTAATAACTATTTTCTAGTACTGTTCTGATACTGTATTGTAACAATTTATCATTATTTACGCGTAATTTATTTGTGACGTATAATTACCTTATTCAATGATCCGTAATTATATGTTACATAATTAGCTTATACATATACACGTAGACTACGAATAAAATTTCAATTTTATTCAAAAGAGGGCGAAATTAATTTATACGCGTAATAAATCACCGATCATTGGCTTGTATTCGTGAAAAGAAGCGGATACTTCTTGGTATTGTGTATATATTACTCGAGAAGTAGCTTGAGCATTATACCGATGCGACAGAAGAGAGGAATAGCTGAAGGAGCAAGGATAGAAGAAAAGGTGGTTGAAGTGGAGAGACAGTCGACTCGAGTAGTGCCACGAGCACAGGAAAATAGTAAGAACGATGCGCTAAGGTAGATGGGTAGAACAGATTCCTATTGTTTTCCGACCCACTTCCTAACGTTGGAAGATTAACAGAGTCCCTTGCCTGTATCTACTGACAGATTTTTCAACGTACAGCCTGCGAGATACTTTCGCGACCTTGCCAGTGCGGAAATAGGAACATATTGACCTAAAGAACCGCATTTCAACGAGTTATAGCTTGATATGACCGAATTATCGTTTTCAACATCTTCGATGGATCATTTTTATACACTGCGTTTATTTATCAATCAATGGACTATGGATTTACTATTGAAACAATTCCGGATTTCGAAATGGACACGACTAGAAATTTCGATGCATACATTTCTTCGATATCATTTTGATATGATATCTATTTGCCTCAAATTGGTTTCCTCTTTGAATAAAAACTTCGAATCCAAGGACCATTATAACTGGAAATAATTTGCGTGAAAGTATTCCGGAATATTACCCAAAGAGAGGCGTCTAAAGAGAGGGAAAGAGGGGGATTGGGAAAAGGCTTTTGTGTGCACGTATGCATTTTCCACCTTCTGAAGATCCAAGATAACACCCGCTACGTTGTTTCATGCAGCGTTACGTTGCATTGTAACGTAGCGATTCAGCGAAGCGCATTCCTATTGACAACAACAATAGACTAGTGTATACGGGTGTTCAATTGGCGATGCGTTCTTTGTCATTTCTTTTTCCACGGAAGAAAATAGCGTGTCTTTCTGTCGCTCGGTTAAAGAACACGCGTACCTTTTTATTTGCACTCTCTGAAATTGCTTCTTCGCGAAGGTAGTCAAAAAAGAAAAAAAAAAAAGAAAAAGAAAAGAAACTAAATAGTCGCAACTTATATAGTTTATTTAAGGGGACTGCATCGATTATAGCCAGGATTATTTGTCGACCTATTTTCGCATAAGCTCGTACTTTGTAAAGATTCATCCGTTTAATTGTTAGCAAACGATTAGGGGTTTTAATTTTTCATCGAGACGAGCATAGAATTGTGAAAAGATCGGAGAAGTTCGCCGTCTTATCGAACTTTCAACGAACTTAAAATCGTTGATAAAGTAACGAAACGGTCGGCTGGACGAAGACAAAATCGGTTCTCGATCGAGTAATAAGTTTGCAATCATAGATTGCGGGCTAGTATCCATAGAAAGATTGATAGCTTCCGGTGAAGCTCTAAATCTGCAATGAAACGTTCCCGTAGAGATAAGGGAAATGCTTTTAGAAATGGCTGGGAACTATTGCGGATTCCAGAGCTTTCGGTCCACAATTGGGTTTCTTCAGAGCGAAATTTCAATTCCAACGCGGCCTACGGAACCCGATGAAAAGGCTGGATTTCCATTGTTTTCCGACTCACTTCCAGGCGACGGAAGATTAACAGAGCCGACGTGTGTATATCCACCGCCGAGGGCCTCTCGACGTTTTTCGACCGTTTTCGCGGAAAGCGGAACCCATTGTGACTCGAGACCGCTGTAATTTAAAATCATCGTCGAAAGTTTTTTCCCTCGCAACTTTTTTTCCCCTCTTTTTTTCCTCTTCATCTTTCCTCCTTTTTCCCCTCTTTCGCATAATCACTCTAATTTATATACTCGAATATCCAACGAGTTCCTCGAATTTCTAATAGGGACTCGATGCAAATGTTATTGATTCTGGTAACGCGCAATCGATACTTCCCATGAAAAGTAGAGCATTGATATTAATTACGTGTCGTACTTAGAGCGTAGTCTTTCAATATGCCATCTTTTTCTTTCTTTTTTTCGTAATCCGTTGACACGAATTCCATCGACAACCCTCTCCTTTTTCGAGACCGCATCCGACAGAACTTTATATCCGTAACATTATCAGTAACGTCGAAACGCTTTCACCCTGTTTCCCCTTTTGGCTTTCCAGGCGTACGTTCCCCGCCTCTTTCTATCGCTCTACCGGTAACTCCTCCTGTTCATGCAATGTCTCACTCCCTCTCGCTCGATTCCGCATCCGCATTGCTAATGAAACGTCCAATTACCATCAACGGCTTCCACGAAGCGGTCCACCAAGCTACACATTCTCTCTCTCTCTCTCTCTCTCTCTCTATCCCTTCCCTTTCGCTCTCACGCCTTTTCCTCTTTTCTGACATTTGCAATCAGCAGCCGGAAACAACATCGGCAGGTAGCAGCAGTTTCCCTCTACCTGACGTTCGATGGAAACGAATCAAACTACCTCTTGCGAGCTTCCCGGTCATCTTTTTCCCTCCCCTTTCGCATTCCTTTTTTTAAGCAGCACGAGGTCGCGAAAATAAGCTACGCGAACTGCAATTAATCAGAATACATCAGGGGCTCTGTGCAATCAATAATCGAATGTAATTCCATTTTACGAGGAGCTGCAACGTCGTGCGCCTATCCTTTTCCAGCTCTTCTCGATCATTCGTTCTTTCCATTGCATCGCGTCGATATGCAATCGGCTATTATCATCGCAACAGTTGAAAAGAATGGAGTCTACCAGAGCAATAAACAGCCAGTCTTGATAATACGAATCGTTGGAAAGGTGGGGACGGAATGCGGAGGATTTAAACAACTTCCAATGATATAATTGACCACGTGATAACGCGAGCTCTTCCATTTCCATTCGCCACTCTCTGTAGACGGTTATCGAGCTGCGATCGTTTAACCAAAGAACACGGCTTTCGTATGCCTTTTTGTAATAATGCGCTGGTCGGCCATTCATCGCCGCTATACGTTTTGCAATTATCAATTATAGTCGACGGCTGCCGCGTTTTTTCCTCACGGCATTTGCAATCAGTCGGCGGAAAAATCGACGTTGGGTGAAACACCCCTCTTTCTCTCTATCTCTTTCTCACTTCATCGAATGCAAATCGTCACCAGATGTCGAAAATAAGCGAGCAGGTTTATAATTAACGATCCTCGCAACAACAAATCTGTGACCGAGCATCATTAGAGAAGATTTAATTTCTCGTTTTTCACAATTTAAATTCTCGTTTTCAAAGGTCGATGCGCAAGCTTTGAACAGGTTTCCGTCATGAAAATTCTCTCGCTGATCCCATCTGTTCCGATGTCGTTATTCTTCATGAACGATAAAAAAAACTTTGGGAAATATTTATGAGATTTTACGTTCTTTTTAATTACGAATATCAGACGTACAAATGTTCGTTCCTTTTCTCTATCCCATTCTTTTTTATCTTTTTTTGTTTTCACCTTATCCATACCATTCATCCCTCTGATTCTAGAATATATATATATATATTTTTTTTATGAAAGAAGATTAAATCTGAATTTGGAATTATGTACTTTCGCATGGCATGAAGCAGAGTAGAGTTCGTCTCTTCGGTGCGCCAGCTTTAGGGATTTTCTTGAATTAAACCTGCGCGCTCCGAATTTTTTAAGCCTTAATCTTGATTTAGTTTCAACCGAGGACAGAATTATTAATATTTCGAGAAAATTATCATACAATTGGAGAGATAATTCACGCGTATCAATGACGATTCTTCCGTATTTCTCTCAAATTTAAGAAATTTCTCGAGGATATGAAAATACGGTTCGATCGGAAAGGACCTAAAGTGGAACACCGGGATTAAATTAATTTTCGTATATTTAGAAGGAAACGAATAAACTGGTAATTTTGATGCTTTTATATTTGAAGGAAATTTGAAGCTACAAAAATGCGCGGATTACACATAATATCAAAAAATATATAAAATATGCAAAGTATAATATCTGGGTCCTCTAGCACAATAATTTGCCAATTCTGTATTAACGAATTGACAAATTTACAAATTTGATCCTACAAACTTCTCTGTTAGAATTGTACAATTTTGTATCGATTAGGATAGTCTGACGATTTGTTACTTGTTTGCGAAACTTCGAAGAAAATTTATTAACATTGGTAATAATTTCGACTCGTGGCTCGTCATATTTCACTAATGACATTAGTTGAATTGTGCAACTGAGTGTTGTTGTAGTAAGTAAAACGATACTTTATCTAGATTCTATTTCTATAATTGTATTAATAAAAATATGGATTTGCGTATAAAGATATTCACAGATTAGAGATAAATTAAACTAAACTGAATTAAACTGATATGTCTTGAAATATTTTTAACTGATCGGTGTGAAGCAATGCCCAGCAGTATTCTCTGGTAAATGTAACAAACGCGGCAATCAAGGACGCGTTTCGATGGGAATTATAGGGATGGGATAGTCTATTTAAACAAAGAATCCTATAGGAACGAACTTCGAATTTATCTTCCGCAGAACAAACGATGCACTGGTTCGCCCAAATCGGAGGTGACGAAGCCTCTCCCGATTCGTCAGGTAATAATCAGCTTGGTAAATAACGGAGTGTGCTTTGCCAAATTCGACGCTACGTTTGCGCTGAATCTAATGCGTCGCGTAACGAGTGCGTACCTATTAATAGTAATCCCTCGTGGAAATTGGAAATGACCGCATTCATCAGCTGCGAGTTTTCTCAGGCACGCGTGTGACCAACTTTCTTCGAGCGTTTCTCTTTATTAATAGTTTGATGTGACATTGGCGGAAATTGAGAGAACTAACAAAAACGATTAAGTCGATGGAACATATAATACATCCATAAGAATCATAAAACTTACCGACTTTCTCATTGTATTGAACTTTTCAGGTAATTTGCAGAGAGATTTAAAAAGTCTTGAGAGATAATACATTTTTATGGAATTAATATTTTATTGAATTACGCATGTGTAACTTGTTTCCTTCGATGACTCTTTGTAATAGTATCCAGCTTAATTTTTTGAAAAAAACTATTCCTGCTTTTTAGTTAGGAGTCAAAGTAATTTTTGCAAATTTTGGAGACCTGCAACTATTCAGCTTTTCATTATTACTAAACATTCTATGAACGATTCCTTTCTCGAATTTGGAACAATGTTTATCCTAAGCTTGGCATTTAATTATTTATCAAAAACTTGTAATGAATCTCATTCGATGTAATCTAACATAAAGTCACCTTCTACGCCCAGTGTTTTCAGACAGGCAGAAAGAAAGAATTCCATTCATAACTTCATTCTGTATAGAAACTTAAGAACACGGTTTCGCGACGTGAACTCATAACGATAAATCGAATGTTTCCATCCCGAGGTGCGAAACACGCTTTTTACTGCACCCTGTTTTTAATAATCGTATTATCCGGGCGAAGGAAACACGTTGGTATCACAGAAAATGGACGGTTTACGTCGGTGAAGCTGGAATACCGTACGAAGAGAGACAGGGAATCTAATAAAGAATTTATTTCATGCGGCCTTGTCACTTCTTTGCCAACTGATAAAACAGCTGCTCGCCGTGGGAAAGGAATATTCGCGTTTACTCGTGGAAATTGATTATCTTCGTAGTGGTAATCGAATCTGTGCGAGAAAATATACCCATGGAGACCACAATTTCTGACCTTTTTCTCTCCTAATTGTATTTCTTTAATTTCGTTCGGTTCACGACGGAACTTGGACCGAACACGTTTAACACGCGTTCTATCGGAATGAGATGAAAATTCGCATACCGAAACTATCATACGCTAGACATCACGTCGACTGCATGAAGCATGTTTGTTTGAATCGTGTCATTTTGAAGAGTGTCAACCGCTTTAAAGGCATGCATTTGTAGCTGCAGTGTACCCGCAGAACTGTATGCTTGCAGTGCGTCGTGATTACGCGTGTTTTGCTCGTAATACCCGAATCTCACGTGCGTACGCACATGTTCTCGATTTCTTCTCGACAGATGTGAAGCGCCGGCAAAGTCTCTACGACGAGGACTCCCTCGATGGCGATCATCCTAGCGAGAACGAAGGTATCACGTTTTCAAGGGCAGTGTCGAGACTTTTCGTTTTTCACATTTTTCCCTCGGTTGTTTAAACATCGAATGGGCACCAAAACGTTGGCATTTTTCGCGTTGTCTAATTGTAACAATCAATCTTTTGTCTCGTGGCGTACGCTCGACTGTAAATAACTGGAAATAGTTTCATTAAAATTGATTTCGGAGTTTAAATGGGCAATGTGTACTACGCTTTTATTATCGAGAACTGTCTGGGAAACGAGTAAACGTCGACGTGTTTCAAGCAGAACGCGAAGCTCGTACGACAAGAAGAAGTAATCGGTCTTCGCGGTTGTTCTCAGGACGGGAGTCGACGGGAAGCGCGAAAGACGTGGACAGGGCGAAGCTCGTCCGTGAGAGACAAAACGAAGAGCGGCAGCGGAAGTTGGAAGAGCTGAGACAGCAAGCTCTCGCCGCGCAACGTTTCCGGGAGCAACGGGAAGAGGAACGCCGAAGGCGCATCGACGAGCTCAAATCGCGTGACAACGACAGGTTTGTCTTTTCTCCCTTTCTTTTCTCCTTTTTCTTCTTTCTTTCATTTCATTTACTCAAAAGTAATTCACTAATATTCACTAATAGGTTTACTGATACGTAAAAATTCGTAATTCTTCAGTTGCGTCGTTTTTTATCTTTTTATATTCGCACTTTTTCTTTCTCTTTTTTTTTTTTTTTTTTTTTTTTTTTTGTAGTAAAAGGTACAAGTCAGAGTGAACTTACGCTCGAATGGGAAAAGGATGAGAGTTTAAACCGGCTTTGCGTTTGAAATTGGGTTATTTTATACGATCCAGTTGCGAACGATAGAGCGCATGCCTTGAGGGTAGTTTTTTTTAATCTATGACACGCGAATTTAAACCGACACGGAACCACATTGATGTGTTTAAACGCGCTCTTTACGAGATTACGTGCTCTCTACGAAGTTATAAGTTGACCTGGTTAATATGATGCCGGGCTAAACTGTTTCGCCGCCGCAGAGAAGCCCGGGAAATTACCACGACACCTGCATGAAGTTCACCCGCGGCAAAATCACTTTTCCGTCCCGTCTAAAAAAAGAATAACAGCCTATTACGTGTACACGAAGACGTACTTTCTCGTTCGTAGCTCGTCGTACCTTGAGAACCTCTAGTTCGAAATCTGCTTTCTGTAGAAATATTCGTTTTATATTTATTTTAGACGAAACCAAGTCGGGGAGAGGAAGCGGGCGATATGCGAGGCGGAAAGAGAAAGAAGAGAGGCGATCCTCCGAAAGAATCAAGAGAGAGAAGCTCGTATAGAGGCGAAGAAGAAGAACGAGAGGTCGCACATCGTGTTTGCGTTCGGAAGTTCTACACCGAGGATGTTGGAGCCAGCTGATACCGGTGGCTCCACTTTCTGGGGAACGCGTCGCGCAACCTCTACCACCAATGTAATGATGTTCTCGGCTGCACAGCCGTTGACAAGGAGATCCTCAGAGAGAGAGCTCGATGGTAGCAAGAAGAGAGCCACGTCAGCTGGTGGACTTGACCGGAAACCCGGCGAAGGTTAGTGGGAATTTCTTAACCGGATACAGATACGAGGATGTTATTGATATTTGCGAATACATGTATTTAATTTAATACGACAGACGTCGGTGATGATATTTGTGACATCAAACTTCTATATTCGTAATAGTGTTTGTTACGATAATTTTCTGCCTATTCGTGTCATCCATGTCGATGTTATTTTGATTGGTATCCGGTAGTTGAGCGATGGAAACACGTAGAAATTGTTCGACGTCTGTCGTTAACATCGTCAGTTATGGATAGTAACGAAAAGATAAAGAATCGCGAGAATTCGTGTAAAGAAAATTCGTTAGCGAATATCGTGTCGTTGGTGTAATAACTATTCTTTCTTCGTGTTGGCACTCAAAAATCGTCGAGCTGCCGATGGTTGAGACGTACAGCGAAGGCCGCTTCTTTTTCACTGCGTTCTTTCTACACAGCGCTTCTAGTGCTATATGTAGTTGCGCAATCGATGCGCCGTAACGCGTAACGCATGGATGCACTACGTTCCAGAAAGGTTACGCAGAAGGCGAACGAGACATTTTTATACGTACTTGCGTGCGTGGCTTGTGCGCTACTCTTTTCAGTTAAAGATTATTTACTAATCATTTACGAAACCGGGTTAAAATCGTGGCGCCTCATCCTAGCGATAAATCGAGCTTCCTTCGACGAATAAATATTTTTACGATGATGTTTGATTACCAAACACTACACATCAACCACCAACACACGACTTTATTCAACTGTACACGATATCTCCATGTTGATGATTAAAAAAGAAAAAAGGAAATTACGGAGCATGAGAGATCGATTCTCTAATGTTGATAGATAAAATGATTCGTGATCGTATTCGTAATGTGTTTTACATTCTCTGTACTTTTTTCAGGTTTTTCGTTTAAATTTCTACAGTTCGTATTGTATGTTTTTCGCAGCCAATTCCACCGGTTTTTAATTTCGCTGCGTTTCCCGACGAATGCAATTTGATTTCAGCGATAAACGAGATGATGTTATTGATTTCTTCCTCTCTTATTCTTTTTTGTTTCTTTTTTTTTGCTATATATCATGTTCTTTTGCCAACATAATATCGCTTCATGTACACACACGAGAAGCACCTCATCTTCGACGCGCTGACTTCTCTGTAATCCGTACACGTTATTACGAAATACAAGTGTCAAAAGTACATAGACAGAGAGACAGATAGTTGTTCGTAGCAAGAATATATGCCTGAGTAAATGTAATTTCACTAGAGTTGTAACATTGACCGGAGAGAGATAGATTTCCTTTCGTTCGGTAATTAAGATCCTATTGCATCCGCTCTATTTATCTCTGTACTTACTGGTGGTGGCTCTGTCAGGCAAAGTGTAATTTTAAAGTATCTGTGAATCGCACTTATATCTAACTCATGCTAATTCCCCCCACCCTAAGTTTGTTAATCTGTCGAACAACCCCACCCTTGCCCACCCCTGAGAGAATTAAAAAAAAAGAAAAATTGAAAAAAAAAAGGAATAAGAACAAAAAAGAAGAAACGAAGAGAATACGATTGGAAAGTACCTAATGTTGCAGCGCTGAATGGTTTGTTTGCAGATATGAGAATGTCCTCGTCCATGTACGAGGTGTTCAATTGGAATTCTAGCCCTGATCCTCCCTTAACCCCCGCCAAACATAAGAGAGCCAGCCTCTCTCTGCCTCCTACAACTGACATCTTTGCCATCGATGATAAGTCTGATAGCGACACTAGGCGTCCGATGATTCAGCGGGCTGCCAGTGGTGAGTCCTGAAGTCGAAAGAAAGAAAAAAGTCTGCAACGGGGAGATTGTTCTGTTATCCCAGAATGAGCTATCAATATAACGTATCCTTGTCTCTCTTTCATTAGCACATCGGAATATACTCTCTTGCAAGCATGTCACTTTCGTTTAACGCCATAAAGATATCTGTACAGACCTGTGAAGTCGTGGAACACCGATGATGTAATACTAATTCTATTTTTAGATTGCGAAAGCTTATGCATTTATGGGAAATTTAAAGGTGCTAGAATACATAGAACGTATATAATATGCAAACATATACATCAAATATCAAGAGCAAAGTCCTCGCTCTATTCAGATCTCATTTCTTTAATTGTGTTCACTACAGACGTAGATTCGCATAAATATTCGCAGTCTATCTATTAGATAGTTGTCATATATATTTCTGGTAACATCGTACTTGGATATCTTGATTTTTATGTAAATTCAGATTAACGAGGATCGGTGTTGAACGACGTATACCATTAATTAGTCATATATGCATCCTAACGCTATTCAGAATTCTATACTAACAACTACTAACATTTACATACGTTTAGATGGGTTATTTACTAACGAATTTAGAGTAAGAATTTAGTGTTATATTAGAATACTAATTTTGATATTGCTCTTTCTCTCGTTAATAGCATTACTTTATTCAGTGGCAGTTTTACGAAATGGAAATAAGTATCGAGAAGCTGAGGTGCCTCAATAGTCGAATACGAACTTCAAACGAGACACGCTATCGTTTAATTGTACTTTCCTAACATTTGCCTACTTATTATAAGAGGCAAGCATTATACACTCATATCATTCATAAACTTATTACATCCCTACATACTGTACTTAAATTGAATTTCTATTTAGTCTCCGATCGAGATAAATATTTCTTTTTACGAATTTTTCAATCATTTGAATAGAAAAACATTTTTTGACGATATCAAACGGTCGATTCGATTTTACGAGATTCTTTAAAACGCTTACTTTTTTCGCAACAGCTTCTTTCATTTTTTCACTCGATATATGAACATACGAACACGTTGATGCGTTAATTTGAATGCTATAACACGAGACACTTTCTGTATATATAGCTTTCTGCATGCGTTGAGATTTTTACCGTCTTACCGGATTTTTACCGGATATCGTTTGCATGTACCACCTTTCCGTTTTACACCGCTTCCGTAACGTCGTTCGTACACGTTCCCAGTTTCTCATTGTCCTCTAATTACCGTAATATCTTTCTGCCATAATGTATATATCACTTTATCCGTGACAACACCGTTGCTCAACATTCCGTTCCTGGTAACGTTATCGAATGACGTTCAAGCTGTATTATGCACAAAAGTTCTTTCTATCTGCTTCGTACATACACGCACACTTACACGCACACGCACATACATACACAGGAAACAGCATGAAGAATATTGACCAGTAGAGAATATTAGTAGTCGAAAACGGAATGCCAAATGCATATCACTTACACATACTTATACACAGGCTCACGAAAGTATTCATATACTTGTAGACACCTTTCATGAATATAAGTATGTATGATGTGTATTATATGAAATATTTTGAAATTTCATTAACACTACGATGAGACACAACTATCATGATTATTTTAGCAAATAATGACAATCGTGTCTCGTTGAAATGTGAATGAGATTTCAAAATGTTTCGTATAACACATACAATATGGATAGAAAAGTTTTCAAGAGCCAGTGTATGTACGTATATCATCCACACATATGCACACACCTACCCTACATGTACACTCGATCCATGCAAAATGGAACGAATTTTCTTATGTTTGCGATGTTCAGAGGATGTACGCGCGCCTTGTACACGTTACGACTGTATAGTGCGCAGTTTCCGGTGGTCGCTTCTCGCGCTTCGCTTCTAAGGGAAACTCCATTGCAGGTGAAGAAAGCGACGGAACACCGGGAACCCCTAGCTCGGTTTATCTGCGGGTGAACAGGAGGCGTACCGATCTGATGCCAACGATACCATCGCCGCGTGATGGACCGCCATCATCAGGGCGTAGTTCGAGCGCTAAGGCCTTCGCACGTTCGCCAGGTAGGACTTACTCCATGTCCAGGCTGGACCAACTGGCGCAGCCTAGGAAACGTCCGACAGAACTTAGCACACTGACGGAACAGCAAAGCCAGCCTCTGAGCGCTTCTAGCATGAGTCGCAGCATGTCACATTTAGCTGCGTCCGGAGGCAAGAGCCTCAAACGCTCAGATAACTCTCGTAGCATGGGTACATTGCCAGGCGCGGTTCCAATGCCGAGACCAACCAGAGCCGAGAGACTTCGTCGCAAAGCCCGCGAGCATCAGAACCAACAGCAGCAAGGTAAGATCGTTCTTGTGCACTCAACTCTCGGTGACATTCTGCTCTTAAATATCATATTCATTTTATCGACATATCGTCATTCACATAGAGATTCATAGACAAACTATGTAAATATGACCAATAACATCATTCTATATTGTACATGTATATCCCTATGGGCATTATCACGCTGACAGTATTATTTACTGACAATAACTAGACAGATCTTCAGATTTATAGATTATAATAATTTTCATCAACCGATGTTTTACGATTGAGAATTCGTTTTTTTCTCTTTTTCTTTTTTTTTCTTTTTTTTTTTTTTTTTTTTTTTACATCCCCGAATGAATCTATTTTCAGATATTTGTCACTATCTATGCTCGCACTCCTGCCGTTCTATATAACTTGAGTTGGGTGCACATGTGCATGCGTACGAATACAGTGAGGAGCTATTGTAAATCAATAAGACAGAAAATCCTTGTATACCTCGGTTACTTTTCGTGCAACTTCGTGAGACGACGGGTAGAAACTAATGCTTAACTGCTTGCATATCGAACAGAGACTAACAAACGATCTTCAAAGCGCCTAACGCTTCAAATTTTTCTTTAACCATCGATTTTGTGTTACTTTATATCATTTTAACAACGATATATATCCGACTGCATGGAATTCTTTTTGTGTTAATTATTGTACAAACTGAATTGATTAACAAAACGCTCCTGCTAAGGAAACGAACTCAGATCTTACCGGCTTTTCGGTACCAAGGGTGAAGGTACGCTCTAACGTTTTCCGGTAAGCCACACTTTTTTTTTTTCTTATATGTGTATATATATATATATATATATATCTTATCACGTACACACACGTTTTACGCACAATACTAGACTGTGTACAGACGAACCGCAATCGTATTTAGTGTGCAATACATTTATATCGCTCCACTTTCGTTCTTTGATTCTTTTCTTTCTTGCTGTTTTTACGAGGTCTCATAATTTCCCCTCGTTTCTTTTTATTTCTAATTTATTTATTTCGGCCTCTTTTTCTCAGTTACTCTCGATGTACATATACATTTCACATACGACACGATCAATAATATTTTTGGTGGCGGTGCTTGTTTTCTATTTAATTTCGCTACTTGTACCTCTTAATATATTTAAGTCTATTCTAATATATACAAATCAACGAAAAGACTGATAAGAATAGAACGGAATGGAAAAAGGAAACAGAAAATACGATTTGTTTGTCGAAATATACAAATACTCGTCAGCATTGTGCATCGGCGCGATCTGACGCGATAATCTAACGAAAGAAAATAGAAAAAGTAGAAAGAATAAAAGTTCGGTTCTCTCTGAAATGCCGCGGCAACGCGATGCTGCCGTGCATTTCACGGCGTTTGTTTGTTTAATGTTTAACGTGCAACGAACACAATGCATAAAATACGTAAATCAAGAGATGTTCACCTTGGGTGGGTACGCGTAGGCATCCGCAGCGGGGAGGTGACACCGAACAGCCCATCACGACCGCACAGCTCCATGAGTCAGCAAAGCGCCAGCAGTGTGGGCAGCAGTAACGTCAATCTGCGTCCTCGTACAGCTGCCCCGCGTCGACCGCGACCTGCTTCTATTGCCGGTACCGGTGTTTCGGTCACAGAACGACACAGTGAGCATGCCTTTTTTTGAATACTTTCTTGTTATTAAAAAAAAAGAAAAAAAAAATCTTGTACACGAAGAGATCAAGCGGGCACCGCTCGAGTGTTCATTTCGCACGAAAACGTGCGGATCCATTCGACGCGACGAGAATCCTTTTTGCCCTGCAGTATTTGGACCCGAACTTCTGTTTGCTAAACACTTTGTTCGAAAAACAGTTTGTTTTTTCAATTTGAATTGTCGTTCCAAACGAACGTTGATTTTCTCGATTTTTCTATGCAGTGTTTCTTTTTTTTTCTTTTTTTTTCATTAATTACGGTTTCAGTTTCTGTACATGGCTTACATGTTATTTGTCTATTTAATTTGTTTTTTATCCTTTTTCTTTCAATACATGAGTCGAGATTGCACATTCAAATACCGCGTGTACGTAGACACAACGTGACTCGTGTCGTGAGTTTCAAGTTTGTAATAATATGTAGATCTAGTGAGCGAACCGAAATCGACGAAGGATTCGAAACCGCCACTGCCAAAGGTCCATAGCACTCCAAAGAAATCATCTACACCGAAAGCGACGGAGATCAAGAAGCCGACAGAGAAACTGGTGAAGAGCGCGAAGGCTTCACCGCGAATAACCCCGAAAGTGACACCGCTGCAAAGCCCTGGAGCCGAGAATGCTCCGCTGATTCGTGGTAGTACCGGAGAGATAATAAAAAGCGAAGTGAAAGAGGATACAAAATTAGACGATAAATACGAAGAGAAGAAAGACCAAGGCACTGAGAAAACACAAGTAATTAATTTTCTCCATTAAGGAAATGCAGGCTATGCACACATGAAAATGATCGATATGTGTTATGTGTTCTTAATTGCAGCAGGAAATAAGCGCCGCGGAGCAGGGTAACGAAGAAATGAAAAAGTCGGTTGTTATCGAACAATCCAATTCTATATCGAAGCAAACGAAGGACGAAACTAATTTGAATCAAGAGAATCAATCGACTGTGCGGTCTCAAGAAACACCCAAAGCTGCGAAGAAGGAAGCCGAGGCGAAATCCGAGAATAACGTGGAGGAACAGGTCGATATGTCAGGTAAGCTGGACTTTGGATATTGAAATATGGATTAGAAGATTAATAAATAAATGGCCCCTTTTTAGCATCGATGATAGCAAAGATCCGGATCACTACGGAAGAGGAAGCCAAGGCAGCTATAGCTGAACGTAGAAGATTAGCTCGAGAACAGGCTGAACGAGAAGCCGAGCTTGAACGCCAACGACAGGTGCGGTTTTAAAGAGATTTTTCGCATAAAAGAGTGGATTATTCGCGAAAAGAAGAGACTTCATAGAGAGATCCTTTTTACAGGAGGAAGAAGCCCGTTTAGAGGCCGAGAGATTGCGCGCCGAGGAAGAAGAACAACGTCGTTTAGAGGAAGAAACGCTTCGTTTGGCTAATGAAGCTCGTGAAGCCGAGGAGCAGAGACTGAGACTGGCGATTGAGGAAGCAAAACGTCGCGAGGAAGAGGATAGGAGAAGAAGAGAAGAGGAGGCTCGTCAGAAACAAGAGAAAGAAGAGGCTGAGCGGAAAGCGAGGGAAGAAGCGGAAAGGTCAGTTGATTTCTTTCAGATGACGTGATTTTATTCGATCAACATTCTCTGTGGTCAAGCGTTTAATGACCACTATGTAATGTTTTTGTTACAGACAGCGGATCGAAATGGCAGAACGCCTTAAGAGGGAAGAGGAAGAGAGACTTGCTAGACGTAAACGTGTCGAGGCGATCATGCTTAGAACTCGGGGCAAGAACCAGAATAATACACCTACGAAAGTAAGATTACACATTTTTCGTTCATTGAATAATGTTTATGTGATTGTTAATTAAACTCTTGTTCCTGAAAGAAATATTTACGATCGTGTATCGTGCTTTGTATAGGGTGAAGGTGGTGATGGCGATAAGTTGAAAGAAGATAGTCCTAACGATGAAAATAAAACGGCACCAGGTAGCAAAGTCGAAGATGTTATGACAGCCAGTCTGATATCCGAAGCGACTCAACAATTCATTAGCGGAGAGCAACGAGCTCATCATACAGAAAACAATACTACTACGGACATTGTGCATAACGGCACGCATAGTAATGGCATTAATGAAAGTAAAATTGTGTTGGATAATAATCAGGGTAATGTGGAAGGAGAACTGAATGGTCATCATACAAATCACGGAAACGGTATCAACAGTCAATCAATTACACTGGATAATGCCACCGTGTAAGTATATCAAATTCAAAGTTACAGATTTGTAACAAACATTTCTATTAACCTAAGAGTTACATCCTGATACTTACCTGACCGACATTAAAACAAAAACAAAAAATCCAAGATATAACTGGATTTCGCATCGATAACAAAAACTGAAAGATAACATCGAAGAGCATCTCAAAGAATTGTAAGTTCATTTGGTTTTTAGATCATTCGACAATAATGTTATTACGAATGCCCATGCAAGGCTTATATCAGACTAGTGTTATTTAACATTGCTAAAACTATCCTTACACATGTATACATCCACGCATTAGTTATTTTCATAACATTTTATGAGAATATTTATTTCGTCCCCTTCCCCCCCCCCTTTTTCGGCGCGCATTCGTCGTATAGAATGAGAAATATTTTTTCAAAAGAAAAACAATCCTTTTAATCGAAAAAGAATGAATAGCGAACATTTTAGAGTATTATTTCTATCAAATGCATATTTTATCTAAAGTTTCGTGCGAATACAATATATAAATATGAAATACACGCGATGTTACGTCATATATTTACTAAACTCGAATGTAGTTTCATTCAAAGTGATGATGCAAAATTATGGCTAATATAATGTAATATGTAATATGATACAATTATTGCACAATATTAGCCATTGTATACGTAAAAATATCGACTGACTCTTAGTGCCGTTCATAAATATGTATAAACGTATTCGGCGTATAAAATATAACTGAAAAAAAAAGGGTTAAAATGTATGTTGCAATTATGAAAAAAGAAAAAAGATGGAAATATAAATCTGAATCGGAGCGTGCATTACATGTTACATTATAGTGTCACAAACGTACATGCTAATATGTGAAAAATGCAGATTCTTAATCATTATAAAACTAGATGTACAGTACTTTTAAATCTTGATTTAACGCAAATATACATATAATACTTTGTATATTGAATGATTCAGGGTAACGCTCTAGTCATTTATACAATAAAAGTTATTTATAGATTCATGACGAATTAATAGACACGCACATACAATATGAACTATAAATAACAATTTCTGAAGTATCTAATAAGTAGTCAATCTGTTTCGAAATTATTGCTTATAATGTCGCCTTCTATCTATTTTTATTATCACTTAATCCTCCGTCGTTATTACTACAGTTTTAATATCATTTGTTGCTACAGTTTTATATCATAATTTTTGGTTTTTACAAGTAGAAAATGAAATGCTGAATGAAATGGCTAGAGTGTGAACATTTTTTTCTAAACAAATATATAATAGAATGAAAAAATGTGCCACATTAAATATACACATGATAAACATAATGTATGATTTTATGACCAGCATTAAAACAAAGAAAAAATTAAATATAATAAAGCACCGATGCTTAATTGCTCTACAGAAGAAGAATTAAAAAAGATGTTGAAAGATTATAATCCTGTACGTTTATTATGCATACATATAAAAGCACGCGGTGTGTTTAGAATTAATCGTTAATATGTGTATATAATGAATTTTGTTGTTTGAGATGTTTTTTGTGGTGTTCGTGCGATAATGGAAAAATTAAGTTTGAAAATATATCTACGCTATATGTACACTATACATAGTTATTTCAATAAGAAAATTTATTGCGCTTTCCTATAATACACATTGGAAGGAATTGCTTATAAAATAACATTTAGCTCGATAAAAATTGCTTCATGATAAACCACCAGTATGATGGAAACGATTTTACATATATTGTACATTGCAAAAGTAGTCAGAGCAATGGTTGACAGATATGAAAAACAGATTTATGACAATTATTCAGTGCTATTGAAAATTCATCTAATCGCATGATTATACCAATAACTAATAATGAATTATATAGAAGATTATAATATCATCGGTAACTCGAGAGGTATGAGGAATGTATATTGTATTGTCTATTATACTTATATATATTTTATAATTTATATTTAATCGTGTAATAGTTAAAAATATACTATTTTTAGGTAGACGTCTAAAAGAATAATGAAAGGTTTAAACTATATTGTGCGTCGATTCTTTTAGTAATGCGTTAATGGCATAAAACATGTAATGTTATACGAAGCATGGAAACGTTAAGCAACTAACAGAGCTATAGCGTTAAATACTAACTAATCAATAATAAATTCAGTGTACATAATGTAAAGAAAGATAAATAGCATAAATTTAATGACTCATCTAAAAATTTTGTTTGTAATTTTATCATACAAGTTCATCAAAGATACACTGTTTAATATGTTACTATGTTTGTATTCAACTTTGTAGCTATATACAGTCTGTCATCTTTGGTGAACTATTACTTTATCTTACCTCCAATTAGTTACCATTCAAGCTCGACGTGTGTGCCTTAAGTACAATGTTTATATCAACATTTCTTCTTACCGATTCTATTACCACTAATGCATGTTGTGATTTAATTGTATCAATATGATGTGGCTTCTACTTTTCTTTGCTCTACTTTGTACCTGTTCTTTATGTTTGCGTTGTATATCATCCAGCAGTACGTGTCAACTTACTGTCTACTTTTGCTATGTACTATCGACCTTTACACATTTCTGAAATTATTCTTTTGTTGTACGAAAATATATATTTCACACAATCCATTCCACAATTCCTACAGGAAGTTACCTATATCGAAACAGGGCATGAATATTTTCGAACTTATTCTACCTATGAATAAGAGAAATCGAAAATAGGGAACTACACAGGTCAAAACAATCGTTATCGATCCGATCTGTGAAACCTGCTGTATGGTAGTATCATATATTTATACATTACATAATGTACATACCTAATTTTATTGGGTATGGCTAAAGGGAAATTCTTTTGTATGTTAATTGTGTTTTCCATGTACACTTTACGTTACGCCATAGAATTTTATATAAGTTCACAAGCATATATAAAATGCTTTTTATAGCTGCTTTACAGTATTAAGGTAGCCAGGAAAATAGTGCTGATGCAAGATAAAATATTACCATCGACCAAGTCGATTATAAAATATGTTCCCAGAATAAGTGTTTGTTTCCGAATAATTTTTTATACTTATGGTTTGATATAAGACGAATGACTTGAAGAAATTCAGCAAACTGCATATAGTTGTTAATTTTTTATTTTCCTCGTTTATTCGTTTTCTAGACATACTAGATACTTTGAACATAGCTTTTAAATTAAGAGATTAAAAACATAGTTACTAATAAATAATCGTATGTGTATTGTACATACTAATTCTAGTAAAATAGCGTTCAATGCGAGTTGTCTATAATTGGCTTAACCAATTTAGAGATTGTAATTTCAAATTAGAAATTACAATGCGCTGATGCAGTAGTAACCTAGTGTTAATTGCCTATTATTTAGTATTTGTATGTTTCCTTTCGCTGATTTTATAGCAAACAAAACAACGTGACCAACAACCTGTTAGACCTAACGGAATTCGACTCTCTCAGTAATAGCAGTAGTGGTCCAATACTCCAACTGACATCCAATCTGGCCAATGAAGACACCCTCAACTCGAACCTAAATCCAGCAGCTATACCTTTCACTCCAATGGCTAACACATACATGCCTACCGCTGCTAATGCCAATGTAAATCCGTTCCAGGATTCTTTTATGAACAAGCCACAAGATAATAGTCAAGTACCAGGTATGTGTGCGTATTACTAGCGCTATATTAAAGATATATCATGTACGATGTGAATGTAATCATCACTGTTCTTGATCTGCAGATCTTTTATCATAATGCGCGTATTAAACATTCTGGTGAACGGATGAAGAACGATTGGATTCGAAAATATACCGTGTTGCTTTGCAGCGAGTAATAGGTATAATACTCGAGATGATGTCATTTATGAGATAATGTAAATATGCGCTATCGATGTGTAGAAATGGAGACCTAAGTAGAGAAAACGGGGGCACTACGTCAAAAAGAAAAAAAAGACTACTTTGTCCTTAAACGTCACGAGAAATGTAAAATAATATATAATGTTAATTAATAATATTATGTAACAGCAAATAGGCACTCAGTCCATTATAGTATGCTATAGATATAAATCTAATCTTTTAGAAGACCTTAAAGGGAATAAGGCCTGTTTATAACATATTGATTTAAAATACGCGTATATATTTTATTGTATTAAATTTCATTAAATTAATTTCACACGCAATTTTCACCCATACCGTAACATGTCGCGTTCAGAATGTTCTAAATCCTGGCAATTTTTAATGGAACGAGATTTTATCGAATTTGAGAAACACGAATTAATCGGTACAATGAAATCTTTATGCGTAAACGAACGTGTAAAACGGCTTGACAAATATTGCACAAGATGGTGAATTGGTTGAAATATTTTACGAAACTTATATCTGCCAAAATGACGTAGGAGGTAAGCTCCAATGATTATCCTTACATAAGAGATAGTATAATATTACCTTATAGAATTTGAATATAGAAAACGAGTATATATATATATATATATACATATATATAGTCATATCTAGTAAGATCTTCTGCAGATATGATGTAAAAAAAAAACACATTTCTTCCATACTACATTTTGGGGCGTGCGCTCACTAGTCAAGCAATTTTACTGTTTTTATCATATTCTTCTCTTTTCCTTAATTACTATCCCTTTTCTTTTTTTGTTTTTTTTTTTTTTTTAGAAAACTCATCTAATATTGGTACTCTAGGTATCCACTAGATTTCATTACTATTACGTTTTCGTGAATTTAACATAAATTTTCTAGCTGTGATGTGACGACAATGACGAAGATGACGATTGCTTTGTGAAATAGCCACTGCATACGTTTATGAAATAAGAAACTGTCAACTATGTTACTTTATTTATAAATGATATTTTGCTAGTTGTGGTAGGAGACGAAATGCAAATCTACGATTAAACGTTTCAGTCAAAAATAAGACATTAACATAATTATTAATGGAAATCCTAGCGAAGATCTCGGGAAATATTTTGTAGCAATTGAAGTGAACAAAATTTAAAGGTCGCGTTGTGTTAATCATTATATACAGTAGTGGCTATTCATTTTAGTGGTATCATACTAGTATACAGATAGAAAATGATAATTTTAAAGCCTGATGTTATTGAGCAAACATTGTAATTGGTGTCTAAGACATGAGTTATTTGTTACTATTGTGGCATACTATTATAAAATCAATACGATTAGCATGCTTTGTGTTTAACACTTGCGCAATCGCAGGTGCATAATAGTGTCTTATACACATGGTTGTTTATACAAAGGTTAATAAAGTATAAATCTGATTAACCTAGTTTTCAAATAGCAGAAATGAAGAAGAAAAAGAGAGAGAGAGAGAGAGAGAGAAGTCATCGACATGCCTGAAAGGATTATCACCGATCTATACAAACTCTGTATACCGTTTGTTGTCTCTTTTATTTTGTAATCTTTTTATGTTTGTGCTACGTACAATATTAGAAGTTCTCTTGAATTCTTTCCGCATATGTTCTATTGCGATTGATTTAAAGGAATTTCGCGCTGCATGCTTGCTATCAGTACTTTTTCCTCGAAATTGTTTAATTTAAGGACTTTGAGCACATATATTTATGTAATACCGCAGTGTGTTGTATCCCAAAATAATTTCTATTGTGCAAACAGAACCCTAAGAATCGATATTTTAACGACACAACAAACAAACAAAAATCTGTATTTTTATTGACAAAGATTGAAGCACACTGCTGTACAGAAGCATACGATCCTAAGACATTTTTAATTGCCTAAGCTTCGTAAGCGCGTAGTTACGATACCGTGAGGGAACTCAAATCAGTTTTACGTATCATAGCTCGATGCTCCACGTGGACTATTTTTAATCATAAAACTATCGTCGTTGCTTTCCGTGACAGAACTATGCAATGACTATATTATCGAGTTTATTTATTCAAACTATTTTATTCGGTCTAACTAAAACTATTCTATAAGAACACGTAATAATAATAACTATAATAATAATAACAATAATAATAATCCCAATACATACGAACAAATGTTTCTAAACATACAAATACTGAGAATGCTAAAGATCATCAGTCATGTCTAAAAATACTTCGTATTGTATAAATGCTTGTATGTAATAAATACTTAATATTGAAAATAAATGAAATATTATTTAATAAACCTCCTAAACTTTCTTCCTTACGATCGCGTTAACATTACAATGCATATCGTAAAGTCAAACGATAATATTATAGCGACTATTCTGTTGCAGATTCACGCAAGCATCCCTTAAAGTCGTTTCTCGACTTTAAGCCGGCGTGGAATATGTTGAAAGTTATACAAGTGTATCTTTTTATTTATTATTGTAGAAACACGTACCACATCTATTTTCATTTTAAAGCGTAACAACTAACATAGCCACAAGGTAATGCCCGTTGAAAGCAACAGAGTATGAAATATGGAGCACATACCTAGATGCGGTTCGTCTCTAGGGTGTCACTTTCGTAAAAAGTAATGCTCCTGTCTAGGAAAACTTTGTCTGCTTTATCCAACCGTAGTATCTTTGACGAACACTCGTTTTCACGCAACCGAATCGTATCTGTAGGAGTACGATTCCATCTTTCATCGGAAGTCGCTAACTCTAACCTCCCAACTCCTCCTCCTTTCTATTATTCACATCTGTTTCCAAAGCATTGTGTGCTCGCCGCATCTTTCGAGTTTTCTGTTGCCTTTCGATCTTTCATATTTCCTTGCTAGTCTCCTCGAACATCGAAATATCAAGAACGATCTCTACGGTAAAGCGCAACTTATCTCGTTCCGCTCGAATTTTGAAAATCGTTCAGAGCTCTGTTGCCTCGCGCGGTACTCAAACATTAGCACAGGGAACAATTTTTGTTTCAGTTAAAAATATTTCTCTCTATCCCTATGATTGTTTAAGAGACGATGCCATAGGTTTTCACATAATTTTCCATACTTCAGAGATAAGTAAAGTTTGATACATATAGAGACATTTTTCCCTTTTTTGTATGACGATACATTTCAATGTGAGTTGTGTTCAAAAGGAATGAAATCGCTTGTGAGCCTCGTAATCCAGTGTTGTGTCTGGTGTAAATTAATTAATGAAACAACGTAATATCGCTAGTGTTCTTTCTCTTTGCCACGTTATTACGACCGAAATAACGAAAAGGATCGTCGCTGTAAAATGAGGATTTCAGATACGCGCATGTTTTCCAACGGGCGCATAATTCCGGAAAATTAAACCGCAGCGCGAGATTACACCGAAAACTTTCCGACTCCTTCGCAGCGTAATTTTTGGCCGACGATTTCGTTTCCCTGTTCCGTGCCATCCTTAACGCGACTAGCCTAGTAGCGTTTAGCGAAACTTGATTCTTTACAAACCATCCTTTTTCACGGAGTGAATACACGTTTCTTACATGAAACATAGTATCCAAAGTTTAATTAGCAGCTAAACTAAATTCAACCGGTTCTTAATCTATCTTCGTTATCGAAACAAACTTAGAAGTATCAGACAGCATTACGACGATATCAGAACGATTAAAGTAGAGCCGCGGAACATAGTAATTCATCGTTTAGGAAATCCATGGCGGTAATTCTGTAATGAATTTCCCGCAACTTTTGCGAAACGTGAATCGACCAAATGAGAAAGGACCGGTCGCGAATATTACAATATACATTACAATTTATGAAGAGAACGACTACATTCAAAGTAGCGTTTTACACGAGGGATTACGGTCTATATTTATCTTGGCGAGACCTTTAGTCGAGGTATCATGCTCACACCATTTGAGGAATATTTATGACGAATATTTCGCGAATAACGACCTTAATGGTTAATTTAAAGTCCTTAAAACGTATTAGAATATGTTCTCGTAAGCATCCGTATGATTAGTTGAAATCGTCTGGTCGTATATTTAGAATGGAAGGCGTTTTCGCGCTTTACCGAGTCTCAATAATTGTCTAGCAAACGACAGTTAATATTCTTCTCCCTAATTTATCTCGGAAACCCGGATCGTTCCGTTTTGGAGAAGGGCAGAGCGGTATTCCGGTAGAAGCTTTCGCAGTCAGGGCTGTAATCCAGCAGTCTTGGGCTCGCACATTCACGTGGCAGCAAGGGGTGGTACGGGTGTAATTTGCGGCTTGTAATACCGTGCCCGTCGTTTGTAACCAGTTCGGGATACGCAAGTACGGTTAAGGGGAGGAGAAGGAAAACGAAAAGGGAGATAGAAGGAGGAAACCAACGTAACCGCATCGTCTCATCGAGGGGATGTTTTCCACATCTGAAATGGACGAAACTTCCCCACGCTCATTTCCTTGCCATCAGAAAATACATTTGTCTATTTCGCCGTGCTCCGTTACTCTTTCTCGACATCGCGTTCCGTATCGGTTGAATACATGTTTCAATTGCTCTGTACTTGTTTTCGCGGTAAACTTCCATTTATATCGGATCATACGCTAAAAGGGAGAGGGAAGAAAAAAGAGAAATGGTGTCAGGCGAGGGAATTCTGTCGACTCTGTCCCCGGGTGCAATCTCTATGTAAATATTTTTATCAAGCCGTTGCTCCCAATTTCGGTAAAGATAAAGAATAAATAAGAAAAATAGGAGATGGAAGGGCGGGGGAAAACGCGAGACCGAAACGGCGAAAGATTCAAATGAAATTCCGTATTTCATTTTACGAGCATGCTCGATTTAGCGGGTGGTTCAATGGTGGAAAGCCAGAACAGGGTTGAAAAGGATGCAACCTGTGAAGGGATGCATTCATTTTGCACGGGTCATAAGACCTTCTTGCGATGCTAGAGAGGGTTCGGCACTCTTCTGCCGAGGTTACTGCACTTCAGGGACGACTTATCCTCCTCATCGACCACCAGGAATTCTCGCGTAACATTTTCTAAGGAATTCTCGGGGAAACGTACAATTTCAGAAAAGTTTCGTGGATAAAACGTCGGTCGTTGTACCTTATGTTTGTCGATTTATGTCTTAAATGTCACTGTAAATTTCTTATATACAACGGCTCAGGAACTAGTCGCCTCGCGTGCAGGTAATTTCTCGATATCATCAATAATTTCATCAATTTCATCTTCTACCTCGACATTTCGAAAGAATCACGAAACGTAAAATTGTCGTTTAATAAATATTCGTTATAAAAACGATCGATGTTGAACGATGAGTATTTCTCTGAATATCGATGGTCGATAATAAAAGCTGATTTTACGTTTTCCAAGAAAGTAGAACGAACAAATTAATGGCAATTGGATGCCATATTTTCAATATTTATAACTGAAGAAGTGGCACAGAAATATCCTGGGACGATCCCAATTTTCTCTTCAAGATACGATAAGATAAATAACGTGCATAAAAATGTATAAAAAAGAAGTATGGAGATAGCGACAAACGAAGCAGCCAAAAGCAAAGGCACCAAAGAACTTTTTCCTATTACGCGTGGATTCATTCGTTTAATTATCTTCCGGGCGGCATTGCAGTTGGCAAAACATTAATTGTTCGGTTGATTGAAATGTCTAACGAACCCTTTCGAACTTCTTGCTTTACGAACGCGTCTAAACTTTTTTAATGGATCCGCATTTCATTTTTCTCGACTTTATCCTTCCTTCCATTTTCATCAAGGTAATAACCAGTCACAATGCTACCTCTTCTTCGTCAAACCTTCGGGGCTCTCAATGTCTCTTAAACACGAATGGATAGTCCAGTCGTTTATCGATCGCTGGTTGAATCGGCAACAAAACAAGCGGTCATGCCGATTTAATTTGTTCTCGGAGAAATATTTTAATCCTTGAATTGTACGGATAAATTAATTCATCGCCACTTCCGGGTCACGAATCACGCTCCATTTCCAACATTTACGCGTCTCCAGCAGTTAGGTTCCATAGGTTCCATCGATTGTCTCGATTTGACGGATTTCCGGATAATCCGGATAACACGATCGTACCCGCGCAGAATCGGCAGAACTTAGTTGTATTGGATGGAAGCCAATCCGGGCTACTGGCGATTGACAATTGGCGGTGTGGGAATGATTTCCGATGAGCGGACCAGAGAGAACGATGGCCGATCGAAGGCGGGTCGAGGACAGAAGAGAACAATGACGCGGAACAGCACCGATATTAAAGGGGAAATATGATGAAAAGCGCCCTGGATTTACCTCCCGCGAACTAGACGGTTTTTTGTTCGCCGCTACTTTATGTAGAAAGAAGTCAAATAAAACTACTTGTAGGATGCGCAATCAAAAGGATGGTCCCGCAAAACGATACCGCACCACCGATGCTCTGTTGAAAAACGATTTAGGAAATTAACCAGGACAGGATCCACGAGAAAATGAAATGCTCGATCAAGTATCCGTTAAGATAACATTAACGAATGCAAAACGGAAACGCGAATACTATGAATACCGAAGGCACCCTTTAACCGTGATGCTTTTCGAATAACAGAAGAGATAACGCGTTTGCGCCTGAGCCAATCCGCCGTACCACCAGCTGACAATTGGCGGCGTGGCAATGATTTCCGATGAGCAGAGAAATGCAAGCGAGAGAGGGAAAAGGCGGGGTGACGAGGAAATTCGAAAGGGGGGAAACTGAGCAGAAGGAGAAAGAGAGGAGATAAAGACACACGAATATACGTACGAAAGAGAATGAGAAAGGGACGAATATATTTCGTTCGGCATTTGCGGTTAGCCGCGCACGGATTGCACCCGATTTCCCTCTTTCTACCCAATAATTTTACAAACGGCCATTCAACCTTCGTTTGTCTCACTTTCCACGTTTTCCAATCCTCCTCCCTTCGTTCGCTCTCTCTGTTCGGGCGTGATGTTGGCGCGCGCGATTCGCAGTCGTTCGGGGGTGAGAAAAATTCTGTGAGAAGAGGCTGGAAATTTTTTTTACGCTCACAGGTTTGTAACGCGTCGCATCCGCGCCGATATCATCGGTGTGTGGTTAAAATCGGAGATAAAAGCGACGCTGATGGTTTGTAAAAGATTTTTCGTACAACATGCAGCGCAAGGTAAACCAGCACGCCGGGATTAATCAAGCGTTATTCGCAGAGCGTCGGCCCGTTTCCCTCGATAAAACTGAAATATACGCGAACATCAGCTACGAATTATCTTGCCTGTTTACAGTGCGCGTTTCAATTAATCCTGCAACATTTGCCCACCTTTCGTCGGAGAAAGAGAGGAGAAATTGCATCTATCCTACGTGAATGATTAACTTGTATTTCCATTTGAAATAAGATACCGTACAACGGTAGAGGAATAATTAATTTTTTAATGAATTCTTAATCCGTTACGTCCGAAAGAATAAACTAAAGCGAAATGTAAAATACATATTGGAGGAGTTATTAAGATTTCATAGAAAGAGCGAGTCGCAGACAGCTCGTTTCTAAATTACATTTTCCAGCGTTTTCATCGCGACCGACGCGCCATAGAAAGATTTAAAATAAGATCGCTCGGTACGATAAATCCAGATTTCGGTTTCTATCGGCTACTCACACCGCAATATACGTAGCCGATGAAAGATTCAACTAGAAAATATGTTGAAACGTCGATGTTATTCTCAACTATAAAAGTTTGCGAGACCGAGACTCGAATTCAAGAAATAACAAGACGTCGATTGGAGAAATGGCCGTAAATTCAAATGCACGCTGTTCAAACCTAGCCCTAGAGGCAGTGGAAATAAATTCAAACAAAGTGGCGAACCTGAAGTGCGCAGGGCGGGAGAACCAAACGAAGGTTCGTCGGAACTTTCTCGAAGGGAAAGTTAGTTTCTCACGATTAGACTTTCACCCCCTTCCCGGTATCACTACTTTCGTTTCCGCTACCTCTAAACCGCCTCGAGGATCGAGATAGAGAAGCTTAACCTGGCCGAATGAAATTTTAATTTTTGATAAGACGCTCCATTACTGAAGCCACCCTTCCATCCCTTCTGCTTTTTCTCTATCTCTTTCTCGACTATCTCATCTTCTACTCTTCGATTTCTTTCTCGCCTAGCAGGGATAATGCCGGTTTAGAGATATTAAATATCACCGAAACACACAAGGGTCGAAGTAAAGAAGATACCATTGGCAGAGTGGAAACGCAGAAACGTAGAAGCTTCCTGAATGCTCGAGGAGTGACTGGCGAGTAAGGAACGTCGAGCCTCGTAGTTATGCAAAAAGAAATGTGCATCCACGGACGGATAAATGGGTTCGTAAGGCACGAATGTGCCGCGAAGTTATGCAAAGTTTACGTAGGGAATTAATTGCCAAAGCTATGCCAAGATAAAGAGCATTTAATTAAAGGAATAATCAATAATCCTTGGGGCGACTAGAGCTTTTAATGAACAAACTTCTTGAAGTGTGCTCCGAGGAAGTACAAGTTTGAAGGTTTGTACGATATTTTTAGAAATTAATAGTTTAACCCTGGCTCGTAGTTCAGTTGGCTAAACTGAGCATGATAAACCGAACGAGACAAATTCATTGATCTTTAAAGCGTTTCTTCATCCCCTTGGATATAGCTGCTTCTAAAGCAATAAAGCAAACGGGCATCGATACCTCAGACGTATTCGACGATAACCAACATTTCTAATATCGTTCGTTTCGGATGAATGACAATGAATCTCGCGCGTGTGCCTAATTCTTTTTAGCGCCTTTCAACTGAAAATTCTAATCAGTACTAAACTATCAATTGGTGGTTGTCACTACAGAAACGATTGCGATTTCACGATGATGCTGATAGGAAATTGAGGTACAACTAGAGGTAGAGCCACGAGAAGTTGCCTGCTAAACTGATAACGGTAGAGACAAGGAGTATCATACCGAGGAAGAAAGAGACGAAGTAAGAAAAAGAGAGAAGTAGCGAGAAGGAGGATGAGAAATAAGGACCAGCGAGTTTTCTATAGTTGGTGCAGATACATGTATGCTGAACGTACGAAAGCAAAATACAACGGAGGCAAAGTGACGTAGAGGAGTGGTGACGGCAGAAAACGTGGTAGGGGGATGCGTTATGTCATGTGTGAAATTACAATCACCCACCCCTAATGCGTTTGCCTTGACTCACTCCATTCTGTTCAGGTACAATGGTGTGAGCATGCACGTACATCCGCATGTTACGACTATTTCTATAAGCACATGCTATTATTACACACACATAGTAAAGCGTTTGTGTATATACGAGTTACACGGTCACGTTGTTTGGCATTCCGGGTATAGCTCTTTATACCGGTACGCGAGATAATGAACACAGTGTCTGCAGGAAAGTGTGCACCATATGATGCGAAGGTCCGGTGCATCGGCCCTGAAGAACCTTTGGTAAACTTTGACGTGTAAACTAGTAGCTAGGACGCGACCCCGATCAGACTGCTCGATTATACGAGCGAGCTCGAAAATATAATCGTTTAATGTTCGTGCATGCTTTCGAGTCGGCCAGGTGAACCTGGTAAATTGATACACCGGATGATACAATGGTTGTTAATTCCCTGTCAGATACAACGGCACATTAATTAATTACGTATATGCAACTTTAATGTATTCTGTTTGTCAGTTTGTGTAGAATAATTGGTCGTATTTAACGTTTACGAAGTTCTTAGGTATTTTAAACAACCGCTCACTGATGCGCTACAATTTCTTGTCGACGAATAATATATATAACACGTATTAGAAATTGTGAAGTATCGGTTGGAAAATTAACGGGAGTATAATTTAAATCTGACCACATTAGATTGCGTATTTTTGTTAACGAATGAACGAAAATTATCATTGATCAGGATTACCGTGCTTAATATTGTGTTCGGACGAACGGATGCCTGATGCGGAATATGAGTCAAGAGTTGTCAGCACGAATGAGATTAATAAATATTAGAGGAACAGAGATACTCGAGGGATGCGCGTGATTTAAAGAGGTTCATGCCACTGAGTGTTTTAATAAATAAACGGCCGCCGAAGTAGTAGCACACAAAATTACTTGGGAAATAGTACTTTTTTTCACGAGTCGACGGGTAATCGTTCCTGGCCGACCTACCGCTCGGGATAATTAACACGTCTGGGATCCTCGAATATTTGTAAATGTCACAGGCAGAGCCAGTCATACATAAAGCACAAAGTAGAAAACCATATGAGACTATTTCAAAATTTAACGTATGTTTTATGAAATGTTTTTGCTTTAACGTTGAATGATGGAAAGTAGTTTTTAACGATCCACCCAAATGAATGGCTTACGGATATCACCTAAGAGCGTAACATGTGTACATATTAGATTCATAATATACTTAAATATATTCAGACTCTGTATTTAAAAACCAGAGTAACTGAATTCATTTTTTTCAAAATTTATTATTGCACCCTTCCTTTACCTCTTTCATTCTCTCATTTCCTTTGTTCGCTCTCGCTCTTCCCTTTTTCTTCTCTCTCCCTTTATGTCATTCCATTAATTAATATACTAATGGTTATACGATTTTTATAAAATTTGTATTTATGGTATATGCATTGTGTTACATTCGTCCTTATTTCTCTTAATTATAAATTCCTATATATCCAATAAAAATCTTTTTCCCATTTTATCATAATCATTCTCATCAAATAATAACAAAATCCTCAAAAACCTCTAGCTATTTCTTCAATACCAAATATATTTCTTTTTAGTGTCTGATGTCGTGCTGTTAAGTAGGCGACAGACTTTAATCATGATGTACTGAGCGTCAAGTACATCGCGAGTTCAACGTTTTACAAAACTGTTGCGAGTAATTACGAAAAAAGGGTGAAAAAGATGGGATCATTTAAATTAAACCGATATATATGGTACCAGTATAATTACTCCATAACGTGTTCTCTTGGTGATCTAACGAAAATTTCTAATTTAACCTGGCGTCTGATGCGAACGAGCTCTAGCCTCGTTATTTTTATGGTGTTTGAATTTAACACCGTTTAACCACACCCTCTGAAGGATCGCAGTCGGCTCTGCTTAAAGGGTAATGGCGCGATACGCGATATCTCGGACTCGTTTCCTGCGAGTCGTGCTTTTACGAAATATTACATGACTGTTTTTATTTAAAAAAGCGATGCAAGATACGCGTAAATTACGAGTACACGAACCGTTCGTATTGATTTTTGCACGCCTGTCCTAGGAAGCGTGTGCCACGACCCTGCAACTCACTTTTGTGGCCCTCCCTTCTGGCAAATACACAATTACACATACCGTTCGTGCCACGCTTCCTGAATCCATTGTCTATTATAATCATTAACGGGATTTCGATTATCCGGCAGAACGCCTCGCCGCTGCACACGTAAGCTTTTCCATTTTCTGATTGTTAGAGATTTTATCGACTATTCGCTCCCTCGTCAAAGGCTCGTTCTACGCCAAATGCTTGCTACAGATTATCATTTAACAATGGCTATATCTGATTTTGTTGTAATTATCGGATCGATCTAAAAATTTCTACAATGCTCGTGGTATTTACCCTTAAAGCCATATATGTACTGTATGAGAATTATAGTGGTGCAGATAAGTCCACTGCTACTTTTCATAAATTACTATTCTATGTTTATTGTTACAAAAAATTCGTATTTTTTCAACTCATGAAACTGCATTGCGGCAGAGAATAATGTTTTAAGTTAATTAATTATAAAAATACAGGAATTCAAATTTTTAAAATATCGGCTTATAGCATTGTAATTTCCAAACCGATATATTATTGGGACTCTGTTAAATTCTTCTCCTTAATAATTATTATTGTTAATAATATGTTTCTATTAATATGTTAACAATATGTTTCTATTAATAAGAAATTTGAGGTTATTCGAAAGACATATTAAGATCATAAAATGTTACTTCTAACATAATGATATATATCTATATATATATAATGGCACAACTGAACATCATAGGAATTCTTAACATAACTCCATATGAACACCCAAAACACGATCAAATCGGAGCAACCGATAGGAAACGTACGAAATTACTCACTCATTCGTATCTTCGGTTGTTTTTTCCCGGGAAGCAAAACGAACCCAGTTCTTAAGAAGAATTGCGACTTGCTTGGTGTTCTAAATGAATATTTCGATCCCAGTTGAATCTCGCGTTATAAAACCGTATTAAACATTCCGATATCTTGTTCGAAGTTCGGATCATATATGTATGTGCATCAACCGTTGTTATCGTCCAAAAATCTGCTACGTCAACAATTTAGTCGGTACAAAAATCTATTTACACATTTACCACCGTTTATGCAACCAATAAAATAAAAATGCATGACGTATCGATCTATCGTATACCGCGTAACCGCCATATTACGATCACTGACACTTTAGTATTTGAACTACTAAATACATACAATATTCCAAATTTCTCAAACATTACCAATAAAACACAAATGCGATCAATATAATCATATCTTAATTAAATTATGTATTTTAACAAGTAAAATATTCCCTATGAAAGTGACGCTTATTAAAATCAAAGTAATTAGCAATACTGCATATGATTTGCGAACTATGTCGTTTGAACTTGCATCCAATTGGGAGTCGACTTCAGTGAATATATAATTAGTGCTTATTTCCACGAGGAACCTGTATGTTACATATATGGAAAACGGTGGTGGAAATTTCGGAAAATCGTTTCGATAGTTGTTACGAGGGTAATCGTAGAAATTAGCGAACAATACGGATGAAAACCAATATTCCTGGATGGTGGCTGTTGGTGGGGATTGGAGGGGTGGCCAATAGCGTTTGCGCGGGAGAAAGGTACGAAACGGGGGACATATTCGTAGGGGGATCGTAGGAACGCGGTCGCATCGTCGCTCGGCAGCGCCGCGACGCCCTCGAGGTGAACTAGACGTGATACTCTGTGCTCGCCACTACTCGGACTTTTTGGCGTTTCTAACCTTGTCTTTGCGCTGGTGTGTTGCTCCCTTTGTTCATACGTATAACGTAGTGTCGTGCGTTATCTTTTTTGCTCTACTTTCTTACATACGTTGTTAGTTTGTGACCGTCAGTTCGAGGTGAATCGTTCGATTTGTGAGCAAGAAAAAGGAGAGTCCGCTGACGCGGATTTTCGTCTTACGAAAATGCAACAGATTTATACGGTAAGCGTTCTTTCTTTCCTTTAGTACGAGCCTTTTCGAGGTCAGTCGCGTCTTTCACGATCATTTTCAATCGCTGTCACTCGTTCGCGCTCACAAATATTTGAACGTGCATCTCTTTGAATCAACTCGTTCTATAGGTCCATTCGCATGCTGCGTATTTCGCGCGAAATTTTCGAAGCGAAAAATTATGAGTCGCAGCGATGTTATAAATTACGTATTAATAATTGCGTTACGTGGTCGACATGTATCGCGAAACGACGTTTTGTTCGTTATTACGTTGTAAGGTCAATAAGGACATTGATGTTTAATGTCGCGTAAATCGGCGTTCAAATTCTACTCGAACGACGCGACTGACAATATCATCTCACCTGCCGTTTTGCAACATTTCGCTTGTAATATTTACGAATTGCGAAGCGTTGGGATATTCGGGGTATGGGATAAACAGGGCACAAGTTTAACATGCCCGCAGGCAATTTGTTATTTTTATATTACTACATATACGCGGCGAAGGTAAGAAGCCAGTTGCACTTTAGAAGAGCAATATATTTTTCTATAGAGGGCAATAGTGTAATTTTCTGTGTATGCCCTTGACACGGTTAATTTGCTTGGACAGTCGATAACATCAACTGTCTACAGTTTTTAGAACACACTTAACGTAATAATACCGAATTAAATGTCTCCACCAAGAAATTCAATATCAATTTTTATGTATTTTTATTCTGATTGATCAATACAATCAGGTGTTCGTGATTTTTTTTCTACGGTCAAATCCTACTTTTTACGAAGATTGTACGTAATGACGATCGAGCTACGATCGATCCTCTTGAATAATATTTAAAGACATAGCTAAAGGTCGACCAACTTGACTGTTAAATTTCCTCATACGCTCTTCGTGTAGAGATTCTTCTACGATATAATATAGATTTTACGGTTCGTGAACAATATTGGCAATACTTTATTTGCATTATTTCTGGAGTACATGCGTTCACTGTATATTATTTATAATCTTCCGGCATTTCCTACGAAACATCTAACCATCTATCCCAGAACACCAGAATCTAATCTGAATCGTTTAGAAAATATATTTATCAAACGTATAATTCTAATGACAAGATCGGGGTGTCGAAAAAGGGAGAAGCGACAAAGGGAATATAACCATAGTTTCGTCTCCCATCAGAAGACCTCTTCTTTTTATTCTCTCGTTTCCATTCTCTCGAAGCGTCGAACGTGTCTCTTGTACAAACGGCAGAACCACGCTAGCTCTCTCCGTGTATTATTTTTTTGCTCTTTCTCCCTTCGTTCTTGTTTTTTCTCGTTTTTCTCTCTACTTTATCGTGGCACCGGGGACGGAAAGACTGGTCACGGATGTTGTTTCTTCCCTTGCTCTTCTCCACCGATTCTTCCCCGTTCTCACTCTCGTCCTTCGCCTCTCTGCATTCCATCTTCTTTCCTCTAGGCTTTTCCTTTGTCTCCCTGGAAACCTTGCGGTAGTTATGCGACGTTCAGCCCAGCCGCTCGGCTGGTGGGGTTGGAAAAAGGGGAAGGGGGTGACTCGAGGTTGTGTAGGCGGGAGGGGGCATCGGAGTTGAGGGTTGAAGGAGGAGAGGATACGGTCCTGAACGTGACTTGGATGCAATATTTAAAAGCGGCACAACGTCAATACTCCACTCTCTCCTCTTTCTCCTTCTACTGCTGTTTCCCTTGGTTTCTTCTTCGGCGACATCTTTGCGATCCCCTTTACGATCGGTTACAACAAGACGATCCTGAATCGGCTGCTTGGTCTGACCTTAACCCGGCATCATCCCCTTGTTCTTTAGAGGAGACCCTTTGCTATGGTCTGAAGGGAGCTAGACCCTAATGTTTCCTAAAATTCGTTACTTCATCCCTCGGCGCACCAGTGACCGGTGGCCGGTTTACGAAATTCCTCTCCGTTTAACTTTCATATTCTTTGAAAATCTTATCCGATTACCTTTTACGGATCGAGCAATAGGAAATTAGCGAAGGGTGAATTTTTGAACAGTTACGTCCATGATAAGGAACATGAAATATAAGAACGTGTGCCATTTATCGTGTGTGGTAATTCATTGGGAATGACGCTTAAATTTTAGATCACTCTCGACCGAGAGTTATTACCGCGCTCGTCCTTGCTAATATTGCCGCTTCGGGAATATTTTATCAATTTTTGACGCTGCTCGGTAATTTATCTCTAACGTCTTTCTCTGTGGTGGTCGGAGGAAGGACAACGAAGCGCAAAGGAGAAAAAAAGAAAGACTAACGAGCAGTATGACATAAAAGGGCGAGAAAATGCAGGAAGTTATGACAATTATGAGCAGGGGAGGAAAGAACCGTCTAGGTGTGCGACGGCTCGTGAAATGAAATCGGTACGACGAACGATCGTTTATAAGTTCGACAGATGGAATTTTTCTTTTCATCCGCTTCTTTTGCTCTTATCCTTTTTCTTCCTTTTTTTTCCTTTTTGTTTTTTTGTCACAAAACTACGGATCAGCCGATAAATGGGTCTTCTATAATTCAATTAGGATATGAACCGACAGGGAAAAACAAGCAGAATACATTCGTCCGCTAATATTCGATTTTTGGAAATGTTATTAAGGAAAGCAAAAATCTTGAGGTTCGTTAAATTATACCGATCGATTCGTTTTCTTTTCCGTTTCTTTATCTCTTTGTTCTTCGATCACGCGTGATGTCACTTTCGTGACTACTAAACCCATCGGGAAATTTTCAAGCGTAGCATGCGAGTCACGGAAAGAAAACTCCTTGTACTGTATGTGTGTGTACTGTGTTCTAATTAAAAGGGAACTGTAAAGTTCACCCGTTTCATGCTTATCTTTATCTTTATTACATTTTCCCGAAACTTTGTTTTTCGTTCTTTATCGAGTTTAACTATTTTAAAGTATCATCAAACATTTATTTTCGCTTGTCTTATTTAACTATGTAGTCTTATTTTGTTGTAGGTTATTGAATATATCGGTTACATTTCCAACATTATGACTTATTCATGAATTAAGACAAACTCGACACAGTTTCATTTTATAGACAGCGTCTATATCAAGGATATTTGTATAACACATTTTTCCAGATATTCATTGCGATAAAATAACTACTTATCGGATATGCTTCATTACGTAAAATATTATATTTGTTGATCATATTGTTGTACATTTTACGTAGATATTACTTATAACCTCAGGCATTTAATATTCGGAAAAATCGAGTTACACTCAGGACTTAAATGTTAATTCTAAAAATAAAAACTTTTTATTATCGACTGTAGGATGAAACATCCTTGAGAAAATAATTTTAGCAATGTTATCATATTAATCAATAACAAACTCACGTGAATATCTTACACGTTGTTTTCTTCGCTGATAGCTAACTATGGTTATAAAACCGATTATATAACGCAGACACGGTATGGCCAAGGATTTTACGATGACCTTTACAAAACTCAACTTCTTGGAATTCGTAAAATTTGAAGGTTTATTTCTTTAGCGAATCGTTAGAAGAGGTAAAAATGGATAAAATAGCCGGTAAAACGCTAACACTGTCTGATCAATTTTACACTGCGCCCTTTTGTGCGCAGTTAAACATTGTCAATAATTCTCAGACATCGCTTTATCCGAAATTTAATGTCAGATTAAATCCGGGAAGATATGGGAAACGAGAAATTATTTTCAGGAGATAATTTTGAAGATTTCCTGGAATTGTTTAAAGAAGCTGTTAAGGATTCGAAGAGACGTAAATTGATTCTGATGCAAAAATTGTATTAAATGAGATATTTTGATTTTTTCTTCTTTCAACGCATAACAGAATGTAAATATTTGAATTCCACCCCCCGTTATACGATCTCTTTTTCTTGTATTTCATTTTATCTGCACGCCCTTGCCCTTGACTTCCTCACCCAGACTGCCTTCAGATACCACCTTATCCCGAGCTTAATTCGCGGAAGGAACGGTCGATGAAGGGCGTGTCTGGATGTTCGAGAAGAGCAGTTAGGAGGAGAGAAAAATTTTATGCTTACATAAGAAATGCTTGCTCTGTAATATATTCCAAAGTTGAACATTTCGCAGTAACGTCAGGATGACATTTAGCATATTTTCAATCCCCTTACCATAGAACTGTGTTTCTTCTGTATCGTTTATCTTGCACAATACATTCTTGTATTATGTTTTGTTACATATTCATAACACAGGTTACAACGTCGATATTACAAGTTTTGCGTTAATGTCAGTAATGCATATTCGAGCATATTCACGACGCTTTAGCCAAGGACTATCTGTAATCAATATTTGCGTGTTGCTTTCACGTGCAGTACTAACTGTTATTGACCGAAATGCCACTCGGTCTGAGCATCGCTTCGTGTCGTTTCCTTCGATAATGATTCTATAAGGATTCCGAAAGGCATCCTCGAATCTATAAGTTTACACTTAATTCTGATACGTTGACTATTCTGAGAACCGTTTAGGTGGTAACTGCTTCGTGATACTGGATTTATGAACTTATCACGTTCCTGTTAAATTTAATAATGGCACCAAGATGATGATTTACGAAAGCTGCAGCTCACGAGATACAACGATCCGAGTTGTAAAGTCGATCGCGAGACGGTTTAAAAGCTTCTAGCAGGATTAGAATGGAGAGGGAAATGAATTCGTTTATTTACCATTAAAGTCGGGTGTCAACGAATAAATTTCGCGCGTCACACCTTAACACGCGGGGGTGTAAAACGAGACACGGGTGAAATATTTATTTTAACGCTGTTGTAATTACATATTCCGCTATAGTAGCATGTAATTTAGCTGTTGAATGCACTTACGTCACGACAAGAGTTTACGAGCTGTGCGTTACGAGCGATTCGCATAAGTAAAACTATAGTGGAAAGATGATTTAAAGTAACAGTACGAAGCTGCGGGTCCGAGAAATTCGCTGGAATAATACAAAAATCTAAAAGTATATTACGGTGGCTAAAAAATTGCGTGAAAGAAGAATTAACCTTCGTCCTATTATCTGCATGGGAAACGTAATAAAGTTATTCGTATTGCGAGCACGAATTGATTTTCATCTAGATTAGAGATACTAATTTCGCGACTTGTCTCGCAACTTGCCCCATCAACTCGTCCAGACTTTGTCTCCTTGCTATGGTTTACAGGAAGCTCTTCACGTTGTGTTACAACGTAGCGACGTAACTGAGGGAGTCTCCCGAGAACTTTCGACCTGGAAATTCAATTTTCATCGCGAGACTCGCAGTAATGTCTCGCGACTTCTTTTTTCCTTTCTTTCCTTCTCGCCGCCTCCTTTTTTCACGGATCTTATCTCACCCGGGAGACGTGGAATGCCTATAACGGGCGATTTTTGCATCTTTTCTCTTCGCATGTCAAGAATGAGAGAGGTCGCGAGAAAATAGGAAAACAGTCTGGAAATAAAGCGAGAGAAAGGATAGATAGAAAGTGTACGTGGGCGATAAGAAGAATGACAAAACGAACAGAATAGTTGGCGTTCACAGGGACATTTTGCACAGCGAGAGCCTCGAGTTATTTGGAAAAATTCAGAAACATTGCTTCTTACGGATTGTATTTTACGACTTGTTTCCAAGTAATGGCAAAGTGGAAATCGATTTCTGCCTTAACTTTATAGTCGAGCGTAATACAAACTGGATGATAGAATTGTTGCCACCGACAGCTGTCAGACGTATAAAATGCATTCGACTGTTGCATTCGATGCCACGGACATATAAAAGTTTTAAACTAAAAAATAGTCTTCTTGATGACTGCCCGTGCATAACGCGACATAATTCGGCTTTTGTGCTTCTATAGCAGATTATATGATAATATTTGAGCACCGTATCTCCATGTTAATATCTAAGTTAGATTGACCGGAAAGGAAGATCGTATTTCTCACAGAGGAGAAGGAATACACCTGTTACGCTGTTGAATGGACAGGCCCGGCCGTATGTAGATTTGCATATGCATATTCACACTGAGCAACGGTGTGGAATTACAAACAATTCCTTGCACGTTACCCTCGAGCAAGTATTTAGATCGTCACACACAACGCGAAAAGAAAATGGACGCACGAACTCGCTTTTACGCCGTCGTAAATAATTTCCAAAATAAAGGGTGTTTCCGCGCCTTCGACAATTTCGACACTTTTATTCAGGAAAGGCTCCGTTGTGGCAGAACTGGCTTATCCTCCTTTCTTCCGACAATATTGAGGTTTGTACTGTCCAACGGTTCAAGGGTGATGCTTACAGGCTGATGTCCTATCGCTATCCTAGTATCTCGGTGAGACTAACTGGCAGAAAGGGTCGTGTTGCTTCAATGTGGCGTGGTTACATGTGTTTGCCTCATAGGTGATCGTGGTGTCACGTGCAAGGGTGTGCGCGCACCGTCTTTACTAGAGAACCAGCTACAGAGGGATAACACCATTTTATGTCCTTGGGAGGTCGTAAAGATACCAACAGACGTGCCTTCGCCCTTTCCTTCTTCTTTCTCCACCCGGAGCTAACGCACGTTTCCATCCATTCGTACACGCAGGAAACGTGCGGAACACAAAATCAGGCGCAACAAAATTGCCCTATCGACCTGTCTCTCTTCGCAACTTAGGAGGAAGATCGATCGATTCATTTAGTAGCCAGACCGGAAACACGATAAAAAAGAGGAGGAAAATAAACGGTGTATGTTAAGTTTCGGATAATACAGAATCTAGTCTCGAATGGAATTAAAAAATATTTAGATAATCTGATTGATTAAAGTTACTTAAATCGTGAAACGTTGAATTCAGTTCTGTGGCGCCTCTCTCTTTCTCTTTCTCCAAAAGCTGGTGTGGACGACGGTGCTTTATCGGTTAGGGAATACCAGCGCATCGTGACTGGCTAGAGATTAAAGCTATTGTTTTCGCGCTTACTCGAATCGAATGACCTAAGGGAGGACGAGAAATACGAACTCGTTTCGAAGCAGCTTCTCTGTTCATTTCTTGCCATGTACCGACTATACCTATACGTGCTTTGCTAATTTCCGGTAATAGATCTTCGCCTCTTATATCAACAAGCTCCTCTTGTTAGTGGCCCTCTCGGTGGTGATAGGATTTTATCGATGTTCAAACAGTTCCCCGTTTCATCTTGTTATTGTTCGGAAGGTCCGTTTTATTTTTGCTTCAGCGGTCGGTCAAGTGATCGATACTCTTCAAACTGATAACATTTGCTACATAGACTTTCTAGTTATTACGAGTTTCATCGTGGGCCCGCGTGTAAACCGTGTAAATCGAATAAAACGATCCACTTCTCCATTGAAAGCTACTTGCTCGTGAAACGGAAGAACAGACTACACGCGTGCATACTGTTTTCCAATGGCGCGCCCATGTAGGTAGATTGCGCATTTTTTAACGTTGTAGCCAGATACGAACGGCGGAACAATTTCCAGGGAACCGTCGCGTTATCACACTGCGGATGTTGAAGACACTAATTCCTGAATTGACAAGAACCAAAATGACTTATTCTCTATAATCTGCCAGAGATCCCTGAGCACTCGCGAAAGTTTCACCGGCTAAATGAACCCCTAAATCACTCAGACACGATTTATTATCGTTATTACGCGTCGTCGCGAGGTGGGAGGCTGCCAGAACCAGAGAAGCGAACAAAAATCGAAAAATGGATAGACAGAGCGGGAATAGAAGGGAGGAACAGGATTGGCGTTAGTGTTTACCGTCCGTTCCCGCGGGAATCAACCGTTGTGTTGGTAGCACTGAATGACACTATCTAACTTCACCCTGTTCGCTGATTCGCAGCGGCAATGTTTCAAACTCTCTTCCTCTCTTTAGTTTTTGTTGGCCCACTCTGCTACGTTGCCCACTACCGTTTGATACGTTCCTGCTTCACTCGCGGTGACGCAATCTCAAAAAAATCCCCCGGTTATAAATGGCGTTAGAGATGAAAATGAAATTTTTCGTTGCTGCACAGTTCGCATTACACGCAATGCCGATGGTCGCATTACAGGTGAAAGCTTTGGTAGTTTTCGCGGCAGAAAGCTTTCGTCCCTCTGATAAATCCTTTAACGAGTCAGCATAATACGTATTTAATGACCTCCGCTCTCTGTTTCTATTCGGAATCACAGTTTTCCGATTTCCACGAAAAGGGTGGGCCAATTTTCGAGCTATGGATCCCTGATATTTTCTATAGTAGTTATTCGCGCGCTGTGGTGGTGCGTGTTTGTGTGTCGAGAGGCGCTGACGTGGATTATAAGAAAGCGTGCGAGGGAGAAAATCTGTGTACGTATATATAATCGAACGAATGGCAGAAGGAGGAAGGATAAAGAAGGACAAAGAGATACAGGACGAAGGGAGGGAGGAAAAGAGAAGAATTCCAGCAGGAACACTGAACAAGAGGGACCCTTTCCAGGGCGATGCCTAGCTCCTAATTGCATGCCAGAGAGTGACTGCATCTCCACCCTTTTCCCTACTATTTTCACCCTCTCTATTGCACTCTCATTCTTCCTCTCTCGCGCGGTGAGTATTTGCAAGCTACCCCAACCCCCAACAGCACGCCACTCCGGAAACGTGGCATAAGAAACGTTATTGCGCCACTCCGTGAAATTTCCTGGTACGACCCTGTCTCTATCCCCTTTCTCCATTTCGTTACCCCCTCCCCCCTTTACCCTCGGCGATGTGCATTCGGAAAAGGCGGCGAGCAAGTATATTACGTTCTGGGTTGACGTTCTTCCGGTATCCTTCCAACCGGGATGCTAATATCGCTGAACAAGAGTAAAGAAAGAAACACAACGCTGAGAACAAGAACGAAAGCAGTCGAGGGAAATCGTTTCATGGTCGTTTAAAAAATTTATCTTTCATACTTGGGCTGCAATTGGTAAGCGTACGCTATATTTCAGTCCTTATGAAAACATTTCTTGAGAAAATATCAATCGTCCTTTATATTTTTCACCAACTTTTCGTTGCCGGAATACTTTTATCAGAGATTGTAAGTAATTAACCTGTCAAATTTGTGAGTGAATAGTTAGTATACATGGAACGACGATAAATTAAAGCAAGAGAATGGACGTTGTGAGATTGCATAAGAGAAGGTGAATAGTAGGATTTAGACATCAATGCTACCAAGTATTGAACGTCCACTGAAGGGGATTGATTTATTGCCATAGCTTTAGTCAAAAACAATCGAATTTGTCGAGTTCTCTGTACCATGCCGCTAGTAATATTCCATTTAAGAGGATTAGTTCGCTCCGTAATTTTCAATTTACCGCATCGCCGTTACTACTATCCGTTTTAATTAAATTAAACCCAACTTCTACCTGGTCTCTCCTATTTCGAGTTGTCCCCGTCTCTGCGTGATCTGTATCATCAGCTTAACAAACCAAAATTTTCAATACTGTCCTCGTGTTTCCCTTCGATAAATACAATGACAAACGAATTCATATAAATTCGTATTCCCAATATCTCTTGCGATATCTCTGTACATTAAAGGATAGCGGCTGCGATTTCTAGTCGAGGGATAGTGTCCTGTACCTGTTGATCCCTTCCTGGGGTCCTCGATCCTCCGATTCTGTTCGTCTTCTGTACGTAGATAGAAGGGGGTAAGTAACTGCTAGTAGGGAACGGGGGTGGAATTATGCTAGCTTCTCGAAAAGCAATAAAATAAATCATGCCATGCGAGAACACGCGTTGCGACTCTGTATCTATCTACCTTTCTCTATCCTTCATACTGTTCTACCTTCGATACGTAGCAGAAAGCTACCGAGACGACTTCTCCCACGGGAAATCAGAGAAAGATGCACTACGACGTGAAGGACTCTTTTCTCATCCCTCGAACCACTCTTTCTTCTTCATCGTTCTATGCCCTGCCTCGTTCTCTTCTTCTTCTATTCATAGAATGACGCCACACATTTTCGCTTTCCGTGTGCGCACGTGTTCTTTCCACTTTCTTGTTTTCCGGCAGGCGAACGTACAAATCGATCGGTCGTGAACAGGGATAAGATAGAAAAAGGAAAAGGAACTGGCAGAAAGGAAAGGTAAAAAGAACGGAGGTACTAACCGGGAATGCGAGTGTATTGTGCTTCGCCTTGAAAGCGTCAAAAGGTGTTGCTCAAAGATACAATCTATCATTGAGAAAACTCAAAAATCGATCATTATTCGATTTCCTTGTAAATTTATAAACAAGAATTATGATATTTACAGGATGAAAAACTTCAAAGTTGGAAGCTAAAAGATTAGATTAGAAATTAATCTCTATTTCGCCTGTAATTTACTTTTATCAAAAGTGATCTGAATTATTGCACAAATATTTGTAATCTGTAGATAACATTTGTACCATCCCAAGATATGAGGTTATGTTTTTCTTTTTTCTCAGAATTTTCATCATCTCTACAATTATCAGTTCAATATCCACAGTTCTACTCTTTCTTTTTACGTCGTTTGCTAAAAACGAAAAACCCAATCTTAAAGAATTACGTCAATAGCGTTACTATATTTTCTTTACTATATTTTATTTTGTTCCTATTTTGTTAAGAAGAATCACTCTTTTTTAGTCGTATCACCGTGGATCGGCCTATATGATACGTTATAACAAAGGATTATTTATTTTCGAAAGTGCACGCCAATTTGTCGCGTCTTTCTATATACATATATTACGTAGCAGATGATACGATATATGTACTGTGTACATATAAAATATAGAATATGTACGCCAACACACATACGTATATTTGACGCAGTTATGTATACATAGCCACGGTGAACACGGGAAACCACTCAGAAAACTCGCTCGAGTCCCTTCGTTTTGAGACACGGAATATAGACTCGTATACACACTCCCATAAATGCTATACGTCTAACTTTTTATTTTATTTTATTCATTCGTCTTTCACGCTTGCATCATGCTCAAAGCTTACATAACTTCCGTATCAATTCCGTAATGTTAAATTCCCCTCTGTTAATAAGGCGTATATATATATAGAATGCCAAATCAGAATTTATTATCAAGTAACAAAGGTCGCTGTCATGATAACTTTATTTTTGCCGATTAAAAGGAGCAGCAGCGTAGTGATAAATATATTACACCTATAATTATCTCTTCTTTATTCTAACAAACCTCTTTACTTAACAATTCTTAGCCAACGTAACAGAAATAAACGTTGATCTTCGCAGTATTATACATCTGAACATAAATATATGAAAATTTATAAAAACTTTTCAATAACTTTAAAGCTTAGAGATATATACCCAAGCACCGCCATGTGGGTGCGTTAGGAAATAATGCGGCGACATTTTCAATGGAAGTTGCATTTTTGGTGACAATTCCAATTTGTAGTTTCTCAGCAAAGTAGCGAAACAAGCCTTCACCTGTAGCAAACCCATTCTCATTCCAACGCAAATTCTTGGTCCCTCACCGAAAGGAAGATATACCATTTTTTCTATAGTTTGCTTTCTCTCATCGCTGAATCGTTCCGGATCGAAAACTTCTGGATCGACCCAATAATTGGGATCGTTGTGCAGACCGTGAACGGATAGGAATATGTCAGTACCAGGCTTCGCGCGATAGGTCAATCCATCGGATCCTTGAAGCTCGAACTCTTCCGTGCATACTTTATGCATGAAACCTAGTGCTGCGTGACATCTTTGAGATTCACTAATTACTTGATTCATGTACGTCATCTCCTTCAACGCCTCGTACGTCAAACCGCCGTGCTTCTCGATCGTAGATATCACTTCGTTCCTCACCTTTTCTTGAATCTCTGGACGAGCAGCCAAGTCATATCCAACGTAATTCATGGTGACACTGGATGTTTCGATACCATCAAGGTAGAAGGAAACTGCGTGGGCTACTACAATCTCTTCGGCGATGTGCTCTCCTGCTTTCTCCATGTCGATCATTAATTGAAGGAAATCTTTCCTAGGTATCGATTCGCTTCTTCTAACTTGCAAATTTTCTGCGACGACCTTTCTGAAAAATTGATCCACGTGTTTAGGCAGGAATTTGATCTTCAAAAAACGATTGACAGTAGGAAAGTGGAATCTGATTATAGATAATAAGGATTCGGCGAATGCTTCTCCAGAAAGTTTATCGAATGCATTAGGACGTGGTTCATCTTCGAAACAGTAACCCTCGATACCTAGGCCAGCGTTCGCCACAATTTCACCAGTGAATTTTAAAAATAATGCTTTTAATTCGATTTCGTACTTGTTGTTTCTTTCTAGTCGTCTGTTCAAGAAATTTTCGAATTTCTTACACACTCCGTTAACAGCTGTAAACAGGATCTTCAATCTCACGTTAGAAAACGCATAGGTTATACGTTTTCTTCCAGTTAACCATATATCTCCGGAACAGAAGAACGGATTTGTATATAAAAGAGGATCCGCGTTTGGATCGACATGAAATCCATTTTCGTGGAAGCTGGAGAAATTATTTTGCAGTACGGTTTTCACTAATTCAGGGTCCCGAACAACTAGTGCCGGCACTATCCCTTTGTACACTCCAACCATACTGTAATCTTTGTAATCTTCGTATATTTGACGAATAAGTCCGGCAAGATTCATTCTTCTTATTACTACGGGTAACAAGTGGCCCACGATTGGAATACATCCTTTGGCAGTTGGAATTCCATTTCTCTTCCAATGATTGTATACCAGATACAAATAAAAACAGAATAGTAAGAACGCTCCTATAAGGAGCGTGACAAATGCAGAAGCCATACGTTACTCACAGAGATAATATCGTTAAATTACTATTCCCAATTACAACTACTCCAACAGTTTCAAAAGCACAATGTAGAATGATCGTCGTATTGCAGTGCAATTCTATCTAAGCTTTAATGCCCAAAATGATTCTCCCACTCTAGTTGCCTTAATACGTATTATATTATGAAATCAAACTTTTTGGCCATAGTCGTTTATCTGAAAAATGTAGAAAGCGGACATATTACATACGTTTATCTATTTCACAATTGTTTTGTTTTATGGTGATAACACTTGGAGGAAAACAATACAGTACATATACATATTATTTATATATATAGCTAGTTACTAATGTTTACTAATTACTATTGTTTGATATCAATATATTTTCTAGATTAATAGCCCTTTTACGTAATTTATAGTTAAGAAAGATCAGTATTTTTTTATATATGATTTTATTCAAAAAAACAGATTAGGGCTCGTTGTAGATTCTCTAGACTTCACGGACCCCATTGGGAATACCTAATTGTAGTACGTAACAAGAAAAATTAATCACGTTAAATTAGATATATTCCTGTTAAAAAGTCTTAATCTCCCTTCAAAACATCTATCAATATGCTAAACAGTTGTGCAAAAAATATGTAGCAAATAAAATTTCGAATGACGCGACCTTGAGATATGCGAACCTCATTCCTAGAAACTATACGACATTTTAAAGATACACCCATTGTCTAGTAGTCGGTTGTCACATGTCACGCCTACGTCACGGTTATCTCTCTGCCGTGCTATTTCTTATCTGGTTAACTAAGCATTGAGTACATCTGTTTTATGTTATAGCTCTACTACTCATAATGCAGTCGTCATGTCGAAGCAATGATCTTTATGAAAGCTAAAGAGTCTAATGAACCCATTAGAATCTCCGAATGCCTGTTCGTTTTCACGCTAGAGAAACTATCTGAAAACTGTTTTGTTTTACGAGAAACTCTTACTCTATTCCGTTTCGAAATGCAATAGATCAGACAAGACGAATTACCTGATTTTTCAGATTCTTGTTTGTCAACCTACCTCTTTTTTACATATTTCATTTTAACTCAAATGAAATTGATGAATTTGTAATTTCGCCATTTACCGTTTACTTGGTTACTTGGTTCATGTACGTCATCTCCTTCAACGCCTCGTACGTCAAACCGCCGTGCTTCTCGATCGTAGATATCACTTCGTTCCTTACCTTTCCTTGAATCTCTGGACGAGCAGCCAAATCATATCCAACGTAACTCAGGGTAAGACTGGACGTCTCGGTTCCATTAAGATAGAGGGAAAATGCATGAGCCGTTATAACCTCTTCGTCGACTTTCTCCCCTGTTTTTCCCATGTCGATCATTAACTGAAGGAAGTCATTCCTGTATATCGGCTCCCTTCGTCTGATTTCTAAATTTTCTGCAACAACTTTTCTAAAAAACTGGTCTAATTTTTTTGGAACTAATTTGAGCTTCAAGGGACGACCAATAGCGGGAAAGTATTGCCAGACTAAAGTTGTTAGCGATACCCCTAACGTGTTCCCAGTAAGCTGATCGAACTCCCACTTTGCTTGTTACGATGCATATTATATACATGTATGCGATCAGATTTGTCGATTAATGTCGATTAATGTTTATCTATTACTGAATTATTTGTTTTATAGTTTATCGAGAAATGGAATAATACATTACAACGATACATGTATATGTAGTTGATTTTTCGTACATATAGGCCATATGGTACTGATAACAATATCACGTAAGCGCAAGCACGTGGAACGAAATAGTATTGCAAATCTACATTGTCTTCTCCAAATACCGCGAGGTTATTGAAAAACCTGATAGTTATATAAAGTGGAATAAAAATTACTGCTATTTAATATGAAAATGTTTCTCAATTGAATAACTTTTTTAATCTGCAGATAAATAGTTTTATGCCTTTTTGTGAAACTCGAATTGTTTTGTGGAAGACACGAAAGTAAAGAATACAACTAATTACATCGAATTATATATTTTCCAAAATCACTGATGCTTTATTTAAAAAAATCTATGAATACGCCTAACAGTTTTGTAACACAACATTTCGAGAATAAAACCTCTAGTGATATGGCCTTGAAACATGCGAGCCTACAATTGTGACTCTACATGTGATTGTAATGATACAAACATTACCTAAGTGGCTGCTTCCGCCACTGATATCCCTTGTACGCACTATGTTGTTTTTCTCTGAATTGTGCTTTATTATGTTTAACGCAGTGGCCTTTTTCGAGTAATGAACTTTATGAAAGCTCCGCTAAGTAACGCTCAGATTTGTAATTTATTCTTCTTCCACAGTGATACATCCTGAAATAGTGAATGAGAGAGAGAAGGAGCGTCCTTCTGTTCTAGGCTAATGGCTAGGCTCTCCGAATCCTGTTAAGTTTTCACGCTAACTGCACGAAACTATCGGAAAACTGTTTTGTTTCCCGAGAAACTTTAACTCTATTCCGTTTCGAGGTACAGCACGCGTAATATACGAAAGATAAGTAATGAAACAATACGTCCACAAGAATTTTCATATTTGATAGGCAACTTTCAGAAAGCAACTTTTCTATTTAATCACGAGAAACTATACGAAGCAATATGTAGCATTGATTGCGTTTATTTTCACAGAAATTTAATCTGTTAACCAGAAGAAACGAGTTAGCTAGTTACTCAAATTGCCCATTCTGTGTTTGAGTCTCCCTTTCCTCCCATTATTTATATGTCGTTTTATTTGGTCATAAATGATTTAAATGATCGCGATAGGTCCAGAAGGGGCAGGACGGTTAGGTTCCCAACAGCGCGCACACTCTAATAGATGTTTACTATCGCTTATCATTCTACACTCTATTTCAATGCCGTTGTTTTATCACACTGTATGCGAATCACAAGATCAGCTAGGTCGTAGCGATTAACTATGTATCACACCACTATCATAGCACGATGTATGTATGAGCACAGCATATCCTATTTAAAATGATTTAAAACTCAATTGAAATTGATGAATCTGTAATTCCGCAATTTACCAATTGACGGTGTAATAAAGTAACGAAACACTCAGAATCTCTTATTTCTTTATCTGTAAAGGTTGTCACTTTCCGGAATGTGAAATTACTATATCTTATATTTGGTAATTTGCCTGAGTCTCCTTCAGGCGACGCAAAGGATTAAAAACAATTCCGATTAAGAAACGACTCAGTCAACAGGCTAATAGATCGCACATAAGTTACAAGAAAACTAATACGATATATATAGAAAATATAGAATGTGTATGTGGACATACGTCCGTATATATTTGATACATTTGTATATATTTGACTTACCTAGCAATATAAGACAGGGGAAACCGCACCGGAAACTCGTTCGAGTCCCTTCGTTCTGAAGCACAGGATATATATCAGCTCTCGACACACTCTCATAAATTCTATATATCGTATACTTTTTAATTTTTCACGTTCATACATCTTCCATGCTAATATCACGCTCAAAATTTGCTCTACTTCTGTATGATTTCGATAATATCAAATTCCCGCCGCTAGTGAGATGCATATAATTGTAAATCGCAATTTATTATAAAATGTACAAAAATAACATCGTTACGATCATTTTATTTTGTAATCTGCCCATTAAAAGAAGAAATACTGTAGTGACTAATACATTACGTAGAAAATTACAATACATATGTTCTTGTTTATATAACACATAAAAATGTTTTACATAAAAATAGTCAACACAGCAAAAATAATAATTTGACTTTATGTAGTACAATTTTGTATAAATATTAATACATGCATTGAAAAGTGCAACGATAACTTCAAAGCTTGGTGATATATACCCAAATACCACCATTTACTTCCGCCAGAAAATGATTCGGCAATATTTTCAATGGGACTTGCGTTCTTGGTGATAATTCTAATTTGTAATTTCTTAACAAATTAGCCAAACAAGCCTTCATCTGTAGCATAGCCATTTTCATTCCAACACAAATTCGTGGTCCCTCACCGAAAGGAAGGAATGTCATTTTTTCTATTGTTTGCTTTCTCTCTTCGTTAAATCGTTCCGGATCGAAAACTTCTGGATCGGTCCAATACTTCGGATCACACTGCAGTCCCTCAGCGGGTATGATTATATTCGTCCCAGGTTTCGCACGATAGGTTAATCCATCTGAGCCTTGTAGCACAAACTCCTCTGTACAAATTTTATGCATGAAACCTGCAACCGTGTGACATCTCTGAGATTCGCTAATCACTTGATTCATATATGTCATCTCCTTCAATGCTTCGTACGTAAAATCTCCGTGTTTTTCGATCTTAGACATCACTTCGTTTCTCAGCTTTTCTTGAATGTCTGGATGAACGGCCAAGTCATATCCAATGTAATTTAAGGTAAGACTGGACGTCTCGGTTCCATCAAGGAAGAAGGAAAGTGCATGGGCCGCTATAACATCTTCGTCGACTTTCTCCCCTATTTTTTCCATGTCGATCATTAATTGTAGGAAATCATTCCTGTATATCGGCTCCATTCGTCTGATTTCTAAGTTTTCTGCAACAACTTTTCTAAAGAATTCGTCTAATCGTTTAGGAAGTAATTTGAGCTTCAACAAACGACCAATAACGGGAAAGTATTGCCAGATTAAAATTGATAGTGATGTGGTTAACGCGTTTCCTGTAAGCTGATTGAAGGCACTGGCAGTTGTTTCATCTTCGAAACAGTGACCTTCGATGCCTAAACCAGCGTTTGCTACAACTTCACCAGTGAATCTTAAGAATAACGGTTTCAATTCGACTTCGTACTTGTTCTTCGTTTCTAGTCGTTTGTTCAAGAAATTTTCGAATTTCTTACAGACCCCTTTGACAGCTACGAAAAGAACCTTCAATCTAACGTTAGAAAACGCGTAGGTTAGACGTTTTCTTCCGTTCAGCCATGCGTCTCCAGTGCAAAAAAACGGATTTTTAGCCGAAAGGGGATCCGCATTTGGGTCGATTTTGAATGCATTTTCGTGGAAACTCGAGAAATTACTTTGCAGCACGGTTTTTACTAAATTAGGCTCTCGAAGAATTAGCAATGGCATTATTCCGTTGTATATTCCGACCATGCTGTAATCTTTATACTCGTCGTATACTTTTCGGATAAATTGACCAAAGTGTATTTTTTTCATCAATACGGGTAACATGTGGCCGAGGATTGGAACATACCCTTTAGCAGTAGGAATTCCATTTCTTTTCCAATGGTTGTGCCTCAAGTACAAATACAAACACAATAGTAGGAACAGCCCTGTAAGGAGTGTAAAAAATGCAGACACCATCTTCTACCGCAATGTTGTCAGAGCACTATTCCGAATTACAACTACTCGAACAGTCTCGGGAGCACAATGTGGAATGATCGGCGTATTGCAGTGGAATCCAGCTCAGGCTCTCATGGTTGAATCGTTTCCTCCCACTCTACTTGTTATCGTGCGAGTGTTTACGATCAAACCTGTTATTGTCTTGGTTATTGTCTGTCTTAAAAATCTAAAATAATATTATATTTCATGTCTTTATCTATATCTCTGTTATGTTTATGTTATTTAATGATAACATGCGAGGAAACACAGAAAGACAAATATATATATATACATGATGGTACATGTATGTAGATAACACGACAGTTATAAGCGTATCATTTCAATGTCACATAGGTGTCATTGATAGGAACGGAGCTGTAAACGTTGTATCAGAATGATGCTCGTACCCTAAACGATTGTATTATCCTCTGTCAATATCGCGTGCTAATGTAAGTAATTAATAGTTACATAGTGTGAACTAAACTTACTAATGTAGTATCGTGGAAAAAAGGCCTGTGGCTGCCTCGATAGCAAATACCACCACTCGATACTAACTAGTGTCAGACGATGGCAGCGCAGTGGTTAGTGCCTTAAGTTACGAACGTTCGGAACCCGATTTCGAATCCGGCGACCGGAGTCCGATTTTTCTTCCACGATAAAAAAATGAGAAGAAAAGCAGCCGTACCCAGCAGCGACATCTACAGTCTAAGTATTACGATACTACACTAATATTTAATATTAAAATATTTCCTAAATAAATGAGCTTTAAGTAATCTATATATAAATAGCTTAATACTTGTTTATGGAAGTTAAATATATGATTCCAATTGGAAGAAAAATAGATTTAACCTTCACAGATTAGCTATAAGCACACCAAATCACACACTAGAAGAAAAATCTAATTATTCTAAATTATATTCGCTCCGAAATCACTGAACCTATATACAAAAAATCTGTATATATATATTTACCAGTTCCGCGATAAAGTATGTTGCTAATCCCCGTGGTTGATCAAACATTGCAATTTAGAGTTTGTTATATTTTTCACATGGTATGTTGACTAAGTAAGAACTAGCTATCTAGCTGGAAGAAACCACCCACTAATGTGGGAAATGATTACTGGGACGATTGCTAAGAACAAAAGATAATAAATAAACTATCGAAGACGAGATCTAATTCGAGACAACAGGCATTTATTGGAAAGGGCAAGTGGCGACTACGAGTGTTGACTCGGGGGAGGACAACTAGGAATTAAATAAGGCAAAATTAGAGAATATAATTTATTATCAGTAAACAAAGATAGCAGGGATAGGCAAATGCCATTAAAAGTCGTAACAGTGAAGCCATACAATAACTTCAAAGCTTAGAGATATATACCCAAATTCCATCATCTACTTCGGATAACATAAGGTTTGCCGACATTTTCAACGGGATGTGGGTTTTTGGTGATAATTCCAATTTGTAATTTCTTAACAAATTAGCCAAACAAGCCTTCATCTGTAGCATAGCCATTTTCATTCCAACACAAATTCGAGGCCCCTCACCGAAAGGAAGGAATGTCATTTTTTCTATTGTTTGCTTTCTCTCTTCGTTGAATCGTTCCGGATCGAAAACTTCTGGATCAACCCAATATGTAGGATCAGAGTGAAATCCATGAACGGATATGAATATCTCGGTGCCAGGTTTTGCGCGATAGGTCAATCCATCTGACCCTTGCAACTCGAACTCTTCTGTGCACACTTTATGCATGAAGCATACAGCTGCGTGACATCTTTGAGATTCGCTGATCACTTGATTCATATACGTCATGTCTTTCAATGCCTCGTACGTTAAACCTCCGTGTTTCGCAATCGCAGATATCACTTCGTTTCTCAACTTATTTTGAATGTCTGGATGAACAGCCAAGTCGTATCCAACGAAACGTAAGGTAATGCTGGATGTTTCGACTCCATCAAAGAAAAAAGAAACTGCATGAGCCGCTACAACCTCTTCATCGATATGCTCCCCTGTCTTTTCCATGTCGATCATTAATTGCAGGAAATCATTTCTATGTACTGGTTCGTTTCTTCTGACTTTCAGATTTTCTGTGACGATGTTCCTAAAGAATTGGTCCACTTGTTTAGGCAGGAATTTGATCTTCAAGAAGCGATTGATAGATGGAAGGTAGGATCTGATTATAGATAATAATGATTCCGCTAACATATGTCCAAAAAGTTGATCGAAGGCATTTGCATTTCGTGCATCTTCAAAGCAGTGACCTTCGATGCCAAAACCAGCGTTCGCCACAACTTCACCAGTGAATTTTAAGAATAACGATTTCAGTTCGACTTCGTACTTGTTGTTCTTCCCTAGCTGTTTGTTCAGGAAATTTTCGAATTTCTTGCACACTCCGATGACAGCTGTGAAAAGGATCTTCAATCTAACATTGGAAAACGCGTAGGTTAGTCGTTTCCTTCCGTTCAACCATACGTCTCCGTAACAGAAAAACGGATTTTTGGATAAAAGAGGATCTGCATCCGGTTCGATTTTCGACCCATTTTCGTGGAAGCTCGTGAAATTACTTTGCAGCACGGTTTTCACTACATTAGGGTCTCGAACAAGTAACATTGGCGTTATTCCTTTGTACATACCGACCATGCTATGATCTTTGTACTCTTTGTATGCTTTTTGAATAAGTTCGGCAAAATTCATTCTTCCCGTCATTAGGGGTAACAGGTGGCCCAGGATTGGAATAGATCCTTTGACAGTTGGAATTCCATTTCTCTTCCAATGGTTGTGTCTCAAATACAAATAAAAGCACAATAGCAAGAAAGCTCCAACGAGGAGCGTAAAAAATGGATAAGTCATCTTTTGTCAGCGGAAATGATATTGTTAAAACACTATTCCAAGTCACAATTACTCTTGAACTCGCGGTTGTACAATGTACAATGATAAGCATAGTAGAGAGCAATCCACCTTAAACCCTCATACTTGGTGCGTTTCCCCTACTCCGTTTGCTGTAGTATATATTATATTCAGTCCTCATTTCTTATCGTTTGCTTTAAAAACAAAATATATCGACTGGTAATGCGTTCTATAATACGTTTATCTATTTGTGATTTACTTTTATATTCTGCTGTAATAACACACTAAAATAGAAAACGGTACGTATATAAATCGCTGATGCTGCATTATGTAATATGTAGGCGATACGGTATTAGTAGTTGTATCATTTCAATATATATATATATATTTTATGGAATAAAATTAAGAATAGGAAATTGTAATTGAAACGTTGACGTTGAAATTGGAATAGGAATGAAATTTTATCGTTATCAAAAGCGTTATCAGTATCGAAATGTGTTAGTTTACTAGTCTGTATTACTCCGTAAAGATCTAAGAATTGTATTGAGTGAAATTAAGCAAATTACTTTCATTTGAAATTAAGGTATTTCCTACGTTTTTCTAACCAATCTGTGGTTGATTAGTTTGATCCTTTTTTATGGAAGTTAAATACATCCAAAAATATATGATCACTTTCGGAATAAAGATAAATTATATACTTTCTTGAATGATGTACAGTTACACCAAGCAGTAAAAGAAGGAACTAATTACATCAAATTATGAACTTGTTGAAATCAATCAATCTTTATACAAGAAGTTTATCGATATGTTAGACAATTTCGGAGATGATCATGTATAACAATTTAAATGGGTCAATCTATATAAATAAAATAAATTAGGTTTCAAGTGCTTCGACATTGAAAAATACAAGCTTAAAGGTTTGACACTGTCTGTTACTGTAATGGATCAGCCATTATTTAATTGAATTCTTACGTCATTGCCATATCCTATGCGTGTTAGTTCCTATTTAAATTGTGCATTGAGTGTAACTATATTTTCTGTTACAGTTCTACCGTGTTTAATGCAGTGGCCTTTTCGAAGTTGCGAAGTTTATGAAAATTACGGTAGGTAATGCGCACATTCGTAATTTATCCTGTTTCAAATACGAGACATACTCTTTACTCTTTGTACGATATGGATATTAATAATTACATTACGTATGGTGACGCCTAAGATGAGAAGATACTACTATATTTGACATTTTTCCTATGTCTCCTTCAGACAATACAGTTAGAGTTAAGCGACGATCCACTCGATAAATGAAATTATTTTTGAAACTCAAATGTTGAAAGAACAATTTAATTTAATAGCGAAGGAGATCGATCTCTCGGTGAATTTTGCGCTCGTGGAAGTCTGCTAAATGGAGCTTAGACTCAGATCGCTTCCGATAAGGTGTCCTCTCGCCTCTCTTTACCTCGCTGGTCTTTGCCAAAGGCAGCCTCTGGTAATTAAGTCGAGCCCACAGCAACGTCGCTTCCATTGTGTTGGGCAAATGGGCTGTTTAGCCCGGACACATGACTTCATCCCCCTGTTATTGTGCATGTACCGACGCAATCGATCACCACCCTTGCTTTATTCTCGCCATCTCAACCCCACCATCCTCTATCTCTTCTCCCTCTTTTTTTCTTCTTCGACTTTCCACCGATTCTGTTCCAACCCTCTTTTTCTCTGGGCTAATTCTGCCCTCCTTTCCATCAACCTCGATGTCTCGTCGGGCCTTCGATAATCGCGTAACATTAGATCGGAACATTTAAACGAACAGGTAAAAAAAAAGTACTCCGAAAGTTGATTCGAACGAACTCGGTTTGTCGTAATACGGAAAAGATAGACACTCGTCTCGTAGCCGAATGACAAAAACTCCCGTGTCAGTCTCTGTGCCGAAACCCTAGAAACATCCGGACGAAGGATTTGCTAGAACAAGTTTCCAGTTCGAGTCGAATCTGGCCGAATGAAACGTGATTCGACGGTAGTAATACGTGGTGTATGTTTTCCCTTTTTCGAGTACATGCCGTCAAACAGTCTAGGCACAGATCACACACAAGAGGAAAACGAAAATATTGTTCCATCAAGATACATTTTGTTTGTGTCGGCCAAGTGGCGCTCTGTCATCTCTTTGTACGTGTATACGACCACCTCTGTTGAAGTATACCCGTCTGAAAGATGGGAAATCCAGTTGAAACGAATTCAGGAAAATTCTCTCTAAGGAGTGGACGACGATTCGTGCTGCTTTCCCGCAAGAGTTTCTGCGAGCTCTTTGACACCGGATGCTTTGAAAACGTGCGACGAATATATAAAATATGTCACTTTAGCGGTAACTATTTCCTTGGATATAAGCAGCACTTTTTGACACTATCGAGGCGGAATTACTTCTCCTTCAAGATCGTGTTTTTCCAGATTTTCATTCGAAGCATGAGATCTTTCCATATATACATACGTTACATACATAAAGTAACTAAATACTTCGGAATTTTTATGTTTATTTAGATAAAAGAAATTTGCTCGCTATATTTTTGAAAGACACGTTTGGCCACAAATTCGTTCAAACTTGTTTGCAATTATATCTTCCGTTGTTAAGTTCGCGTTAACTTTCAAGTTGTTATATTCCGGAGGAATAGCAGACAGCTCATAACTTCGGAGCGTCGAACGAATCTAGTTTCGCGAGAAACTTTGGCGACACGGTGAACTTTCGCGACACGTTGCGAATATTTCACGTACGTGAAAAGAATGTAGGATGTGACTGGTTGGTTATTTTGTAGGTCGAGAAGGGAAAACGAGATGGTTCCGCAATTGATGACAATCGGTATCAATTACCATCGACCACGTACGATTGTCTTCATGTAAGACGGATATTGAGCGCTCCATCGACGGTACCCCTTGTCCTTAAACCACGTTTCTATCGATCAGATGTGGTTTGGAAACCACCTGACGCTTCGAGGATCTGCCTCGTTCCTGAGGAATTACACGATGTTCACCACAGATGCACCGATCCTTCGGTGAATAATGGCCTTCCGAACTAAGGAATCTTGTCACGAATTCTTAAAGCGATAAATCAACCGACGCTAAATACAACGTTCCGACGTTGTGAATTTGTGAAAAGCGAACGATGGATGTCTAATTGGAAAAAAATGTTAACTAGAATCTTTCTTTGCATTATGAAACATCGTTGGCGGAGCAATTGCTGCTTTAATAAATTTATGACGTATGGAAGTTGGTTACAATTATGCGCTTTCAAATTAATAGTGTAATTATTCACGGGCGGCGATATGCGTCGCGCTTTCCACAAAATGTAATAAAGTAGACAGGTGGTTTTCAATGCGCCTGGCGACCGACCTCTGAAATGTCCGACAGAAAATAAAGCTCTGATATGTCGGTGTTGAAGCTAATAACTTAATTTATAATGTAATCAGATAATTTTTAGTAACAGAGAGAGAAGGGAACATCTATCTTTTTCTGTAATGTTTAATAAAATGTTAACAGAGAATAACGTGAGATACTTTCCTGTTTTCGTTCTGGAACAATATTACATGTGAAACAATCTTATTTTGAATAAGACGTATGTGTCTTATATGTCTAATACGTTATATAACGTCTAATATTATACGATGTTATGTAAAGTAATCTTATCTTGTTACACATACATTAGTAAACAGTGGAATATAATTCTCCATATCAAGAAACTATAAATATAAGTATCTTTTTCATGGCTATTCATTTCAATTTATCGAAATCAGAAATTAAATCGACAAGCAGAAAATTCTTTGACATAAGAGACATTTATTATAAGGATACATTTAAGTATAAAGAAGTTAATTCTGAGAGAATTTTCGATCAAATGGGCATTAATCTACATATTACTATGAATATCGTGCGTATTTGCATTCCTCAGACGAATATCCTCAAACTCAGCATTTTCAAGTACCCTGGCGACGTCATTCTTGTAATTCCATAATGATTTGTACTATAAAATATTTATATTCACTAAATGACTGTGACTAAATATTTATAATTACACAAAAACAGTTTATATTCATGAAATAAACATTAATATTGTATTATTATTTATTATTACGGATATATATATATATCTGTTTAATACATCTATTTTTATATAAATATAAATATTTTACAGGAATGTTATTGATAAATGTATTTTTCTCGACCATCATACACAGCGTATCTTTCCACTTATCAATTAAACGCTGCTTGGTAACACGTGGCAATGACTTGGATGAATCTCTACGCAGTTATGGTTCAAATCATATACATACACATTAACAGAAATATTTAATCATTATCGGAATGACTTGCTATAAATTTTTATCCAACATTTATTACATGAAGGTTAAGAACTGTTTTTGCAAGCTAATCCGTGTATTTGTACATCTTTCGATCTTTCACAAATGCATAAGTATCAGCAATCTATTTGTAAAAAATCGATTTTCTCAGTGATTCGATCGACGATCGCAAAGATTTATTTTTCTCAGAAAATGTGTGTCTTCTTCGAAATCCTGATACGAAGGTATCTTCCATCTGGCACGTGTAGCATAATTTTCTTATGTTTCATTCAGTGGCATCCTGGATAAAGATACGGTTTGGCGAGCAACCTTTGCCGATTTATTTCGACACCAAATCCGACAGAGTACTACGACAATTTCGGGGTAGCCTCTTAGCCACGCAAGGCTTACGGTACCTGAGTTTTCTCTGCGTTCGTTCTGAGAACCGTAAACTAGAACAAGCTGCCGTGCCCTCTCTGTCTTCTCTCGAGTGTGACGAAGTGGTCTAGAGTTCACTCTCCTCTCTTTGCATTCAGAAGTCTCTCTTCCTGTCCATCCTCTCTTGCCGTTACTTCCCTTGTCGTTTCTCCGTTTCTCCAATGTTCACGGATTTTAATATTACGCCGAGGTCATCTTTCGAGCGTGTCGCACTCGCAACAAGTTCTCCGCTACTTTAAAATCGATCTGTTTAATCCTCGATCGTTAACGTTGTATCGTGGATAATCCACAAGATTTTGGGATGAAATACTTAATTTTAAAATAACTGGCTTTAATTTCTGTTCTGTGTTTTACATAATAAACACCATGGTGTGCAGTATAAAGTACAGGGAAAATGGAATAAAATGAAACATAGTGAAAATGAAATCGAATTTAATCTATCGTAATCACCTACGAACTAACAATCAAGCATTAATTCGATATTCCGTAGGTCTCTCGTCTCGTATTTTATGATCAACGGAGAAACGAATTAATAATAAATAACAGAAATTAGAAATGTCTGGAAATATATCCATATACGTGAGATAAACGACGATCATCGAGTTCAAACGAGCGGAAGGATTTTGGAAAGTTACACTACGGGAGTGGAAGCTAACTCTAGACATATTAGCGTTGGCTGGCGATGTCGTATCGTGCACAAAAGAGCGCCACTAGGGCGGAGGGAACAGAGTGAGGTCAGTGCATTTTATCGGGCGTATTTTCACGGAGCGGCAACACGAGCTCGCGGCCAACAGCATGAATGTTTGATGGAGCGAGTCAGATCGCTCGGAAGTAGCAGAGTTGCTTCTCTCTCCAATATTAGCCATGATAACGTCACTCGTCGATCAAAATGAAAGGTCCGCTCTTGTGCGGGAAGCCACGGGAAGAGAAAAAGATCAAATGAATAAGTGACTGACAGAAAAAATCCGGGATAGAAACGATAGGTAGAATCACGATCCCTGCGAAGCTGCAGTTTCAAACATTAAAAACTCGATCGTTTCCTTGTCCAGTCATTTTTCTTGTTTACCGCATCGTGACTAAAGAGAAAAAAGAAAAAAAAAGATGAATCGTGATTAAGCGAAAATTCGTTCGTTCGTTTCAAGGTCTATTTCATTCTCCGTAATTGCTTTGGATATATTTATCATTTGTGTATCATTCAAGAAAATTACGAGTCAGAAAATTTATGCCTGAATGTCGTGTAGATAAGAAAGCGAGGACAGATCGTAGAACAAGCTGCATGCTAGTACGAGATATACCTAGCATGGCGCCAGGTTGAGAAACTCTGTGCTGGCGCCAGGTTGGCTGGAACCTGACACGCGATCAATCAACCCGCTGCCCTGTCCACTAGCCGGGTTTACCTGCTGGTTTACCTCATCACTTTAGTTTGAATTCGCGCTCTAAATGCGCTGCATAATTTCTGCCTGCAGAACGGAACTAAACAGAAACTTTTAATTAAAATAGCGAGCAGTTTGTTCGTCCGAAGGGTACGGCGAATTTAACGAACGTAGTTATGTACGAACGCCCTCTCAATTAAAAAACTCTTCCAATGATTCTCGAACAATAAAACGTTTAGACGGAGCTTTAACGCTTATTAAATAAAGATTAACGATCACTTGTTCGCAAATTCACTACATTAAGATACTGTATTTAAATTGACGTAAGTTTCTCCACTTCCTCGACTGTTCCTTCGATGATGTCGATCTCTAACCTCTGCTGACATCGACTGTCTGATGTAATTTCTACTCTAATTTTCTTCTTACGACGATGACACGTAAGAAATTCCAGTTCATCGAAACGCGAAATATACTGGATATATTTGTGAATTTAGATCAACGATAACTTTCTTACAAATTTACATACGTACCAAGAAATCGTGCTCGACCGACGTAAATACACCGATTCTTTCACGATGTCGTTTTCTAATCTCTACTAACATCGAGATCTTGATATAGTCTGTACCCTAATTCTCTTTTAACGATGACACGTAAGAAATTCCCACTCAATAAAACGTCATATATATTCAATATATTCGGGTATCTGCGTTAGGGAACTGCAAAGTAGCATCCTCGCCCCTAGCTAACTATGTATATCGTCGTGTAAATTCACCTTCCGTGAGGATAATCTCGACTCAATGGCAAATCCCATTGCCAAGCAATCGCGATATCAAAACCCACTTCTATGTAATGGTCTGTCGTTAGTCGCCGATCGAAACGCGATACTGCTTGCCCATGTCCATTCCGTTAGTATTCATATTAATTCCTCGAATATTGTTTTCGGTAACGAACGTTGACTGCGCAGCTACAGTAAAATGGAATCGAGTCGCGTGATTCATCCTTGGTGGGCAAGATCAACGTCCCTGAATTATTTCCAACGTCACGCGTTTTGCGTAAACGCCGTTTATTCTATCGCAAGTTCTCCGTTTTGCTCGCCAGAGTGAAGAATAAGACTCTTGTCTCTTCTTTCTCGTTTAACAGGAATCGTAGCTCGCACGAGTATGTAAAATTAGATCAAGTAGGACCAAGGTAACTTCCTGTTGTAACGCGAGAACGAATGGAAGACGAAAGGAAAAAGGCGATGTGAAATGCGGGTTAGATGTTGCGAACCGTTTTATTTTCATTGGCGAGCGTAGTTAGCGCGTGTCGCGAGAAAAGGGCGCGCGGAAGTACCGTCTTACCTGGCACGAAGTAAAATCTCATTTGGTCGAAGAACGAAAGGCGTGTATGTGTATATATAGGAGCGGCCAGACAGGATAAAATTACGTCGAGTCTGTCGTCTTTACGAGGTACGCCATGGCGACATGGCGTCGTACGGCTGGTGTAACAAGCAGAAACCAGTAAATTACGTCTTGGCTTACCTGGCCGCTGTTGCACACGGCGAAATCCATTTCGGCCCCGGCCGCGTGTCTCTTGGCCCGAAAGGTTCTCTGAACCCTGAAATCTTAATTCGAGTGGAAAGCTTGCAGCGATAAGATCGAAGAAACGACATGTTGTTCCTGCGAGATTGACAAAGATAATAGAAAAATTGCAAAGAAACGAAAGAAATAAAATGTGAAATAGAAGAGTCTATCGATGTTTTATAAAGACGATGATCACTAGAAAGTCAATGGGAATTACGTTGAAAAGATTCGCATCGACCGAAGGTTTTCGTCCTGCTTCAGAAAATAAAGTCTATTTCCCTTTACGGCGCAAAATATCTGGAGAGATAGAGAGAACGAAGGCGCGAAGAACTAGAAACCTATTTGCATTCAAATCAAAAATCTTAATGACGAGATTCTTGTCGGCGCGGGACTCGTCTTCGATTTAGAAGATCTCGTCTTTTCCTTGGAGCTAAGGGGGAGCAAATGACATCTCTCTTATCGAGTCGACTAGCTACTTTTAGACGCTGTATGCAGTCAGATAAAAAATCCGTTCAACTTTCTCGTCGATAGAACTCCTATCTTCGCTCGTTCTTCTAGTTTTTCTCCTTTCTTCTTTTTTCTTTTTTTTTTTTGTTCGCTTCTATTTGACGTTTGACGTAGTGTGTGTTCACAGTATCGCACATAAATCGAAGCGACGAGCTCGGAAAACTGTATGTTGTTCTTTTTTCGTCACGCGCGCGTTATTCATATAAATATTTTATCATCGTACGTTTGATATCTCTGGTCCCGTTTTGATTGATATTTCCGTAGGCGTACGCTTACATACCTTTACAAGCCTCGCTGGTAGCAGGTTATCAAACGAAGAATCTGTCCTACAGCTGTAGGGTAAACTCGATGTGTGGAGGTTAGCAGGGTTGTATGCTTCGAACGAGCGACATTGCGATATCGAGCTCGAGTTTACCATACATAAGCTCGACGGTTCGACGACGTCACGATTTTCCGGCAGGTGATATCGAGTCCCGCCGGATTTTCGCGGGCACAGTCGAGATTGGAGTCGGTAACGCCGCGTCGACGATGTTTACCCAGACACGAAGGGGTGAAAACGATCCACCAGGATTCGGTGTGTACGTGCTCGCAAGAGTACTCACCGAGTTCTGTACCGAGAGAAACTTACCACTCGTTTATATATCTATCGACCCGCGCGAACTTCGACTACTTTGTGAATGCGGCAAGAGTTCAACGGCCCTCGGGAATCGAAGCTACAGGGGATAAGAGAAATTCGTAGCTGCAAACAACGCGGGACTAATTTGAAAATTTGCTATCATTTCCCCTGCAACTTGGGGTAGCCTACAGGAAATTGGGGCGCGAAATTTGTCGACCGGACCGGTGGCTACCACCGTTCTGATAATTCGCCGCACGATGAATCATGATAATTCGACGTGATGGAAATTAGACGTGGGAATATACTCGGGAGACGAAAATAACCGAGGCCGACTGCTGAATTCGTTGTCCACCCATCGTTGTTCCTTCTTACCTTGAGCCTAACGATCCGTGAAATCATCCGTTGAACACGAATATACTGTTATAAATCACGGCGTATTTAGCGGTTAAAAGCTGCGTTTAAGGTTATTTTATGAATGGCCACGGAGGTGGAACGAATATCTCGTGCCCAGAGCTCATACGTTTCGTGCTCTAGCAAGGGGTTGTTCCAGTTTTGGATAAGCCGTTGAATAAAGGCAAGAGTGGAGTGGGGTGGTCATGGCGCCCGTTCGTCTGCCGCTCCTGGTCGATGGCTTCCTTCAACCCCTCCTGGTTTCCCGGTGTTATCTGCAAACTTCTTAGTATCGGTATCGCGGTATTCCTAGCCGGTCATGATTCATTCATGCCGGTAATAGTGTAACTCGACGATCATGAACATTATCCGAATCGCGTGCAATCAAGGAAAAACGAACTGGAGGAGCCAACAGAGTTGAACACGGTGTTTCGACTGGGTAAATTTTATTGATTCAAACTCGCCAACGCCGCGCGTTTATCAATTTTGCATGTCTCGATCCCGAGCCACGATTGTTCTACCTGCCTCTTTTATGCATTGTTCTAACGATGGGTTTTATCGTTTCGATTAAAAAATAGAAAAAAAGGTGGGGAAAAATCGACTTGCTTCGTTATTCATTGCATCATTATTCTTTTTGAAAGACAGGGAAAACATCTGTTCGTTATTGTGATGTCTTGGCGAGACGCGTCGGCAAACATCGCCCTATGCTGACAGGGAAAATGTATTGTTAATATTTGCACCTATCGCGCGTTGGCGCCGATCAATTTGAAACTTGTTACTCGATCAGAGTCGGAACGAAATTTGATATAGATGATGGAAAGTTGTGGCATTTACCAATGGAACATTATATACGCACGCGTCCGTTCCGTGAATATTAATGAACGGATTGCAAATGAAAAAGCCGAAACAAAAATTTCGTTCGGATACGTAGCTACATTTTCGAACTCGTTTATTATATCTGTATATTTATATATATCAAATTGAACATACCGCATATCTGTGTTACAAACGTATGACAAATTGGAATGACGTCCCAATTTTAAATACGGGAAATAAGCTATACGGTTCATTAATCTTTAATAACGATATCATTAAACGAATTTATCGTACGATACGTTATTCTGTATCGATTAGGAAGCCGAACGTTATATATATATATATATGCATATTTCGGACGATTTTCAGACTAAATTCACGCACCAAGTCACGTCACTATTCAAGATTTTGTAACGTTATCTCCTATAGAATATTCCGTTCGCGTGTGCGCTATGCACAGTATGCTTTTTGGCGAAAATAGTGCATCGTAAAAGGACGTTCTTCCTTGCTTGGGATTCACCGTCTTGCAGTAGCGTAGCGATGCGCACGTGTTTCTGGAAAATTAAATCACTTTAGTAATACTAGTTCTCTCCCTTCCTCTCTATCTCTTACAGTCGTTACGCGGCACGAACATTTTCCTCGATTTCGAACCAAATAATAATCATCTTTTAAGCTGTCGTCGCGTTAAGAAAAGATGACCGTGAAACGATGTTTGCGTATTCTACCTGCGATATCGACTGTGTCTGTTTTCGGTCGAGCAGCGCCGCAAATCGTATTATGCGTTTCTAGTTCTTGCAATTCTCAAAGCAACGAACGATGCAAATAGACTCCTCCTGTTTTCCGTGGGAGTGTTACACGGCTGCGCTTGTTCGAATAACATTGAATTTACAACGCGCGAAACGAGAGGAACTAGGTAGAGGATATTCAGTCAACATCTGCGCATTATTCCCGAAAATAGATTCGTTGAAAATTGGTAATCGATCTTGGTGTATCTGCGTGGCGTTACGCCAATGCACGCTGCACACGTTCGAAATTCCGATCAGGAATTTCTGGAACTCGAACTCTACTACGATTTCTCGCGATGTAATCCGAATTCCCATGAAATATGTATGTCGCAGATAGTTCGTACATAGACGATCGAATTAACGGGAGATCATTTCCCTGGGTATTTCTCGCTTCTGATCCGTTACGGTTCACTCCGGTTGATCCGCTGAAAGAAATGCGTGCCAGTAAAGCAGGGCCGTATCAACGTCACACACTTCGTTTCAAGCGACACTATTCTCGATACTATTGTGTAAGCGAGTCAATCTCTTTTCACAATGAGTTTACCGATCGCGTGTCCCTTTTGTATTCCTCGCTTGTATCGACGGTAGACTCCCTTACGCGTTTCGATTCAGAAACGTCGCAGCTCCATTCGATTTCTCGGTTGTCTTTTTCTCCGATTCGAACGGGTGATTTATGCGCGCGATAACGCACGATCGACGATACGAATCGATTAAACGAATGAACACCGCGCTCTGCAGGAAATTCTTGGTGCGGCACCGCGAACGTGAGATCATCCAGTGTCCACACCCACGCACAATTCACCAGTGACGTCAGTCCGACAGAACAGCAACGCGAGTGGCCGGTCCCAGAAGAATGTCTCCGTTGCTATTGGATCGCTTCTGGTTTTCTCTTCGTCACAGTCCATTTACGCCCGTCCACTGCCGCGTTACCGGCTCTCCCTCGATCGTGCATCTCGACTGGTTCTCGCGAGAATACCCGTAAATTTCGCGTGAAAGTGATTCCTCGTCTCCGCTCTTTCGAAATTTTCACGCAAGATCAACGAGAAATAGAAGATTCTTGTGCACGTAAATGGATGGCGCCGGTGGGTTCAATTTCCGGCAGTTTCGCCGTTGAAAACTTTACGATCGAACCACACGTCGACGAAAGAATTGTCAAACGCTCTCCTCGATCGCACGTTTCTATAAAATTCCAAGGCGTGTGTCGTGATGGACAAATCGATGCGAGCGCATTTTTACGAGTCGTCGAGTGCATCGAACGTTTTTACATAACGCACAGGCTCCACCTCCGAATATTATCTCGTATAACGTAGGTCCATATCTCATCGGTCTGTGTGTATTGTATACTCGTGCCTCGCACACGTGCTTGGATAGCGTATATATGTGCGTGTGGCATTAATTTACGCGCATTTCGCGATAATTGTGCAGAATCGTATTGTTACAGCCGCGGTGTGTCCAGCGTGTTACGCCAAATCTTTTGTTATGCAGATGTTTCACCAAGTTTTGTTCTCAACGGCGCATAGCGCCTTTCGTTACGGCATATTATTCGGTTTCGTGGTCGGAAGCTGAAAGAGTAACGACCTTAAGTTACGTGGCATGCCGAGAGCAATTTAACACGGTCCACGTTTCGGGTGTTTTTCCTCTTTTAATAGCTATATTCTTCGTGTACGTTTCTCGTTGCCTTTTTCCTCGTTTCGTGATAAAGATTCGTAAGATCGTAAAGATCGAGAGGATGAAGCGAATAAGATATCGTTTCTGTGGAAGGGTTGAAACAGCGACGAAATTTCAGTCGACGAAGGGTAACGATCCTTGTGGCAATTTAAAACGATTGTCTTCTCCTTTTTATTCGATCTAGGCTAAACTGCGTAATCCCGCGACTTTTGTTTAATCCGACCTCCGTTGAATCTGTTGATGCAGGTAGTCGGCATCGAGGCGTTGCCAAGGTCACGAGGGAGGAGCTGAGGTCATCGCTGCACCTATGTTGTGCGGCGAACTCCTGAACGGTGGCTTCGTCAGTACCGGAGCGGTACCGGTGATTCCCTACGGTCTCTTAGGATTCTGGTTGCCGGGTTGTCTACGTGCTACCAGTCCCACTTCTCTCAACTCGTCTTATCTGACCTTGTTGGCCGAACTTCTGGCCACGGGCCACCTGGATCATCGAAGCGAACTGATGGACCTCGCGAAGAGGAGCCGTCAGGCTCCCACCAACGGGGCGGTCGACCTTGACCTCGACCTGCACGCCGACGACATCGATGAGAACGTCTTTCTCGGTGAGTAATCGCCTATGTTTGTTACTAGGAAAATGACGCATGATCCAAACGTGAAGGTATTTTTCATTCGTGATTTTCAACACCGTCGCGATTTCCTCGCGGACCAAGTTTTCTCGATTTAACGAGGACAAGTTATCCGTCAGTGTGTAATTAACAGTATTAGGTCAAGGAGAATCTTTTCCATTAAACGCCCGGTACGTTTCTCGATAAATGCATGCATTTTAATAAGACGCTTTGAGTATCGAAACGCGGATACTTCTAACTCGGCATTATAATCAAATCGATTTTTCACGGAACACCGGATTTCTTTGTCTTTTGTGCGCGTACTTTTAACGAACATCCCTCGAGCCAGCTTCGATATGAATAGTATATTGAATTCCGTTTCTGTCGAACAATCGGTCGAACACGGTTTTACCGGCCCGCTCTACATACGTCGAACAAACAACATCCGATGTACGAGTATCACGGTATTATAACGGCTCTATTTCGAAAGTGAACATTCCTTGGTAACGAAGGCGTCGTATTTCGCGTTAATGGGCAATACCCTGGCATGACGACATCGCGAAAGTAGTTGCGCGTTGGCAGAAGTGAGTGTGGCGTAGGAATCGCGATTGCGACTATGGGTAAATATGTCTGTTGGCTGAGAACTCTCTGTAATATTTCTCGTTTTTTCGCGCGGTCTCTTGGCACGATTTGTAGACTGATGCACCAAGAACGTACGTACATGTATATAATACGTTTGACAAATTTCACCAGCAAACTCGTATATTAAATCTCGATTAGAACGAAAGAAACTTTTTCGCGAAATGACGCAGAATGGCTCGCGATGCACGCGTCCATTTAAATCGACGAAAAACACAGATACAGGGCGTAGGTTTATTTTAACTCGCGACATTCCAGTCGGCTCATGCATTTCAATCATTCTCGCGACAAAACGTTCGCGACGCTCACGGCACAGCCCTATAAAAGATCCGACTTTTTGGCGATCGACCATTCAGCCCTGAATACCCACGGAGCCTGGCCGGCATCCAACTTCTTTTCTTCTTCTCCATTCTTTTTTTTTTTTTTTTTTTACTTTTCTATCCGATTCTTTCCTTTCCTCCAGTCCTCCGAATTCGCGAGAACTCGGCCTCTCCTCTAAATAATGGAAGAACGTTAACAATCTTTGCAGCTGTTTATCAAGATTTAGACCCCAACGGGTCGTTGGGCGAATGTACCGCGCTATCGTTGTTCCCTTTCCGTCTCTCGACGAGAATTTAAGGGTGTCCTATATTAACAGGGAGCTTCCTCTAGCCAGACAGATCGTGATTCTTGGCAAGCTCTTTCGGTTCATTACGTCTGTCGTCGGCGCGCGACTTTTAATTCCGTCGATTCTTCTTCGAGATTCTTCGCAATTTCGCCATTCCGGAAAACTTCCTTTCGACGCTAGAAAGGAGTAACACCGATGTGCGACGCGAAATAGGATCTATAAATCTGGATTTTCCAAGCAACAAGTCCAGCTGTAAACAAAATTTTTGTCGATCCTCCAGCCATGAGATTTATGTTCGTACGTGTGCAAGCAGACTTCGCCTTAGCTGGACTCTGCGGGAGTATTAAGCTTCCCCTGGACAAGCCGCTTTCTCCCAGTCGGGTCATCCTTCTTACCTCGGCTACATCGACCGAACCATGCAACATCCCGCATTTTGGTTTTCCTTCTGCTTTTCGAACTTTCAGGAATCTTAATAAATCGTTTCGTGACTCAAACCTATTCCGATAGTGGCTCCCGAGAAAAATGGACTATCATCGTAGATCCTTCGGGATCTTTCGAGTAAAAATTATCCGACACTCTACTTTCTACTGCTCTGAACGCTTTTAATCCGAGGATAATATACCTCTATTGTCGCGCTATCTGCCTGACGGCCGACGATTACGGTAATTTCTTTTTTGCGATTCGTTGGAGAGAAAACGATTTCAGTGGAAAAGAGCAGACCATCCTTTCCCGGTTACATGTAAAGTGAGAATTTTTATTACGATATACCTGGAAGTATGAAAAGGTAGAGACATAATATAGTTTCAGTATGAAAGCAAAGGTATAATTAAATATACTACGATAATCCCAAGTTATTATAGTACAATACATCACAATACACAGCTGTCGTTGAGGAACATAACGCGATATCTTCTAATATCTTTGTATTCTCTTTTTCTCTGTCTTTCCGCTTCTTCCACTTACTTCAAACTTCCTTGAAGTTTACACTTATGGAGCACAGTTGCAAGTAGATTAAAAGCAGAATAAATTCCACTTTGATAGGATGAAAACAAAGTTGATCAATTGGCCAATCTTGTTTACCTTAGGAATACGATTAGTACGATTAAATTGGCCATAAAGAATATGGTGTTATTCTTCAAATAGAAGCGTTTATATATTTAATCCATTTACGCATTCTTTTATCACCTAAAACTCTGTCACTCGTAATAGAAAGTCACCTGAAGTTCTCGTTTTCTCAGCACGTTCAAACCTATTACCAAGAAATTAACATCAAGCAGAACGAAAGCGTCCTCGCTCGATCAGACGATCGATTAACGCCTCGAGGATACTAGCGCCTAGATAACTTCCGGTGATCGTCGAAGGAAATTTTGATCTCGCTCACGTACCACAATACACGAGTTGCAAGCTTGGCATAATTCACGTAACAAACTCGTGGCCTATTATGGGGGCTGATCGAAGGTCCGCTCTGCGTTAGACGTCCCTAATTGGAATACTATTCCCCATCCGTCTTATTCGACGGAATAATGCATCGGCTGGGAGACTGAGAGCTCGGGGCATCGAAAGTGGATTTTCGTGGTCCGCTCCAAAACCACTTGGCCTCTCTAGCCTGCAAAGTGGATGCGAGTTTGATGACAACACTCCGTTGCGTCGCCGCCACACGGCGGCCGAAAGTTGTCGAAATTGAATCGAACTTGCCAGCTTTCGAGCTACTTTTATCGGTCATCGCTTGCTGGTTCCCCTTAAGCCGGTCCGCGCACAAAGAGGCAATAACCCGCGTAGTCGTGCCTGGCTAAAAATAATTCTCATTCGAAGTCCTCTCGCGATATTACATTCGCTGGAACGAATTTACCGAGCGGGAACAGAGGCACAAAAGAAACGGTTTTCCGGTTTATTGTGGAAGAATATGAGAACACGTGGCATAATTCAACTGCCGCTAACTTTCTGCTACTCCGAGCAAAAATCGGGTAACTACCTGCTAAGAAGCTTCAGAATCGCGTTTACCAGATCTTTTACATTCGTCTTTGTAAACGACTGATAATAATTAGAGATGTTTGTACATTTATGGGATTTTTAAGCGCACAAAGAAACATAAAATGCACGTAATATGCAAAAGTATACGAAATATTAGATCAAGTGTTCCCTCCATTATACAGGGTGCGATTGAACATTTGAAATTGTAGATGAACTAATTCATTCTCTTGATGTCTAAAATGAATTCCGTAAGCAGCGCTCACTTTTGTACTCACACCCTGTGTAGGAGTTGAAATAGATTTTTATTTACGTTCTATTCCTTCGATCGTTCCCATAAAAATGTGAATTTAGAGTTAAAAATAGCCGGTACACGTTGGATTTTTCAATTAATCCGATCGGATCTCAAGATTCCAAAGAAACTCTTCGAGAGATTGAATCGAACCGTGGGGTTTGTTACTCTTATCAGTGACCAGTTAAACCGTGACAGTTTCTGAACACGGAATGGTCTGTTGGTCACGACCAGGCATAACGTTTGGTTGATGAAAATACGAGGAATCGTGGGCGGCGCAAGCATGTTTCTTGATTATCTGAGGAATCGACGGAAACACGGTAAACACGAAACTAACAGAGTAGGAATAAGAGAGAAAAAAGAACGAAAGTAAAATCGAATCGATGCTTTCGGTACGTATTGGAAATTACTCGGCAAATTAATTCGTTTGGCCGAGCAGCGAGTATACCATTTCGCTGATGTATTCGAACGACAGATTGTTCTCTTCCTATCGATTGAATAAACGTTTCAATCTATCCTCCCCGTTTCGTTTTGTTTTCCACGTTCCACTTCGAAGGGAGACGATAGAATATGAGCGCACGCAAACCTTTGTAAATAAAAAAATAAAAAATGAAACGCGGGGCGGAAGATAGAACAAAAAGAAAACATACAAAAGAGCCGCGACAGAGTCGATTTATAAATATATCCTTCACGAGGTTAAACAATCGCGCGATTCGAGGTCGCGCTCGGCAGGGGATAAAATTGAGAAACGAGATGGAATCACAGTCTTTGACGAGGATTGAACGTGAACACGTAAATGGGGTTACACGTTTTACTACAGGAGACCGATCAAAGTGAAAACGAAATACACCGGTTGATGTAGCAGAAGCATAGAAAGACGTGATATCTGTCCATGATGGGAGTTAATAAAATTGATTTGCTTGCTCTGTATAATACAGTGATACAAGATGAAAGACGCGTAAATGCGCTATGTTACGTTACTCTGTGCGTCGTTACAACCCTGGGCGAAAGAAGATATAAAAATCCTATTCGATAAGCGACCGTGTAGAACGAGCTTGTAAAGACGTGGAAATGCGTTAGCACTAAAAAGAATGGATGCATGGAAAGCGCATTGTGCTGTGGGCGAAAAAAAAATTGATTTATTCGGCGAGAAAGCATCGCGACACAAAGAAGTATTACAGCTCCCTTTCTCCGTGTCGAATAAATGCTTCAATCTGTCGGGGATACTTCTCCTTCACTCCGAAACCGTCTAAAATATGGGAATACGTGTGCCATTCGACAACGACTACGACTCGCGATGGTTACGAGTGGGTTGAAAAAAGATGAAGAAGCAACGTGGCGATGCATGAGACAGACGCGAGATAATGAAGAGAAGAGAAAGGAAGGAGGTGAAGGGAAATGATGAGAGAGGTAAAAGGGAGCTAGCGAAACTCGACAATGGAGAAGGGTTCCTAGAACAGACCCCCGATGTTAGCGGCGAGTGAATGAAGTGAGACACATACAGAAAAGCGAAACGGGAACAATGGCCGCGGTATTATTTTCTGTTTGCTGCGTCAGACCAACCACTCACTATCTCCCCCGTTCGTCGGTGTTCGTCCACCCCCAGTTTCTACCATTCTTTCTTTCTCTCGACTCTTCTCCCTTTTTCTCCCTTTTTCCCCTTCGATCTTTCTCTCTTCCTTTTTCCGTCTGTCTTTCTAACCGTGTTCGCTCCTTTTTCCCGGGTTGCTGCAACGCCACTACCATTCCGGACCAGAATCCAAGATTACGGGCTCGATATTTGCCAAATAAACGAATAATCTCCGCCTGGCTTCGCTGTTTCGTTCGATCGACCGAATAAATCATCCCCCTGCTTAATTTCCTTGGCTGGTTCGTCTCATCGGGGCAAAAAGGGCGTCCTTCGTTATCGAATTTCCTCCATCGTGTCGCGAACGTGCTCGTTTAATTAAAAGAAATATTTATCCCGTTAATTCTTCCTCTCTTTCTACAGAGGTAGAACTTTTCAATTGCATTTCCTCCTTCGCTACCAAAGCGACGTCGGATAGAAATATTTCGCCAAGGTAGATTGTCTCAAAGAATTTTAATCTTTCCAACGAATTGCTAACAACTGTTGAATCTGTACGCGTACTTCGTAACAACGCCGTTTTACAGGAAATAGTCGTGGATCTTATTATCCCTTTGAACGCTCGAACATTGCAATTTTTATAAGGTCCGTGGGCTGAAAGGCTCGTGGGCGAAGATCGTAGATAATGAACGCGATGTTTCTCAAATAAACGGACATTAAATAAATCTCCCTCGTATCCTGATCGTTTAACCCGTGGGGGATGGAGACGGATAGTATTTACTGCTCGAGTTTATCGATAAAGTTTGTCAAAGCACCTGTACCTCGAAATTAGTAATATCCACGCGAATCAATCGATCTTCGTGTCTTCTTATCTTTAATTCCCGTGGTAAAATTCGCCCATAGAAAGCTTCGCTTCGTAGAAAGCACAATGGGCACGAATTAATGCTAGATCAATAATTAAAATGTTTCTATTCGTTGGTAACTGGAAATCCGTCGATAGTTTCGAAGCCACAGGGTAATTGCACGGTCCTGTTCATTTTGTTCACGTTCGAGATTTATTTCTTCTTTCGTTCGACCGTCTCCATCCCGATCACGGAAAATCCGACGGAGACGTCCTTTTGTCGTTAATCATTTCCGTGCTCCTCGTCAGACCGTCTGCCCTCTCCCTTGGAAACGAAACTGTTCTCGCAATTAAGCGTATTCAAAGGAAAGACCTCGTTTCCTTCGGAGCACTCCGTCTACACGTGCTTTCGGCATTGCTCGTTTCGCGGCTAATTCTCGGCCTTTTCCTTCGTTCCGTCAAAGTAGACCGTCGTTTTTCTCGTTTCCGCTGTTGACATCGATATTTCAATATCTCTAGGAAAACCCCGTCGCAAACAATCTCTCAGCTCGTTCACAAATACTCCGATAGACTCTCGTGATTTTTCTCCGTCTCTTACGTTTTCCATCTGTTATCAACACCTTTGAGATCGAGACGAACATTTTCTATCGAAATTTCCATCGTCGCGATGCGTCGCACGTTTACGCGCGACGTTCCTTTTTATAAAACACGAGAATGGGTCGCTTATTCGTGAAAAATAGAGCGTGCCGTACCGCCACTTAAAATATTCCAACGATACGTCCAGCGTCGATATTTTATTAATTCCGCGAGAATCATTCCCATTGGCACGAGACGGTCGAAGGAGCATAGCTGAAGTGTTGAGGTTTGGGATTCGGGTCGAGTTTTCGTAGCCTGTATGGAAACTATGACGCCGGAAATCACCGGTAGGCTTTAAAACGAGGACGAGCATGCAAATTGCACCTCGTGGATTACAGGTATATGTGGTATATAGGGGTATATACACGATGAAGAGACTCGTTCCGTGCCAGTTTTGCCGCGGGGCTTTGGAAACGCGGCGTAAAAGTCCTGTCGGGGGATCGAAGTGGTGTATAAGGTTTCCCTCAAAACTCACGGTACGTGAATATCAAACGACCCTGACGAGAGATCCGGAAAGAGCCAAGCTCGCGGACCCTTCCAAGCCAGATTTTCAAAGTGTTAAGAGAGCCACAGTGCCATTCACCGACCCATCCTGCTTCTAGCTTTCGTTGTCATCGTCAGTCCTCCAGGTTCATCTTGCTCTCATTCTGTCGCGTCTCCGTTCTAATTTTATTTTTCTATCGATCTTCCTTTTCTCCACAGTGTAACTTAATTTACGTTTCATCTGATGTCTGGAGATTATTCATCTTCTTAAAGGCGTTCAGTACTAGTGCATTCCAATTGCACTCCACACTGCCAGCGCAGAAACTCGATTATCCGAAATAATCATGGCACGCGCTGTTCGGATAATCTGATTCGTTGATGTTTCTATTAAATTATTTTATAAATATCGATATTTAAGAGGAACAAAGTTTTCGAATAAAATGTCGTCGTATTACGCCGAACAATCGCACGCGATATGTTGAAATTTCATCGGATATCGATCGCGAAGAGAACCACGGGTCTCGTCGAGATACAGAGCTTGCGTAGTACTTGAATTGCAGCGGGAGTTGCAAATTGATAGCCCCGGAAAACACAAGCTAATTAATGCCTTCGAAAGAAATTACCTCCGGTGTAATTCGGCCGGTGTACTAGCTGTTAGTCTCGGGATAGGAGAGAAGCCACGAAGAATCGAAGTGGTTGGCCACGGATAATGGGAAGAATGGAAGATTGAAAGCCTCCATTTCCCTTTATCTTTTTTCCAGCCGTTCCGGCCTTTTTCCTCGGCAGCTCGTCATTTACGCCACGCCACGAATCAACTATCTCTCCCTGTAATTAAATATTTGTCGTTCGCGTAGCCGATGGGCATTTACGTTTTCGACGTAAGGGTAATTTTACGTAGCTTCTGGCGGATTTACTCGGGCAGGTTCGCGCGGTCACGAACTTATCGGATAAAACCAGGGATATCTAATAGTTCTTCTTTCATCGAGTGGAGTTCTCGCGTAGAAAAAGCGGAGATCACGTACGTTAGTTAAGACTTCGACAGGTTGTCGGATCTCAAGGGGATGACGTCGGTTAAGAAGCAATTCTCGCCGGATGAATTTATGGCTGGTCCGGATTAACACGGTCGGCTGCAATAAAAGTCACGAGGTTTGGTCATCCTTCCTTCTTTCCTCGCTCACCTTATCTTTACGTTCTCGTCGTCCCTTCCCTTTAATCTTCTTTTTCATTTTTGTCTAAGAAGACTCCGTCATCCGGTATCCTTGTCTCGCCTCTCCCCGTCCTTCTCTCCTTCTCTCTCTCTCTCTCTCTCTGCCTCTCTCTCGCAGAAGTTTCCGCGTTCAAAATGCTTCTCTTCTTTATTTCTCGGTCTCTTTGTTCTCCCCCGATCCACTCCGATTTAGAAGAGAGAAAATGAAGAAAGAAAGAAACGAGAGTGAAAAATACAACCCTCAGCCCCTTTTCGTTACGAATGGACGGCTCCATCGGCATTAAACCACCGGAATGTTCCTGTTTTCGAGACACTCTGCCTTCGTTCGGAGAATCTCTTTCCTTTCGTTCGCCTCTCTCCCCTAGTATCTCTCTTCGGCACTTTTTCCTTGACGCATCGGATAAAAAAGGCTCGTGGCGTAATACAATACGTACTTACGTGCAGATTGGTTTCGTACAGCCGCGAAGGCGAAGCATTTATGCCGCGACAAAAGACAAAGCACAAAACAAGAGGGACGATTAACGAAATGCAAGAGGGATGGAACGAATGTATCGTAATTTACGATCGCGTTATATGAGAACAGTTTCGCATCGGAGCGATTTGAAAAACGTTGAAGTCGGTGTGGTAACGATTGTGAGAATTTTCCTGACAATGTATTGGTCGAATAAGAAACGTCTAACTTTAACTGTAACGTCGTTTCGATGGATAACGCGAATCTGAACTTCTCGTGAAAGAGTTCGTTTATCTCGTCATTGATAATGGCAATTTTAACATTTTAACTAACTTTAGATCGATCTTGTTAATTATGAACGTTTTGCCACTTATATTCTTCATCCAAACCGTACCGAGAATTATGTCATTCGCCTGCAATATCATCTATACAAAATTGAATGTCTATTTATGGCCTTTCTCTGGCTCCTTTTGTTTGAAATAGATTCGAAAGCTTGTCAAAATTCTCTTTTCGATGCAGCGAACATGCACGAAATTCGAGTCATTTTCTTCCGTGCATCTAAAAGTTATTCTGTGGTTAAATATAAAATATTATCGTAATACCAATAATTCGTTCATCGCGAGTATTATCTGTGAAAACGAAGAACATGCCAGACTCGAGAAAATTGTATCAAGCACGATAATCTTGAAACGGTTTTAGATACATTGTATTTCGATAGCGAGAGTGTGCTAGTTTCAATAATACGTCCCGACCAACGTCTAAACGACGTTTTGTTCGATACAATAGCCAAATAGAGTCGTCGATAACCGATTTCCGCATCTCAGATTCGATTAAAACGTATCTCGCGAAAATTTTGTTTCGTCTTCTATCGACAACAGCTGTATTTATAACGTAATTCCCGATAACTCGACGCTGCTTGAGTTACTACATGGTCTGACCGTAGTGCGTCTTATTCTACTTGACGGCGGTACGTTGTTCGCGTGGCGGTTGTCGAGTTTCCTACGGGGCGGTACGCCGTTAAAACCGCCGTTCACGTAGAAGCCGGAGGTATATGTCGAAGACATTCGAATCAGCGATTTCCGAGAAGCGAGGTTGCATTCTGGTTACCCCGTTCGACGTCTGCACAAATCTCCCCTCTGGCGTTTTATCGGGCCGAAAGCCGGAAATACCAATGCAGGCGGAAATATCCAGGCTGCATTCCTCGGTATCGGGCCGTTGCTTTGCGAGAACACGAAATGGAGTCCCGAGGAGCTCTTTCAGTCGGATATGTGATCGCGTAATGGACATGCTCCCTCGTACAAGGCACAAGGAAGACTTTTCGACTCTGCTGGTCGACCGATCGAACGGATTTAATTCGATTTTAGAAAAGTGCGGTGTCGTAGCCGGCGACGAAACGACGGTTGGGGATAAAATGCGATTCGACGACACCAGACAGTATCAACGATTCGATGTTTCGTTGATTTTCCTCGGTTCTCCTTTCCCGACGAATGAACGGAATCCACGGAAGACCTTCGTCGTCGTTCCTTCGTTACTCTCCCTTGATTTCTCTTGGCATCCCTGGATTCGTCCATTTCGTTGAACACTGACTTCAAATCGCATTTGCGACAGAACAACAGGAAACATAAGACGGAGAAGAACGACAGAAAGGGGTGCGAGGAGAAAGAGGGAAGTAGGCGGGTAACCGGAACGTGTCGCTAACGTAATAACATTTCAATTCGAGGACGGAAATTGCCAGAGGGCATGGCAACACGTCCCTCGCAGTTACGGGGTGACTACCCTGCTCTCTCGTTCTTCACCCTTGCGTCCACTCTCATTTTCTTCGTCTTAACGGAATGTCCGCGAACCTGTAAGAACGTAGAGGAACGTCACGAACGTGGAACAACGTCGATCGGTTTATGATCGTCGGATAGCTTCGACTGACCGGTCGATTGATCGTTAAAAACGAATCGAGCCCTGCTTTAAGTCGATGTTCCTGCTCCGTTTTCACGCGAAGGAGAGACTAACGAATCACGCGCAGGATTTTATATTCGTTTCGGTTTTACTCGCGCGAAGGATTCTTCGCGTTCCGTTTTAAATCGAGGCATTAATTACGGCGCCGCCCTCGGCCGGAATAATTCCCAAAGAAGCGTGCCACGATTTTCCCGAAGTTGCGACATGCGAACCGAGAAATAGGAAAGAGCACGTTGCGATGGGGGTAAGGAAACAGAAAAAGGGAACAAAAATAAGCGAAAAACAGGTTGCTCGGTGAAAACGCGAGGCCCCAAATGAACCCAGCGCGTCGCGCAGCCCCGTAATTGCGTTCAGCGTCGGCGTCGCTTTTAATTAATGCGACATACTTTTTTTCATCGCTAAAAAGTGCCACATCCTCGTAATCCACACCTGCCCCTTGCCCCCCTCGCCCGCTGCTCGCTGCCTGCAGGGAGTACGACCGGTGGGTGATCGTTAAATGGATGAAAAAAAATATGCAAACCCTCCAGGCACTCTTCTTTTTTCTCCTCCCTCTACCTCTGCCTCTCCCTCGCATTTCTCGTTTCTCCCTATTTCTTTTCGCCACTCTTCCCTTCTCTCCTTTTCATCTTCCTGTTCTCCCTCTTCGTCTCTCGCTTTTCTCTCTATTATTTTTCTCTTTTGTCATTCGCGATTTCCCTGTGCCACCATTCCTCGGAGTCCTTGCGGCGGAAATAAATCCAACCGAATCGACCACCATCCTTTTTTCCTTTGAGTTTTCGTCTCTATAACATTTTTCTCTCCGATTCGCGTGCCTTTTATCCCCTCGGCTCCTTTTTTCGTCTTTTCCTCGCCATCGACGCGTCGCACGACCCCATCGTCGCTGCACTTTCTCTCGAGAGTATTAATCCGCGTAACCTACATGTGAACAGGGGGAGGGGGTTGCGCGCGAACGATGAAAAGGACGACGATAAAAACTTCTGTATAGGTGTATGCAAGACTCACCCACGCCAACGACGACGTACCGCGCGTGTCGTAAAAATATGATGGTCGCCACGCTGTGATTTCTTCGTCTCTTTTTTTCTTTCACATCCTTCGCTTGGAGGAAAATCCGAGACAAGCTGCCCTCCGACGCGCCAGCCTGATCGTTTAATACCGGAATAAGTCTATGGAGAGGCGATTCCTTCGAGATCGAAATAAAAAGGGAAATATCGTTCCTTTTATACCTTGAATTAACGTGGTTGACGTTTACGCTTTCCTCGTCGCTTCTACTTATACTTCCCTCCAGTATTTGTTCTAGCCACTCGAGTCGACAAACGTCTCGAATTTCAAACAACGTATACACGTCCCCAAGTTTCGCACTCGTTCGTCAACCGATACAATTCGTTCCTTGGTCGTCCTACGAACGGAGTTTCCTGTTATAACACCAGTGACAGGTGCGCCAACCAAGTTTTTCGCAGTCCTGTCACCTGCACAAGAGCCTCTATTCAACGCCAACGGGATACCGTTCCTAGAGATGATTTGTGTAGGTCATCGAGCAGCTGTTTTGGTAGATACCAGACAAACAACGCGGCAGACGAAGCGAGATGCGTGCGGCAAACTCTGATTTACTCGCAGTTTACACGTCGAACGCTTTCACGCCTGTTACCGTTGACACGAGTTCAGCTGTTACTGGTGTTTGATCTCGCGGAATAATTCATCTGTTTTCAGCCAGTTTTCCACCAACTTTACCATTTTTTTCACATTTCCGTTTCTCAGAGTTTGTCGATAAAAAGCCAGAATCACGAAGATCGATGATTTTCTAGCAAATCAAACTAACGGCGTAGCATAAATTCCTGCTATTTTCATTTTAAATCCTCCAAAAGGAGAAAGTTTCGATGCACGAGTTACAGTTCACTTTTGTCGGCAAACGTCGAGTTTAGCGTCGACGAAGTACGATTACGCTTTTTATCGCGGTACCGTTGACTATACCAGGGGGATCGTAAATTTGTAACTTGCGCCGGTCGGGCGTATGCAATGCCCGTTGAAAAATCGCAGATATTCACGTGGAATTCGTATCACGTGGCGGTAACGACATCGATATAAACCAAGGTAAAGAAAAGAGGAGAAAAAAAGATTAGAGTGGCGTGCAAAGAGTGGAAACTATGGCCCGTGAAAAGGCATTACGTATCGGTGATCCTTAATGCGACGAAACAGAAGGTATATCGATCGTCGAACACACGTGTTCGCGGAACTCGAGCTGATTCGAGAAACAGATCTCGTGGATACGTTCGTACGTGGAAAAGTCGAGATAACGTTGCTCGCGAGAATTGAGTGAAAAACGAAGGGTGTCCTCGAAAGAAAGAGATTAATCGGTAATCGCAAACCTGTCGCAAACCTTAGAAATACGACGTGTAATATCGAAAATACTTTTGCGTCCATCTCTGAACGCGAAGTTGAGCGATGGTTATATGTATCGATAAAGCTACTCAGAACATTGACTTTAACGGTATATTATATTTCAAAATAATTGAAATCCATAGAGTGTGCTATATTCTATATAATTACCGACTAATTACGTAATCCATATGTCTCTGTTCCTCTGCCTTTTTAATCCTGACATTTTATCCCTTCCTCGTTTATATTACAATATTATAGAGAGTAGATTCGACCAGATGAAAAACCAATACGTTTCCATCGGTGGAACGTATGCTGAAAGAGCGGCGTGAACAGCGATGGTAAAATGGATTTGAAATTAAATTGCGGCGCACGATTATTAAGTGCTGGAACGCGCTTTTAATTACGCGTCTTTCCGAGTTGCACGCTTTTAGCATATCCGAGAGTCAAAAGACTCGGGCTAGCTCTGGGCTGCATGCTACTGCCCCGGTTGCTAGGTTCTTTCTCTTTTTTTTTTCTCATTGAAGAAAGTTAGCCACTGACCGAATGTAGTCGTAAACGAAACCTGGAAGACGGGAAGAAGGAAGGGGAACGAAGAGAATTATTTCGTTTTGCGTTAACGTTTTTACGTTTCGCGAGATTTACACTCCGATTCCCCGTAAACCGATGATTACGCGGAATTTAATTTGGTTTATGGATTCGATGAATTAATTTCATTAATGAGAAAATTACGAAGCGCATAGCGCATCCAGGTCGGTAATAACTAATAATTACGTACTGCTTATAAACGTCAAATTGATCGCCGCGTCGAACACGCGTACTGAGTGCCAGGTAGCAACAACGCGTTTGCAAAATGCAACACGTTTTGTGAATCGAAGACTCGACTGTCCTCCGAGTTTTGGCGACCCAACGCCCCCGTTATATTCCCAAAACGTTTCTATCTCGTCTCATAAATCGAAGTATATGCAGCGAATGTCAATATATTGTCAGATTATACAGTTTTTCCGATGCTATCACGCCCATTGCCCCTAAAATAATCCCGATGATCTCTATTCACGCGATATCCCTTGTTAATAGAGTCATCGATCGTTGGATGACATATTCCAAGAGGGAGAACCGATAGAGAGAAGGAGAGGGTAGACGCGGAGATAACCGATCGCAGCTTTCCTTTTTCCATCCCTTTGGTCCGACGATACCTTCCGAAAGGATTACTCGCTCCCGCATCGCTTCGGAATTCAAACTAGTACGATACAAGCCGATCAAACGACGAACTGAATTTCATAATCGATAATTTTCATGGCGAATAAGCAAACAATTTTCCCAACAAAAAACGGCCGATCTGTCGACTGTTTCGTGGTCCTGGTACCTCGTTTATTCATGAACTGTTTACGGCATGGATTAACTCGCATTATTTTCCACCGGGCGAGATGAGTTACGGTGCACGTTTCTCGGGGAAAAGTCGACGGAGAAACGCAAATAAAAGGGGCGGGAATGGAAAATTTTTACGACGTACAAGATTTACGGGGAAGTTTTTTGGACGCGTAAAAGTTTCCCAGTAAATCCACATCTGGCAGCAGTACCGATCGCAGTGACGGCTGAATCGTGAGCCGCGCCGCCGGTAAGGCGATTTTTCCGTGGAAATTTTTCGGAAGAAAACATCTACAGCGTTGATTTACCACCGGCTTTCGCGCCTCTTCCACTTTCTTTCTCTCTGCAGCCTTCCTCTTTCCTTGCTTTCTCTTTCTTTCCATCCAATGCCCCCTTCCGCCGTTCTTTCTGCACCGTGGAATTTCATTTCAGCTAGAACGACGGCGACCTCGTAGCGTTACGTTGGAAAAACCTTGTTCGAGCGTGGAATACAAACAGGCAAGTTTTCGGCGCTAACCTATTTCCCGGTTCCAGGAAAAATGGTGCTTGGCATGAGTTGCATCGTATCGCAATTTATAGGGGCGCCGCCACTGTGTCACGTCCCGTGATCTCTTTTAACGAGTTGAATCGAACGGTTTAGCCGGCTGATATAGACGTTACGTAGAATGTCGCCAAACGTACGCTCAAAGTCGCCCACTGGCTACTTGTAATTCTACCAACGATCCGTACCTTTCCTTCCTTCCCTCTTTTTATTTTTATAAATTGTTTCTTCCGTGGGGGGCATAATGGCTTTTAAACGCTCCAATATCGAAGGTATGTAGAAGAAGAGAGCATTAGAGAAACATCAAAGCGTGAAAGGCTCTTTTGTTCGTGAACGTGGTCCGCCGGTACTTTAATCCTTCCCCGAGGATCCCAAGGATCGACAGTCCTGCCATTGCGTCACACATCGTTCCAAGATCGAACAGACCGCATGACCACCTATCCCTTCCACGAACGTTTCCCAAAGTCCGCAAATACACCTTTATGCTCGTTGTTCGTTCTCAAACTGTGAGAACCCCTGCGGATGACGTCACCCGGCACATGATTGGCCGACCTAACGGTCACGTGACCACTCGCTTGGCCAGTGTCTGGGGGGTTGTAGAGTGACTAAGGGAGAGGGTGGAAGCGCGAGCGAGACCGACGAAGGATGAGAAAGAGAAAGAGCGGGGAAGGGAGTTCGGAGAGCAGGTAGGAAAAAAAAGGAAGGGAAGAAGAGTGACGAGGATGGTTCTCGCGAACGTGCATCGGAAAAGGAGGGATCGAACCGCGGGGAGAAAAGAAGAGGGCAAAAGAGGAAGAAGAAAAGGAACGAAGTTGGAAAGAAAAAGAGGGGGATGAGAAAGGACGTGGAGGGATGATGTTCCGCGCAAGAAAAAGAGCGAGAGAAAGATATAGATGTATAGATAGCGGTTGGTGGCGCGTTGGTGGGGAGAAGCGTAGGGATGCAAGAGGGTAAAAGAGAATTGTTGGAAGGGGTTAGAATTGGAGGGGGTAGCCGTGAGTCTCGCCAGTCACTGCGACGACCGCGACGCCCCAACGTCTCGGGGTGCCATTTGTCCGCTGCTGACCTTAAAAATCGTCGTAATTTTCGTCGACACCTACTTTACCGATTTCGAGTCGATACGGAACCAAGTAAATCCACGTACGATTTCACGGCGTTGCGAACGATTTTACGGGCGCGAATGAAACCGATCGAATGGAATCGAAGTAACCGCGCAAATTTGCGTATCAGTGCCGCGAGAGAACTCGAAACCGCGTTTGTTTCTCTTTCCGTACCGTGTTATCGCGTCCCCATCGGTTCCACGATACACGCGAAAATGTGTTAGAAACTTTTCACGTCTGTTTTATCTTTTTATTTTGCTACGTGCCTCTAAATATCTAAATATCCGAATATTCCCCGTTCATTCGCGGAGAACCCTTTACTTCGCGAGAAAAATGAGCTAACCTCGTGAGAGGGTGGAAAGCACCGAGTCCTTCGTGCACGAGTTTCGCTTCGGGAACCAGTGGAGCTATCGAGGACATTTTTATAGTTGCGTAAAACACGACCACGATGGTCATCCACGGAGTGAATCGTAAGTTATGTGTCCCTTATCATCCTCCTTTCGAGCGTATTCCCTGAATTTTTACAACCACCTAATCGACGTTGTCGCATGTACATATTCAAACATCTTCGAAACGATTTACCGTGCAACGATCAGGTGATCGAAAAGTCGTCGAATATGCTTCTAGTTCCTTCCTTCCCTCCGTCTGTTGTCCAAACGTATATACATGTACGATTAGCAACAAATAGAAACCTGACTAGCTAGTGCTCGTTTAAGAAGACAATTCATCCCTCGATGTGTTTGTGTTTCGTTTAAATGTACCCCAGCGTCGAACGCATTTCCTGATAAGCATCCTGATAAAGCGAACCCGTGTATATAACGGTTCTTAACAAATTGCATCCTAGCACGCTATTATTTTCCTAGATTCATCGTCCCTAAAAATAATTACGTTCAATCACTGCCATGCCATCGATCTAGTCGGTTTCGTTTCTACGTAGTCACGCGTTGCTCTTCCTCGAGAGTCGTTTCGTCGAAAGCTTTCCCAAGTGTCAATCACCGAGGTCTTTGGCACTTTGGTTATTTCGTGTCGACCCTGACCAATCGCACACACAGTGGCGGTAACGGTATACGAAAAACGGAAACGTTTGGTCGCGTGACCGAGGAAGCGGTCTCAGGGCACGCCTCATTACTCATTGTAACCGTTCGATCACGCGAGATCGGAACAGACGTGACGGAACCGACGACCCGGTCAGATACGCTCTGACGAATGGCGAAGACGCTGAAATCACGACCTGTTTGATCCGTATCGCGACCGCTATACTCTTACCAGTTTACACAGCCCCACCGGAAACCTCGTTAAAGATGCATAGGCACGAAGATGACCTCTCGACGCGTCCACGCGAACATCTTTGTACCGAGCGAGGAAAATATACACGCGTTAGAGCACGTTGATGGCGACGATCGTGGAAATTCCTCCTTTTGTTCCCGGCTCGATAGGTTTCAAAGGCAGTCAGCGTTAAAAATACTCGAGAGGCTTCCTCCGATCGATTAACGACTGACTTTTACTAAGAATTTACGAGCCGTTGTTGAACCTGTCCGACACGCGATCCTACCACTCGTTCGATTCTTTTTCATGGCTATCGATCTCGCGTTGCACCGACGCCGTTCCACACGACGTGGTCACATACGAGAACGTTAGAAGGGATCGGAAAAACAGTCGCGTATCAAGGATATGTAAATTTTATTACGAAGCTTTTCGTTGGCAACAGGGAGAAGAAAGACGATGGCGAGCGTTAAACGTGATGGGCCACAATTATCGACGGAGTTGGCTCGCCAGGACATCTGGGAAAACGAATTTCCTCGACGAATTTCCGACAGCTCGTAAAACTCGCGCACGCCATGCCACGATACTACATTAGCTAATTGTTACATCGGTATCAAGATCGATCTTCTTGGTTCATTTTTGTCACTAGTCTTCGTGGATTTTGAGTCTCTTTTTTTATACGTATCGTACAGCTTTTGCCGCGAGTGTAATTTTTTGTCGGAATAATTCGAGATAACGAACATCTATATCGTCGTTAACTGGTTACAGCTTTGTACGATCGCCAGATTGTCAGAGGTTCCAGTTATCATTCGTTTTGGAAACCAATAACGGGGCGCGTATCGTTATTGAAACAGGAGAAACTCGTCGGTAATCGAGCGAAAATACGATCGCGTTCCTTTCGCAGTTTTTCGACGAGCAACGAAAAAATTGATTCGTCTGGAAAATTGCATTTCGATGTTGTATATGGATCGCTGGACTCACGCCTATTGGCTAATTATCGTCGACGTATCCAATTCGTTTATCATTTCCGTTCGCCGTGCAATTCTCAGCGAGCTGTTCTCTGACCGGAAATTAGCGTAAGTAAATTTGCCTTCGTAGTAGATATCGACTAACCGACGCTTCTATATCGGAGGCCAGGTACTCAGAAAGCTATTTCCACCGCGGAAAATATCGTGGACGCAATTAGGTGGGTAATAACGCGTCTCGTGTTCGTGGAAGAGTCGTAAAAAAAAAGGCGGGGAACGGAGATAGAAACAGAAACACAAAGACGAAGAAACAAAGATGAAACACGGTGTTTCGAGTAATAAGGAAGAAGTTTTATTCTGGCACGAGAAAAACTTCGTTCGCTCTTACATGCATAACAAATTTCAAGTTTTATCTAAAACACAGCCGTGTAACGTGATTCGTGGATTATCTCGGTTCCCAAGTAACAGTATGGGTTACGAAATAATGCATTCTATAGGATAAAGAGTTTCGCAATCTACATATTGCAAACAGGGTCACCCATCTTGGCCGTACGGAACGATCGGTATCGAAACATCGTTATAAATCTTAGGACGTTTTCGTTGCTGAGTACGCTAAACGACAAGAAGTTGAATGGTTTTAAAAGAACGATCGTTTAAAGTTGGACGAGATGGTAGTATTCTCGTAGTAAATTCCATCTAACCGTCGAGTCACGAATTTTCAATGGTTCTCCCTTTGTTAAAAAGCTCCAGCGAACGAGCGATATCGAACCAGCCACCGTCTCGCGAAGCTATCCTCGGTAGCTCCTTATAAAACACAATTACGAGTCTTAACCAAGTTTCAACGCACTTAATTACTCGAAAGTTAGAACCAGTACCCTGTTTCAGCCTGTCTTATCCTCTTCCATTCTCTGCATCAGCCATGACATCGTCGTACCAACGATAGTTAGGGCTTTTCAGTCGCGGCACAGGGCTATAATAATGAGGACGAAAGGTGGCTGACATACTCCACCATCAACTACGCCTATCGCCTGAGACAGCGTTCGCTTCGCAGCTACTTTGATGTCGCGCTCTACCGCCGAAAGGTTTAGATATTAATAGTATCTGCGAGAGTTTGGACATCTGGAAAATATATCGTCGAGGAAATTTACGACAACGACGAGTACCGAGTAATTAGCCTCCAGTTACGTGGAAGAACTATGAAAACCTCTTTGTTAGAAGATTTCATGTTTATCCGCTATCTGATTCCTTCCGAGGAACATTTTGGCTTCGATGCGCATAAGCCAATTTTGTCGAACGAGCGTTTATATAGCGTATGGGTTATATAAAACATTTTAAACGTCATTAGCATTGTGTCGAGTCACGACTATCACAGTTACGTTGGTCTTCGAAAACAGTTTGAATATGTACGCACAAGTCGCAAGATATTTATTGCAAACATATATTCAGTAAAAGACTGATATACGGCGCGAACAGGTGTCTTAAGCATATAACAAGTGTTAAAGATAGTAGTTGTAATTAGTTACAGTCACAATTACCAGTCAAGTTCGGTGACGATGTTGTTGCGGAGGAAAACTATCGATGGGTATTGCTTTGCGGTCGCTTTGAGTAAAAGGATGTTTTGTAGCAATTAAGGGCTTTGACAGTAAAATAAAAAGGCTTAGTTTTATGACAGTTCCTGAGGATTATTGCAGTCCCACTAATTATATTTACACGGCTAGTGACCGTCTTGACCGGGGGATGAATTCCGGTTTATGTAGAGAGTCACCGGACGTAACAAGCTGTGTAGAATGTTGGAATACTCTCGTATGCCACTGTATGTACAACTGTCACAGATCTGGCGATGATCGCTTTATTTTATCGTTACAAAAACACTACTACCCATGCGCTGATGCTGCGAAAATGCACGAAACAAAATTGCTCATCCGCATCCAACTTTACCATTAAACTTGCTGACCCTCTCGATATGTAATGCACTGTTTTGCTTTCACGAATTTCATTGCTCGCACAAATACCGCTAATCGTATAGATTTGGAACGTGCACGCGAAGCATCTAAATCTTACAGCTAACCATCGCGTTCAAAGCCAGAAGGTTGCGGTCTTGTCGTGACGTTCAAGAACCTCGATGCTACCTCAAACAACGTCGGCCTCGAAATTTCTCCATCTCGTTGCACGATATACGAAAGTGGCGGGCACGGGTTGTCGGGTCTACGCGGTCCCTGTTTCCTTCGGGTCGGGAACGTCTCGCCGGATACGACCTTCGGGGCTACGACCCTAAATTTCCACGTCTACCCATCTGTAAATTGTCCGACGTAACTGGAGGCATCGTGCCGGCGTCGCAACTGCGATGCCTTCGTTGAAATACGAGCATCGTACACTGGCGTGGATGCGCGTGCATGCATCAGACACGTTGTAACGCCTCGTAGATTTGTTCTGCGCGTCGCGTCGCACGACCGCATGCAACTCGCATTCCGCGTAATGGCAGCCGAACGGAATCCTTGGGGTGCATTCGCGATGAGCTGCAGCGATTTCGCTTGTTTGTCTTGCTCGATGAGAATCGATCGATCGCGTGTTTGCGCCCTTCGAAATATTAACAACCCTGTCATAATTGAAAACGACAGAGCAAAGACACGATGTATCTTATCCTTTGGTTTCACAAGGAGGCAATTTTTAAATTCAGTATATTATAATAATCTCGTATTATATTACATTTGTATTTGGCTTGGCATACATATGTATTTTTCTCACCCTTTTGAATAATTCAGGAGCTTTAGTAGTCATGACATTAATTATGCCATTGATTTTGTATGTATAATACTTGGTTGATGTGTATACATATCATGTATGTTTACAATTTTCTTTTTATATCCTTGAACTTAACAAGATCGTTCTCTTTTCCAATTATTATATATATTATATTAAAGTATTAGCATAAAAATTAGAATAAAAGAATACGTTCATTACGTATTCCAATGTGATAGTCAATTATTTTGTTATTTTCTTTTCTTTCTTTCTTCGATTCTTGATTGTAATTAGGTTGACATTCGTGTTATTAGTTTCGCGTCATGTCAGGTTGAGTAGAGTTGTCTAAGGGAGTCAACGATGTTTATGTCGATTCAAATATGCTGGATGGATTAATTCATATTAAATTCGACTAAAATACGGGGATTACGTGGCACAAATGCGAGCAGTCGTCATGCATGATTGAACGATTCCACGGCATATTGTGTACCCGCAGATGGATGTCAGCTCGAGGGGAGATTCCGAAGGCGTATTCACGATATTAATAGTCGTAGTCTTTCCTCTTCTGTCATTCATTTCGTGCTAATAAATGTTTGAAACTGTACTACGAAGTGAGAATCTCATTTTATTTTCTAACTTTCATAAGATTCCTATGCTTTACATATTGGCCGAGTATTTTGTTTCTTAAATTCTATTTACGATATTTTACATATATATATATAAAATATCATACATCCATCTTTTGTAATAACAATAATTTAATGATCTCCATTAGTAAAACGAAAAAAGAATTTATGCGTGGCGGGAATAGTGGCAAATTAGGTTTCCCCAGGTACTTCATCTTTCTTTCCACCCTCGAACTACGTATAAAATGATCGTACTCGAATCTCATAAACACGAAGCATTATTCCAAATGGGCGTTTGACGATGGCGCGAAGGGCGCAAAGACGACCGACAGGCACAAGGATGGTATTGGTATCCGACAAAACGACTCTCTCGTATCGTGATATACGCGAAAGGATACCGCGGAACGGCTTTGCTACAACGATATTTTCCATTCGCAATATCCGTCGAGGCAAACAAAAATCTAATACATATTTGTCCGTAGTCGCGGCTGTGGTCCGCATAACTGGCTACGGACACGAAGTGTGGAGGAACAGAAGGTCGTGTGTGGGAGGGGCGGTATCATTGAAGGGGCAGAGGCCACGGTGGCTGCCTCCCGATCTGCCAGTCGAACACGCAGCCGTACGAACCAACACGACGACATTATCGGTTTCGCATCAACCGTAGTTTACTTCGGCTGCATGTGTCACGCTCCCTTACCATTCACTCGTTTCGTACTTACACTCGTATCAGTGTAGATTTGAAGACCCGTGTGTCGCGATAAAGCAGCCTTTCCGTAGCGTTTTCGACGCTGTGGAACGACGAGAGTCAGCGACAAAATATCGTTAGCCGATCTCTCCGTCGAAACGAGATTTTGCCTCGAAGAGGGGGCAAACATCGTCTCAGGGTGACGTTTACGCGGCGTAAAAAACGCGGAAACGGTTATATTTAAGCGGAGTTCTCGCTCGGAGGGAAGGGTCGCGTCGTTTGCGCGCGTTACACTTTTACGATTTACTTTCTGCCCTTGATACACACACGGGTCGAGCCCTCGAAACACGAGGGGCTACTTATTCAATATCGTGTCCTGTCTACCTGAGGCACTACTGTTTGCACTCACGGATCGTATTCCGCTTTTCATGGCGCGATAAAACACACAGATCACGAAGGGGGTGAACACGTGTATCTTCTCGGAGAATTGCCATAGCTGACTCCGCGGTAAGGCGGGAAGGGCATGCACATACATAGTTGGATGCTCGGATGAAAGCGGATGAAAGGGATGTCTTTCTCCGATACGTCAGCTTATCTTCGTCTCCTGGCGATTCTGCGTGGGCGAGCAAGGTGAGGGTTACGCGCTTCTTTCCGACCTTCGTTGAGTTAGCGCGGATAAAGCCGACCATCTTTCAATTATTTTCTAGTATTATTAGGTCCAACGTGCAGAAGATTCCCGCTCCGTAAGAATGTCGCTTTCGTCTTTTATAGTCACCTTAGCCGCGTAAACGGATAGCTTAAGTTATTCTCGTCGGGAGGACCCTTCTGCTCCTTTTTCGTCGTTTTTCTCTAACGAACGTTGGGAACACAGTGTGCGACAGGCACATCCGTGGCTGGTGGCCGTAAATCCGACCTGGCTGTAGAAAAATTTCCGGACAAGACGCGAGCGTGTCACCGTATAATATTTGAGACGTAAAAAGAGGCATAATTCGGTCGTTGCCAGCGAAGAGCAGAGGCAGTCGGTGAAACTCTCGACGTCGCGGCAGAAATTCGGACTGAGGACGAGCGCGAGGACGAGAAGAGACGAGGGGAAAAAACGAGAGGAAATAGAGGAAGAGGAAGGAGAAGGAGGGCTGCACGAGCTCGCTCGCAGACGAGTCGAGTATCTCGACGACTTACTCGACTCGGTTTTTTAGAATGTGACGAGGATATGCGGTCGATGGGGAACGAACAATCTTGCAAATGAACGGATCGCCTGGGTAAAAACAGCGTTTACGGCTGCCGGTAGTTGATTTCCGGAGCCAAGTCCTTCAATTAACGAGACAAATTGGCTAAATGAATGTGCCTCCCCCGGGGTAACGAGTGACGGTACAATTCGTCGCGCTTTATTTCACCGTTCCGCAGGAATTCCAAGGCCGAAGGCAAAGAAATTGCACGGCGTTCCGAGTGAAAGGAGATCCACCGTTAACTCGTTTGTACCAAAGTCTATCGGCGTGGATGGCGGCAGGTGGCTGACTGAGTCAGGAGTCGACGAAGGGGCTACAATTTTTCGAATTAATAGACTGGGCTAAAGAGAGGAACGAAAGCAGTCGCCGAAGGAGCTGAAGTAGCAAAGAACCGCGGGCCTGGCCTGTTCATGCATAATACATGCCACGCGCGGCAATATGTCGCCCTCGCTGCTTCCCTTGTTTTATGAATCCTTCTTGTCCCTTCAGACCGGCTATCTCGACTACTTCCAAACGTTGCCGCAGTTTTTCATCGCCCCAGGCTAGGGACGAGATTCGTCGTCGTCGTCGTCGTCGTCGTCGTCGTCTTCGTCGTTGTCGTCATCGTTGTTGTTTCCTTTTCTGGAAGCACTGCTTCTCGAGATCCACTAACCCGAAATTCCACTCTAAAAATTATTTGTCGTGGCTCGGTCATCTCGTTACCCTGGCAACCAGAAACACGAAGCAAGTCGGCTAGGGAGCATCGTGCATACAAAATACTTTTACCGAGAAGGTTTATCATTGGTCTACAGAAGAAAAGTGGATATTTGCGTAAGAGGAACGATCGAAGCTGAAATAGGAAACAGAGAAGAAGAGAAGGAACGAAACGATGACAGTGGACCACGAGGTGGATGCTGGCAGAATCCTTGGTCCGTTTCCATTCTCTGGCCTCCCTCTTCCGACAGTTTGCCTTCTAGCTGGAGAAAATTTATGGCAAATTGTTTTAACCGTCGGCGTGGTAGCACCTGGTGCACGAAATATACCCGGTATATCGGCCCGCTAGAAACAGGCGTGGTCGTGCAGCAGATTTTGCGATGACACCGAACCGGTGTCTCCTTTTTCCTGCACGCTGGGAGATTTGGACGACAGCAGGAGAGGAGGAGGTCTCTCCCTTTATTAGTCGGCTTACACCTGGTATTTTCTATCTATTAAATTTCGAAGCTCGCCAGTTGAGCTCGACATCGTTGGAGACGCGAACAATTACGAAACTGGAGGCCGTAATCCTATTTACCGGCTTGCAAAATTATGATGGTCGTAAAGTTAACGCTAGACGAGCTAGAAAGCAAAGAAAGCGTCGTAAAGGAAAATGCCGAGAAGAAATGAAGGAAAGCTCGGGTTGCGCGAGGACAAAAGTACTTCTAGGACTAACGAGGACTACGTCTTGTCGGAGCAGAAAGGACCGTACGTTTCGCCACTTTATTACGAGGCTTACGTCGAGTTTCCTACCTATTAACTTTAGTGGACAGAGAGGTAGGCTGGACGAAGAAACGAAAGAGAGCCAGCATCCGGCTTGAATTCCTTTCTTTTTTCTCCCTTTCTCTCCTCCCTCTCTCTCACTCTCTCCCTCTTCTCTAGCACCGTATCTTGAAGTTGAAACGAGAGCAGGAGGAGCAGTTGAAACGAGAAACAACTGCGAAGAAGAGAAACAAGAGGGGAAAGAGGAAAAACACGCTCGCGCAGTGAACAGGCGTTGTTTTTTCCCATTTTTCTCTCGTTATAATGCAGAACAACGAGCGAGTTGTTAAGCGGCACGGCCGCGAGGCAAATAATTATAATTCGCGTAACGTTCGGGGAATTAATGTCGCGTATATGTTTAAAATTCCGGCACGCATTTCGAAGTGGACCAGCGAGCGCTCTGACGAGACAGAGAGAGAGAGAGAGAGTGAGTGTGAGAGAGAGAGAGAGAGAGATGGAAAGAGGGCCCGGTTTTCTGAAACGAGCCGGGCAACTGCGTGAAAACACGGCAATGCGTCTTCGAACGCCATTTTTTAATTACGTTGAAACGCGTTTAAACGCGGATGCGCGGAGTTTATAGCGCGCCTGGCCCATTATTTCTGGAACGAGGCAAACTTCATTGTCGTCGTGGAACGAGGAGGCGAACCCCGGCTGTTCCAGGGGAGCATTGTGCGACCGCCGTCGCGGCGAGAGCGTCGCCGCCGCTCCAATTGTTAAGACAAAAAGCCGGATTCCTCGAGAGTCTGCGGAATGTAAAGCTGTGCGACCGGCACGCCGAACGGAGAAAATTGAAACGCTCGGAAGTTCTCGAATGACAAAGATTCTCGAAGAAATTGGAGCAGAAAGTGACGTAGGGATTAAACTGTGGGACAAAGCGTGTTGAGCGCAAAGGATAGAAAAAGAAGGAATAAAAGGAAGAAAAGGAAACCGTTTCCCGTTTTTTCTTTCGCTACATACCACCTCTATTCCTATTGTACTTGATGTATACGGCCTACTATGTATATGACCCGATCCTCAGACCAATACCATTTGCAATATTACGCAAAATTGGCGCAACGACGCGAGCCACGATTTATCCGGCCGACCAAACCGACATTAAAGCTTGATTTATGACACTTAAGAGGATAAGAAAGCACACAGGGCACGAGCTTGTAACTTGCGATGAGAATGAAGAATGGATAGGAGAAACGGTGAAACTGCGAAGGGATGGGCTTGTCCATTAGCCGCTTGGCGTATAGTGAATAGAATGCGTGTTTTTGGGAAACGCGGCGAGCAATAGCAACATTATGTAAACCGTGCAACAAAAGTACATGGACCGCACCCTCGCGATGCCTTCTCTCTGTTGATGCTGTCGACGGCTGGATTATGCGGAGAACGCAAGCTGAAGAACGATTATGCGGTTGGGTCATGGACGAGAGGGTGATCCGGCTGTAGAAAGACATCCTTGTCGGTGTGTTTCGAGGTATACAGGCCGACGTACATCTACAAACGTATCTCTATAGGTATATATATATATATATTATATATGTTCACGTATATACGTTACGTACACATGTATACGTGTATTACCTCGAGAATTTCGTGGATTAGAGAGAGGAAATGGAAGCCCTACGCAAATGTGTCGAGACTAGAAATGTACCTTTCGAGGGTTATACCGACCGCAGAATATTAATACGTTCCTCTGGCCTCATCCGCGTCTCACCGACACTCGCAAGTAGTGCAGACTTTTTCTACTTATGGACATCGTTGTCGAGGATTTGGAGTTTCGAGGAATCAAGAAGGACACATAAGAAAATTGAAAATGGAACGGGAAGAATTGAAGAAAGTATTAGAAGCATTTATATTATATTTAAAGGTAAACAGCTGGCAATACCAGAGGATATGCACCCACGAGAGTACAATTAAACCAGGGAAAACCCGGGGACCGGAAATCAGGATGTAAGCACGAGACGAAGCTTCTGGTGGGAGTAGCAACAACATCTTACGACAGTCCTCATCAGAGCATCGTACTATTCGTATTCAATCTCAACAAGATCGTACAACCGACGTGATCAGAACGTCAAACTCTTCGCGTATACACGAATAAATGACCAAACCATAGTAATACTCGATATATTTAATTTACCTCCACCTTGAGCGTTAATCTCATACAAGGTTCCCGATATCAACCGATCGGTTGAACTTGATCGATCGCTATTTAGTTGAGAATTCGCAACAATCGTATCGCCTCGAAATTTATGCTCGTCTGTGCGATGCGGCTCGTGACCGGTAGAAAGAACAGCGGAGCAACGATCTGGCAAACGGACCCGGAATCCTCCGTATCAGATACGCGTTTCGGGAAGAAAGAAAGATAGAGGACGAGACGCGAAAGGAGAATCAAGTTTGCAAGGAAATTCAAAATTTCTTGTCGTTTGAAGTCTTGTCGTTTGAAGAGTACGATAAGAAGAATCGGCGTATCGTAGAACACTTCGTTATCCGTAGTAGGAGTTTTCATTTTCAGAGGAACCAAAGCACACACGCTTAGAATATTCGCGTTACTCGACTTCTTCGATATTTATTATTCCCTATCTCCGTGTTCCTGGTCTATCACGGACGTGTGATGCTCGGAAAGAAACGAGAAGCCTGAATATGCAATAAAGTATGCAAAGGTGGTAGAACGGAAAACGCCCTTGTGGCGGGTATAACATCTCGATAGCATTCCTCGTCGAGGCAACGGACTCGTTTCCTCTTCTTTTTCGTTTCGTTTCCGTCCCGCTTTTCTTTTTTCGTCGTGTCACGACTCCTCGTTCATTCCGTTGTTCCCTCGGCCTCTTTCTCGGTCCGTGGCTGAGTCGACGCGTACCCGCTGTTCCCGTCGGCCATCCCTTTTCCCTTCTATTGTCTCTGTTGCCCCCGTTCGACGGTCTCGCCGTCGCGCAGTTGGCACAACCCCATGCAAATGAAATTACCGCCCCACTTTTCCAACGGTGCACGGAGATCATCGGCCTGGTTGGTCGTCACCCTGTCGTCTCTTTCGTTCCGGGAGTATAACAGAGTTCGTCATGCACGTAGTAGAACGCGCGCACGCGCGACCTCGAGCACCAATGAGACAGACACACACACGCACATAGCTACGTACACAAACAGGTGTATACGCGTGCAAATGCGATACACGCAGACGGTGACGAGTAACGCAGGAGAAATTCGCAGAGATAGTTGGCTGGAGCGCGGCCGACAAACTCACACAAAGAGCTAAAAGCTTAACACATCAAATGAAAACACGTATTTGCTCTTCGCCTGTCACGTGCAAACAACCACGCGTGAACGTGCCTGTAATACGTGCACGAACGATTTGCCACGATCTCTCTACTATCTCTCTATCAACGGTTCGCTCTACCTTCCCTCTTCGTGCAACGCGCCAATCTCACCGAGTTCACGTCACCGTATTCCGTCTCTCGGTCGCGCCTTGCTACAGTTTCCAGTGCTGGTCCACCTACCTCCCCTCACCGTGATCTGATTAACCCTTGATGAAGGCGACCTGGCGCAACGCACGTCTACAAAATCCTTGGAAATTAGTTGGCCTCGAGATAAGACCATGGAGACTATCTCAGTCGACTTCCATCCTCGATCTTGGTGAACTGTTTGGCTAGCTTTCTCACGGTCGTTTCGAGCTCGAGATCCTCTTCATTTTTGACGCTCCGAAGATGGCTGGCGGTTTATCGAGGGTTGACTTCTTCGTTTTATACAGGAAGTTTGGTTAACTTCAAAAGATACCAAGAAGTCGATTCAATTGTCGGAGAAATTCTATACAAACCATTTATCTCGGTGATTTTCCTTGAAAAATTCGACGACCAGTTGGCTCCATTGTCATTTCGTAATTACCATTCCATTGTCGAAAGGGCTAACTCACGAGCCATTCTAGTTAACGCGGTTGGCCCACGGGCTCCCCAGGGTTTTGCCGAAGTATCGCCGAGCATTTTAACATTAATTCCAAGACAGCCGAATTCAGGGCCATTGTTTGCCCTATCGTAGGTCGGGGAAGAAACGAGAATGGAGACGGCGATCCTGGTATGCTGGTTAACGTCCGGTCCGTTCAGAATGGCGCGAGTTGCCTCAAGGGTCGTAGTCTCTATTAAAGCGGGATAGTCCAGTGGACCTTGTCAGCAGATCAAAACGCGAAGATCGCTTCGAATGGAAGCAGATCGCCCGATTTTGTACACGATTGCGTCACGACGTGAAATTGCACGAGCTAGAAAAACGTACTCGTTCGAACAAATAGCCATTACGCGACAGAAATATTCGCTCTTTATATCTAAAGATCGCATGCATTCTTGCAGAAACTATACGAACGCGTATTACTTTGTGACGTTCCTTTCATCGTGTCTCAAAGAAATGGAAAAGAAATGGTTAAACGAATGGCAACGAGGTCACCGATTTATTAACAATAAACGTCAACCTGGTGTTCAAAGTCGAAGACTCGTTTTTTCGTCGACTGTATACATATATACGTAGAGCACGGTCAAGCTGATCCCTTAATGGACAGGATCCCTAGTTCGCGATTAAGCCACTACATAATATACATAGGAACGCGTATTGCCGTTGTTTCCTCGTGGGAGCGTTGAACAGGTTGCTGCTATTTGTCCGACCTAATCGAGGCCGATGAAGCACAACGGCGCGACGTCTCTTTTCTTCGTGCAACACGAAACGCCATTCGCGTGAAACTTTAATAACCTTCTTATCGATAATCGTTTCGGTGCACAGGGTTAACGAGCAGATGGGCGACCACGTCAATAGACTCTCCGATAACCCAGAAATCAACTTTCTCATCCTCGAAATATCCGTTCACCTGTTTTGTGAATAAATTAAACGCGTCGCGTACTCGTCTTCACGATCGATCGAACGCTCATCGCCCACGATGCACACTGCTCTTTCTTTTCCTTTTTCGGTGTTTAGTTTCATCGTAACGCTGGAATCAGATATGAGAGAGAAGCACGTCTCTCGTGACGATTGAACCCTACCCTTCTGTAATGCAAGACGCCCCTTTTATCCCTTGCGTCGCTCGATTCACGCGGAACGGATTAAAGTAAGCAGATTCGGACTGTTCGTTAGAAATCCGTACAACTCCAAAGGAATTCGAGTTGCCTTCTACTTGCTTCTTACGGAGCTAGTCTTACGAAGCAACCTCGCTTATATTCGGAGAGTAATAGGTATTTAAACTTATAGCAGGTTTGAAAGATTTCAACCCCGGAATAGAGATAGAGACAGCCAGGTTGGTTCGGCGAACGATTAGGTGTTCGTTCGTAGACAAGCTCCTGCGGATTAAAAGGGTAGCTATCGCCAGTAACAAGATTATCCTGAAGAAGAAGCACGAACGGGGATGAAGAGGCGGAGGAGAGGGGCAGGGTCGAATATAGTAGACCGGCACGAGGATGAATGTTGCCGGGAGGGTGGAACCCGCGTGCTCTAGTTGAAGCCCTATCCGTATAGGTGTCTGCCGTAGAAACGAACGCTGATCTCGTTACCGTCTAAAAAACACATCGGGAAAATCCGTGGAAGTATCGGAAGAAGCGGTAAACCGAGCTACCTCGTCCTGCCTCGTAGAATCGATCTCGGGGAATTTATCTCGTGGCTTGTGGCTCTTTTTTTCTGCGACCACCGCTACGGAGTTCTTAAAATCATTGTGGGTAAGTAGATACTTAGGAAGATAAAATCGATAAACTGGCACGATAAAGAGGTCCGATACAGCAACGTCGAATGAACGCCAACTTGGATGCCGTAAAATAGTAATTCCGAAGGGTGTAGAAATTATTTGACGATGAAGGACGAAAAGTGGATTCAATGAACTCGAAGAGAGTTATGACGCCAAAGTTGAAGCTTATCGGCGAAGTTTTTTAGTTTCCGCGATTCTTCCGCTCTCAAGATGAATTGCTGCTTTTTTCGACGTTCATCGAGCTTAAGGGTAGGAACATTCCCAGACCGCATTATCCGGCCTGCTACATAATTTATCCTCCGGTCTGATTCGTCTTTAGATCGTCGAATGGATTAACGAAGCTCGATCATAGACCGTACGATGAACATTTTCTATCCTCTCTTTTACATTTTCCTCTTCGAATAAGTTAATCCGTTGGTAGTACGTTTCCCGAACTAATTTTCTTCCTCGTCCGTTCCATCTCATTTGCCGGATTTTTCGTTATCGTTTCCCCTCTCTTTGTGCTCGATATCGCGATCGCCCGTCAGACATTTCGGAGAACGATCCTACGTCGTTGGGAAACAGCTCTCTGGGAAACTTTCAGTCGATACGGTGCCACGAAACACTCGTTTCGGCCAGAGGAGCTTCCATCCCGAACGAGAATACAAACTTTCTCCCCCCGACTGGGGAAGTTCATATCAGAAAAGGGTCTCTAGCTGACCCCGAAGTGCTCGCGACTGAAACTTCCAATCGACTTTCTTCCTCGTCTCTATCAAGGAATTTGCATGTACCTTAACCCGTAACGACTCTTTTCATCGCGAAAACAGGGTATTCCCCCTTTTGCGACCTCTGTATTAAGCAGCGCGTTCAAGACAACCTCTCCGAGCGGGCTGCTTCTCACCAAAGAATAATTTTTGACGGCCAAGCTCAAGATGGTAGGCGAGCTTCTTTTATGCGAAACACTCGCTCCGCTCCTTGTTATCAAAGGACATTCGAGGCGCCATCGTTGGGACACTTTTCCTGGCCTTGTTTCTTTAATATTCCCGTTATTCCATCCCGTGAAACAATCTAGCATTTCGTACGCCTTCCGTTTCGCACGCTCAGCTACTCGACGAGAGAATGAAAATCGACGCCGAAAGAAAGTTTCTACCTGTTTCTTTTTCATGGCCACCTATTATAAACAAGGCGGATCAGCGGAAATATTTCGCCAAGTATTTCTTCGAGTTTCCTTTAACGTGCTTCGAGCGTGAATAAGACGCCTCTTTGGCTCTTCAAAATAACTCGAAGAAATTAAAGATAGAAATGTGTGTAAAAATCCACCGTGGAAAATATTCCTTTCGACGATCAAGAAACGCTTCCTACGCTGCTTTTCGCGTTCGCGGGGGATTACAATTTTATTGAAGTAAGCACGGTGTATACCGTTTAAGACGCAACCATCGGCTGTGTGCAGCGTTCGTTCTATTCGTCAAACGTTTACAGCGTGAGCACGTAACACGAGGCGAGCTTGGAAAATTGAATAAGCTGCGCTGTAACCGCGTTTCTGCTCGCGTTGAAAGTCGTCGGTTGCGGAGAAACGTCCTTTTCGCGAGAAATCCGTCAAGTGTACGGTAGCTAATGAACCTGAGAACAACGTTTTACTGGAAAGCTGTTTGATGGTTTTGCATTTCCGCGCGATCCTATGTGCTTAGTTTGCAAAATATCGAACAAGTTGCAAAAAGTAATAGAAAAGGCAATTATAACGGTTCGTGGAATCCTTTGGGGCCGCCCACTGGTTTGCCCTTTTCCTTTTTCTCGTTTAGTCGACCGAACCCGACAAACAGTTGGGACAGGCAACCAATAAAACATTGGTCGATCGGAAGGTAAACGACGAATCGAATTTGAGCGGCGCGTGTTTCATTTTGAACAGAGGAAATGCAACAATCGGGAACGGAATTAATTAACAACGGAGTAGCTAATTTCCTCGGATTTCAATTGCACGGATTATAGAATACGAGACAAGCCGTCAAACGGCGTTTACCATATTTCAGTAAACATGGCCCGTAGCATCGTTGTTGCCACAGTTAACAGTGCGTTACGCTCGAGCATGTGGGACGATGCATGCATACCGTACCGTACGGTGTGCTCGACCTTCGACACACACAGATATAGACATACGCGCACAAAGAGGCAAGCTTGTCCACACATATTGGCAGGCCGTGTAAATACGAAAGGCGTATCGGCCTTAGGCCATTTATAGGTGAGATCGAGAGTGTTACTTCGTCTCTACTTCTCCCTTTATACTCCTATAACCCGCCATAATTACGATACTGGCTTAGGCGGCCGTAAAGGCAGCACGGAGTAAAGTAACGAGACAAGGGTGCCTGTATCCGCGCTGGTGACAAATATTGACGATAAAACCAACTACGATACGATCCTATAATGTTCTCTGCAGAACGCGCAATTATCACAGACTAGCCGACTATCGTTTCATAAATTCGATCCACGGAGGCCGCCGGTCGTTTCGTTATTTCTGTCTGTCGACCTTTTGCGATCCACCCCTTGTAGCTTCATATCGTCTGACCAACCATACGGTCCGGATTATCCTGTTATTCCGGCGTTGGTAAACCGTAACGCACGCTGGATACGCGTTGGATTGTAATTGGTTTGTTTCTCCTGTTAGATGTGTGTGTGTGTGTGTGTGTGTGTGTGTGTGCTCGCGCTACGTCGCACGAAAATCGACGGGATCGTTTGGACCGGATCGAACTGATCGTTGCCAGACGGAAGAAAATCGTCCCGGCAGATTTCCTGCTGGGCGGGGGCGGGGGGCGAATCTCACGAAATATTCACGAGCAAATTACAGTCGAGCATAGCGCGCTGCATAATCGCCGGGCGCGAAACGTCAGTGATATATCACAAACTATGTGAATTATTAGCGCAGAAACTCGACTCGGTGAATTAACACGCAACGCAGTTATCGTTTTATTGAATTATTCATGGAGGCGAAGCGATAGCGGCCGAGGCCGAAGTATCTCGCCTCCCCTCGCCCTGTTCCAACGTGATATTTAATGCGTCGGTGTCTTTAACAAATTTATCTGACCGCGTGAATTCCATTAGCACGGCCATTTGCCCCTCTCACGAGTCGCGTTAGAAAGTACTTTCGAATCCATTTCCGTAATCGCTACCACAGAAATTAAATAGTTTGGCGCCGATTTTCATCGATCTGGAAATTCCCGTATCTGCCTACCGACCCCATAGCTTGATTCCCTCAAATAACAAGTTGTACGATCGATACGCGCGACACCGACGAGGGAAGGTTTGATGGATGCTAGAAGGTTATCTCGGTCGAATCTTTCGAGACGTCGAGCATATTCAGATAGCATCGGACCATGGTCGAATCGCAGGGAGATTAGACGATCGAAGACGGCCGAAACAAAAGAGTACAGGAAGAAGGGCTGGGTAAAATAAAAGAGTGCTTTTCCGTAATGATTGGAAGGCTCGTCCATTAAAATCCTGCTTACTCACCGAGTGCTCCCACCATTGTCCTAATTAGTCACGAATTTCTCGAGAGCCACTCGTGCTCTCCCTTCTTCCTCTCCCATTCCTTTCCCTTCTCTTGCCTCCTTCCTTTTCGTCTTTTTTAATCTTCTCCAGTCTGTGTCCATCGCTACGTTCGCGCGTCGCCGACTAGGATGCCCCGACAATCGTTTCTTTTCTTTTCGTCTAATAGGCCGGGGACCAAATTGCTACGAATTAAAGGTATGATAATCCGACCTGAACTCGAATAACTCGGCCGTCGTCCTTTCTTTGAACTTAAACCGACTGAAACTAACTTTCTCCTTCGTGAATCTACCGCTACTGATAAGAAAACGTGAACCCACGAATTTCGTTCTCATCTTTCTCGCTTCTTGACCCTTGAATTTTCCGTCGGAAGAAGGCGGCGACGCAGAAGTTCGTTTCGTCGTTTCCCTCGTGCGACGCATTCACGGCCTTTAACCGTGGAAACGACGTCGGCAGACGGTTCCCTTAAATCCCATCTGGACGGTATTTCACGAGCCTACGATGCATTTTGCCCGTGTAAATGTCTCTATCATCACGGGTATCTCTTTATGCCTTTATACTTTTATCTCAGAGGCGCGACGGACGTTGCTCTCTCCATGATACGGACTACGATATTTCGCGACGTCGTTAAAGCCTGCTTGTAACTGAAACTTACGAGATCCGCCGGCTCATGACGGCTATTCCACCTAAGGGGACTACTAACCATACGCCTATCAAGTGTCTTTTAACTATTTTCGTAAATGGATTTACGCGTGGAACGACGCGTTATGCGTCGCCTCGATATCGGAAGTGATTGTTCCGCCTTCCCTTATCGTTTTCACCCTCGACGAGCTTTTTTTCTGCTCCCTTTTATTCGCCCGGCTCCGTGGTAATATTTCGTGGAAGAGCAACAATAACCTGCTCTCATTATCACCGGTTATTTATATGCCTTTTATGCTATGTAGACGATCGTATCTCGCCATTCGATCTTACTCGGCTCTTTTTATTTTTCACTATCGTACGTCGTTTCCCGTTTCCTCGCCTGCTAACGGAATTTCACGGGGGAACAATGCGATATCGCGATGTCTGTGACGACTGGCTACATCAGAAAGGATTACGCGATATCATAACGGTGTACCCTGAGAGCGAAACCAGGATTGAAAGAGAAAAGTTAAAAGCGAAAAAAGGAAGGTGGAAGCGCGAGGAGCTCGACGTTATATGTATTGAGAAGCAACGCTAACGACTACGTCTCATGGAAACGAGAACGAGGGAAACAGACGGCACGTTTGTGTTCGCACTCGTATCTCGCGATTCGCGAAAATTCGCCAAGTTATCCGCGTCTGGCGACGCCTTGGAACAAAGCAGCAGCCACGACTGCCACGTGACAGCTCGCAAATATTAAATTGCAGAGCAAGGGAACGCGAAAAAATGGAACGGGCCGAGGCGGTAGACGCGAGACTTCCGTCATATTTCAGGGGACACGTTTCACGCATCAGAACTTCTCAACATGTAACGTAAATAACTAGCGCCGTGGCATCGTGGCGCCGTGCGCCCAGCTTGGCACTTAGGTTTACGAAGTTTTCATATTTCATTGTATATCTTTGGCTGAAATTACTCCTTTGGATTTCGCGCAAAGATTACAGCAGAATTTTATTTTACGTGAACGATTTAAGTGCCAAAAGTTTCGAACATTTAGGCACACCATTTATCATTCAGTCGCTATGGCTTTTCGCTATTTACCACCTTTACAAATTCGGAGACAAAGTAAATACTAAAATATATGCTATTTATATATAAATTAATATTTATTTACTTCGCCTTAAATTATTTAAGCTTTGCTTCGAAATAAATTATCGTAGTACTTTTATTTACCGCATTTCACGTGAACTTTACACAGGTTCCCGTTAAGAAATATCGTCTTTTGATTTCCTAACATTTACATTTCGTTTATCATTTTAACTTCCCTAATAGGCAACTATCTATTATTTAAAAAATAAGCAGTTTCCATCGTGTTGTACCAATCTCGATATCGTTGCCTTGTACTCTGAACAAAAGGGTTATTTCGAATTAACCAGAAATCCACCCCGATAACATTTCAACCTTCCGAACCTTCTTCTGTCTTTAGCCATATCAATTACGTATCGTATCTCTATTCGTTGTTTACCTTATTGATTCCATTTCCCTCTCAAGATCTCTACTTGAACGTTTCCTTCTTGATCTATCTTCTCTGCCGTTTTTCAAGTACTTACTTCACCCTTCAATTACTCATCTACTTTCTCTTTCGTGTTCGCCTCCGATGATAGGATGGTAAGCCCCAGGTTTTCGCGAAGAAAAAAGGATTCACGGTGCCGCAGTTAAAATATTGAAATATCACCACCGGGGGATCGTGGGAACGTTGAACTATATTAATTTGAGCTAATTAATTACCGGTTGTTAACGGCGTAGTTCGCTCTTACCGCGCGCCGACTGTACTTATCGGAAATAATTAATTGCTTCGCAGACGATACCAAGTCGCGAAGTAACAGTTTACCGCGCCCTACGCCATCGTAGAAAATTTTCAACAAATAATTACGCGAAAATTAATATGACCGATTGTTTTGCACCCGACGTAATATCTGCGTCGGTGATCCACCACAATTTCGTCAACCGAACACCACGTTCTCGTCCGCGTTACAAACACGGAACAGTGGAATTCGAAAAATTTCCTTTTAATCGCTAGAAACGACTCAACGATGGTTGTCGAAACACCAAATCGATTAAAACGACGCAACAATCCTCCGAGGGCTGTAAATTCGTCACGCCGTGTTTCAATTACGATTTCATTTTTAATTACGCGTGGTCGTTTCGCGATGTCGTAGGGAACCACGTTACCGTCGCGTTATAAGGAAATACGAGGCGTAAGTATTCCCGTTGCTACGACCGGCTATAGCAGTAAATTATAAAAAAGAAAAAGAAGAAAGATGGCAAAGGTGAGGGGAGGAGAAAGAGAGATCTTCGGATAAATTTACGAGGAACGCCGCGAGCTTCGTAGACAAGTGGCGCGTCCACCTCGTAAAATCCATGCCTCTCTTTCTCCCTTCTTCTTCGGCTGTTCCCTTTTTCACCCTTGCCATTCCTCTTACTGCTACTTCGCAGTTCTCTCTATTTTCGACGAGCATAAAGTCCACGGTGGGCCAGCAGAGCGCATTTACAACCCTTGGACTCGAAAGCCAAAGCGGGTATGTGTGCACGTTGATTAACCCCCTTGTAATTCCACCCTCGTAGTTACGTTAACGCCACGTACCACCCCCCACCGCAGTACTCTTTCACCCTCTTTTCGTCGTACGCGTATGCCGCGGTTGTTACCGACCGGCTTTTTCGCTTTCCTTTACCCTCTCTGTACGACGTTAAACGCGCCGATTTTTTCCTTTATCTTTCCCACCCCCCTCCCTTTTCGTGCCATTAATACGCGTTGTTTCCCGACTGAAACCAATTTTTCACCGGTTCGTCGCTCGTCAACGAGCTTTACCGCCACCTTGCAAATGATCGCGCCAGCATTTTTTTCAGCCGCATCCTCCTCTCGTCCGTCGAATCTGCTCTCGTTCGCTCAGTGCGCTATTTCGTTCAGCACTTTTCTCCCCGCTTATTATCCGCGGCAAGATACAAAATCGTCGAGTAAACGCTCACGTTGCCGTTTAATCGCGAAGTACGATCTTACGACGGTCGTTGGCGCGACGCGACCGATTAATGGCGCTCGTTCTGCGTTACAAGTGGTGAGCCCTAGGGGCGGAGGAAGAAGTTTCACGAGGCGCTTGGTTCCGTCGCCAATTTCAAGCCAGTCTATTAATTAACAAGCACGCTGCATCACATTTGCATATCGCTCATATTTTATTTATGATCGTAGGAGCGCGCGCGCGCGCGCGCGCTAGCGAGCTCCATGCCACACCCGACATCGTCTCCGCGATACGTCGCAATTCCAGGAGCACGCATAATTCTCCATAATGCGGAAAGTTCGTTTTTCTCGAACGGAACAGGGATGTGAACGGCATTAAGAGAGACTTACACGGTACCCGGAACATATAGTGAGAATACGCGTGCAGGCTCATTACCGTCGGCTATTCATGTATTCCGGTATGATTATTATCGCGCAGCGATTTATGAAGGTTCGCGCGTGAAACTGCCGCGCCAAGCGCGCGAGACGACCCGGATAATTTGCGAGAGGATACTGTTTCGGATTTCGTAACAGAGGAAGAACATCTTCCGCCTTTATTCCGCCAACATTCTCATCGCGACTTCCGTGGCAAAGCTGTTCGTCCGAACGCTTAAATGTTTTCGAACATTCGTATTTCATGTTCTCTTTCACTCTTACCCTCTTTCTTTCTTTCTTTCTTTCTGTTGTATCTTTTTACAATGATACATTTCAAAATGTTTTATACAATACACAATATATAATGTAGGTTTTTAAATACCTTTGTCAGGCACGAAAGGGTTTCAATCTACATGGAAAAGTATATTGAAATCGTTGAATGAGCTTTTTTCGTACAAAAGTTCCAAGCTGCTTTTGTATTTCACGTTTAACAAATCGAACCTTTTCTCTCATGGATCTATTATTCATCGTATCGTGGGAAAATATTAGTTTCCTACGTATAGAAATATAGCTTGTTATTTTTAGACGATGAATTGATAACATTACCATCTTCGCACTTTCATTTTCAAATAATTTCAAATATCTTTTGTACCGAAGATAAAAAGTTTGTCCTAATAACTAATAAACGTGTAATAAACAAGCGTCGTCAAACATCTCACAATCCGTGTTGAGACGATTAAATTCAATTAGAAACGTTATACACAGAATCACTCCCGAGGCTCACGAAAAGTGTTTCTGATGGCGTTCTGTTGCGAAACGTTGCAAGGAGCATCGTCTATCGTCGCCTGCAGGCATGCAAGGAGCTTCGGCACCGCATAACTATCGATCGATCGAGGAACGTAAAACCGTTTCGTGACTGGCCGCGGGAAACTCGTCGCTTTTCGTTGCTTCTTATTGGCGGCTGGCGAACAGCCAGCAAATCTTCTCTGCAATCTCTTTTCCCAACCCGGACCAAAGACACATAGTCCGTAAGTCAATTATAAGGTGAGAAAACGAGGACAGTCGCGGGTTGGATGGCTAGCAATAACGGGAATGGACGATATAAAAGAAGCCATGGCTTCGTGACGCAGTTACAGAAGCTTCCTCGGGGGGTTTGCCAGAAAGCTTTGTCCTTTCGGCGCGTCTCTCTCTCTTGAGCGTCGATACAAAGACGGCTTTATGAAATTCCAGGAGACGGAGCTGCAAAGAGGCGACTAGTTTCGTTCTATCGTCGTACGAATCCTTGGAATCTCTGATTGTGAGTTAAATTATGAATGAGACGCGATAATTGAGTATTTAAGGTAGTTCAAAGAACGTCCAATATTTATTCGTATTTGTTCCAGAGGTTGTTAGATATTTATTAGGATCTTGAATGTAACGAATAGTCTCTTGTTCTTATGATTTAATAGCATCGTATAAATGAAAATACTTTTCGAAATTGGTTAAAATATGTATAATTTATCAACACCTATCTTGAAGGATTTTGAAGATATATTAGAGTCCTGGATATAACGCACAGTCGTATATTTCTAAGACTTTTTAGAACCATAAATAAGGTTATAATAACGAAATATATAAAACGATCGGTAACACGCATCAAATCGTTCGATCTTGGCTTCATTGATTTCGACTTCTGAATAACATTGAGCGAAATAACGGAACGCCCAAGCTGGCTACTATTGAAAACCTCTTAAAGCCTCGCCTACTTTTCCATTGACTGGCGATTCGCCAGCGATACGTCCCGACGATTTCGACGATTGTTCGAGCCCGATGAAAAGCCTCGAAGGGTGAAAGCCAACGAACAGAATGGACTGGATCAATTAAAAGACGCGAGAGGAGAATTTACGGAAACGCGGAAGAGAAATGGCCAGCCGAAGAAACATCGTGGAAGGGTTACGAGCTGGAAGAACTAAACGACTAGCAGCTAATATCGCGAGAAATACTGTTATTGCTGCTGATATTTCGTGAAAACTCGGAGCACCGCCAGAGGGAAATCTCCTTATAACCCCTTCCACCGCGAAAGGATTGCGAGCGATACCAACGTCCATATTGCACCTCGTTTCACCTCTAATGCCTGCTTCCCGATCTCCCAACGAGAACAGACAATTCTCTCCAGATTAAACGCAATATAGATGGGAAAAAGTGGAGAAGTTACGCTCTCACGAATGTTTGCGCAAATATTTGAACGATTCTGCCCCGATACAATATTGTTTGACAACTCTTTCTCCCTCTCTCCCCCCCTCTCTCTCTCTCTCCCTCGCCCTATCTTTCTTTCTTTCTTTCTAATGCTAGGGATAAAACCTTGAAAAATGATCTTCATCCCATGAAGATTGTATTTGTATTCAGATTCAAATTTAGATGTTCAAATACAAATTCAGTGATGAATCTTCGAATTGAAATTCATGGCTCTAAGTTCAAATTCGAACTAGCATTAAAATTCAAATTTAAATGCAAATACGAATTAAAATTCGTTCAGGCAATTTTAAATTCCGGTTTTTCTTTTTAGATATGACATTTCGAGGATCATATATACATCTTGATAACAATTTTCTCATATCCTTTGGCATCGTATTTTTGTAATCTGTACTCGAACGTAATTGTGATCGCACGCGTCTTCCGATCGATGCACCTTTTTTTCGTTCAATAACTAATATCGCGGCAGATATTGTTGCCGCTGATGTAACAGGGAAAATTTGCAACAGCAAAATTCGCCTCGGGAAAGCTTCTTGCAACTGGTTTCGTGCGGGCGGAAGGTTTGCGAACGATACCAGCCGGGTTTCATCCGCTTCCCACGTAATTCACGTCGACTCTTGTTACCGAAGCCCGGCCGGAAAATTCACGGCGAAGATCCGGAGGGAGAATATTTTTTCGCGAAATTATTATTGTTTCGCGACTAAAATTATATACGACGCGGTAGCGTCTGGCTTTTAAACGCTACGTTACAGGAACAATATGAAATTCACGGAAGCTACCATTATCCCGATTCGCAGAATTTCTATACGGAATTCGTCTCGCGTTAAAATCCAATACGTATAAATTTTTTAACAGAACTGAAAAAAGAGTAAAACCGTATTTTTCAATTTTCGTAATTAGTGGCGTGTCTCCGCTCTCGCTAATCGAGAAGTTTCTTTCTCCCAGACTCCAGGTAAACTTTCTTCTTCTGGGAAAATTCTAACCGCATGCGATAAATCGCATAGTTTATCGCTAACGCGTATCAGGCTCGCTAAACGCTTAAAAGGTGGCTGCAAAACGTACATTTTATGTTAGTACGGAAGTTAAACGTCGTTAGAAGGAGGCAGCAGCAATTCCTTTAACGTAGTTTCGGCATAGGAAGAGAGCATCGTGGTTCCGCCAGTGTTATCGCTACTTACTCAGTTGAACAATCGAATTACGATTGTATCGTCTGTACGCGCAACAGGACTGTCCGAACATTGCAACGCTTCTCGTTTAATACGTAATGCAACAGTGTTAAGGTAGCGTGTACGAGATAATCAAAGCCCCGTCTCGTCCAGCTGTAATCCGGGATAGTTTCTTCGTCGAAGAGGTGTACCAGCCGCGTTTCCCCTATAATCCTGTAATCCACTGGTTCTAGAGTCTATTACGTTCTCTTTACATAATCTATAGGATCGCCGCTGTCGTCGTCGTAAGGAAAGGCGCCATAAACAAACGGCTGATACGTGTACCAAATGCGTCGTTGGGCGGTTTACCGGCCGTTCGAGGGAGCCGCACTTTTGGAACGACAGAAATTATTTCGCAATATTGATCGTAGCGGAAAATTCTCGGGAGATCAAACGTACGATAAACCGGTATCTAAGAAGAAGGGTGAGCGGAGTCAATAAAACCGGCATGTCGTAAACTAAACGTAACGCCACGGAGAAAGTCGGTTGCCTGTGTAGTTAAAAGGATTAGTCGAGATGCCATTGCGCGGAAACGGTAAACGGATGCCAGTACGACGGTTCCTTCCTTGGTAAAAATTTCACCAGATACCGGCGCAATATCGGTTTTACGGGCGCGCTTTAAAGATGTATCTAAGCCGCTTGTATGACGTGTACGTGCTGCTCGATGGACATTAAGGGGTTAAGGCACGTGAGAAACCAGACAAGGTCAACTTGTGTATCGCTGAAGTCAAAACCCCCGTCTTTTCGTGACATTGGTCACTTTTCGTATGAAATACGAACGTTAAATTTTTTGATAAACATTTCTGTCGTGAATAGTAGATAGGACGAGGGTCCACTCGCGCGATGATTCACCGGCAAATAATGCCAGCAAATTACGAGTTACAGATTATAAACTTCTCTTTTACGATATTACAATTTTTCCTCGAATACGATAATCGGATAACTTGTGCAGTTCGTAGAATTTATTTGTAAAATTTTGTTCGTTTCATTAACAGGCTTTTCACCGTTATGCAATGGTATTTATTAGCAGCGGTAAGTCGTCAAGCTGTAATCTCGCGCTAAATCACGTTTCAGCAAAAAAGTGTCGTGAAAATTCCATTCAGCTTAGCGAAGCGCGTTACTTACTCAAATAACGAAACTAAAAGTCGTTACGTTAAAAATGCAGATAGTCGTACAAGCGCAGAGCTTAATAGACGACAAGGGAAAGTACTGCAGGATTTTCGTACATAAAAGGTTAAAGGGGAGTTGATTTATGGCGCGTTGGGATCTTAGGTGAAAAATGGCCGATCGAAAGTACGGGCAGAAATATCTAGCTGGTGGCTTTGCCGCTCGTACGAAATGGCTCGGTCTCATGCCGCTTAAGTACATATGCCAACACGATTCCCCGTGAACCGAGCACGATCCGAAATGGAGAGCGCGTCCGCAAAGCGCGATAAAGCTCCTAGATCGTGGTGCGAGCACGCAACCTCCCTCTTGGAACGCGTTAAAATTGCATCATGCTCGGGATTTATCGGTCTCCATCATCCGTAATCCTCTTCTAATTCGTTGAATTTTCATTTCACCGACCGAACGAAGATTCTCGTTCGAAAGATGTGGACGTTTATACGAGAAATCGCGTTGGAAACACGTTGATCGTCGCCATACGATTCCCTGAGGGAAATCTTCGACATACTTTCTAACCGAATATCCAGAAGTTGGCAACGCTCGTTGCCCGAAATCGGGCCGCCTGGAATTACCAAGAGGAGTTGCTCGAGTGCGATCGTGCCGCCGGAGGAGGAAAAAATGATGACCAAACTTAGGTTATTACCGCGGCACCGAGTTTAATCTAAATGCGAATCTAACGAGGACGAACCCCAACCTCGTTCGTGTGATGGCGCACACTCAAAGTCGTCGCAGTGCAATTGTATTCCTCTCGTCTGTACGTACCGCGTCTCTGTGTGTTTCAGAGTACACAGATTCGCGACTCGCGCTTCTCAGACAGCTTCTGTCTCGCCGACGACATGTATAACGGTTTCTGATAACTAGCACGACCTTTCGAACTTTCCAGACTATCTTGTAATTAGACGAATTTGCTTAACTTTCGCGCCGCGTATCGCCGTTTTCGTGTCAACCGATCCTCCACCGAAGATCCATAAATAAAAAGAATACAAAGTGACGAATAGTTTTCTTCCTTGCGCCGTAATTCATACTTTATCACTGCGTGTAACTGGAAATTGTTGTCCTCCAGAGCATTGCTGGTATCAAGGAAGACACGAGTTAAATTATTCAACGGGAAAGGTAAATAGGACCTACAAAACGTCTACTCGATATTCTTTATTCCACCGTATCCTGCCGATCTTCTTCTCTTCCTCCCTCGATTCCTTAATACGAATTCGATCTTTCTCTCTGTCCGCCAACTACGGTAGATCGTCGTTCAGTACTTTGCGTACGACAGCTCGTCCTTGAAATATCGATTCGCATCCGACGGGTACATCGAACGGTTTCAAGATGGCGGTTGACGAACGAAGCAGACCAGAAGACGCAGTCAAATTAGATTATCTCTCTGTCTTAGTTTCTAGAATGTCTCTCCTCTCGCTCTTTTCTCCCTTCGTGCACGGAGAACACGAGGACAGGCAAACTTGGATTTCTGACTTACGTTGAAACGCAGCCACACTTTGCTCTGACGTTCGCATAGATTTGCATAATTCGTCTTAATAGCGATCAGCCGGAATCCTTAAGAAGCAGTACCCTTCTCTCTAAGGATTCATCTCGGCAGAAGATAAAATATTCCCTGCAGCTGTATAAAGTTAAGGATTGCTTCCGGAAATTTTCATAAAACGATGTACGAAGATATCAATGATCGTCTGATAGAAACGATGCGAGCTGTTTATTAAATTGCCACGTGCAAAATGTTTTTCCGCAGTTTACATTGTACGAAATACGTAATACCATCTATGAAATATTATCCCGTCGTCGATCAACCATACCGAAGATGAAGATATCTGTTGCAAATCATATACGTCGAATGCTACGAAGATTCGTAAGAAAAATCTGAGGATAGTTCTCTTATGGCCTTAAATTTGGAAAAAGCGAAGCCATGAATAATTAGAAACATAAATTTATTTGCCATGGTCTAAGTACATTGAGAAAGCGCGTTGAGTTACGCGAAGATTACTTTAATCAAATATTTTATGCCTTAAACAAGCTACGTATCGGCGTAATTTTATATTTTCAAAAGCAACACTTTACATACACCGACCTAATATTTTCTACGATGCGTTAGTCCATGAGACGGTTATTTTCACCCTATGAAAACACGTCAGAAACACCCAAAATCTTCGCTGCACATGCTCTTCCTTGACCTGACACAAAATTATTGCCTGTCACCGGGCATTCCAATCGAGTAATCTCAATTCTACGTCGAAACTACCGGTCGATCGCAATTACTCGCACGCGGAATTCTGCAGTAACACACACGCGAGACAGGAGAACCACTTACGATTAGATCGATAGCTCGAGTCAGCGTTACCGCGACGTATGGCTTGGTGCCAGACTCAGTCACTTCTGTTTTGTTGCCGTTTTTAGCGCTGCCTGTACAGACGTGGTCGCATACCACGTACCTACGTATACGTATCAACCCGTGGCCTTTTTCCCCTTGCTACGTCGTTCTTCGAGCGACTAAGCGTGGGAACGGCTATTTTTACAGATCATCCCTGAGTCGAACGTGTGACGAAGCAGCTGTCATCGTCACGAAGAAATCCGTTTCGTCAGAGCTCTTTGCGTTGAATTTCCATCGCCAAAATTCGATAACCCTTTTGAAAGCCATGTCACTCACGAGACATACGAAACGTTCGATGGCCAGAAATATAACGCCGCGTCGTTGACTCGTTCAAACTATCGCGTAGGAGATATTAAATTTGATAATTTTCTGCTTTTCAAACGCCAATATTGCAAATGATACATTTCCAATGATGAGAGGAGAGTAAAGCCGTGAGTTGAAAGAAATTCTATGAAAGCGTCCTTGGGTCGAGAGCATTTACTCTTCATTAAATCGCGCGCTAACGCATCGGCAAATAGCAATCGGGAAAAGTAGCCGTCTGAGGCATTAAGTAGTAGACTGTTTGAAACCGGATGCCAAAAGGACGAATTGAAAAAGACGCCTGGCATCGGCGTGTAGGTATACTTTGCGAATTAGACTGTCACTTATTCATATTCATTGAACGTCCCTACTTTACACGAACCATAAACCAGCAGGAAGGTTTTAACTACCGACCCATGACCCTTTTTACTGGCGCTAGCATGGTTAAGTGAAAACGACCGGTGTCTGGTCAGACACGAACGCGTCTTCCATCTACTTTGCTTCCCTATTCTCGTTGATAAAAATTCAAGTGTTTCGCGCGGAGATACTATCTTATTCGTATCGTTACTAAACGTTTGAACGTATTAAACAAAGGATTTACTGTTCACCACTACTGCCGCTAGTACGTTTAAGCGAAAACGATCGGAACACGCCTTTCATCCGAAATTCACACGAGTTACGAATTGTTAGTGACGCTAATATTTCTGAGTGAAAGCGGTCAGTACGTGATCAGACGCAGACCTTTGATTCTGCGTCTATTTCCCCAATGACAGTCATAAAGTTATATCTAGTAAATACACCATTTTATACGTATTACTATTAATCACTGGAACTACCCATCATGTCACACGAGATACGATCGAAATTTTCACTAGTGAAACTGCAAAAGGTCGAATGTGCTTGATGGTTTACCGATCGTGTTGCTTTTATTAAAAAACAGTTACCAGGATATTCGAGGCGCCGCGTGGACGTAGTACGAGAATGATATATCGTTGTCCAGTCCACGGCCCACACGACGTAAATCATTGACGAGCCACGGTACGAAGCACGTCGAACTATCGTCGTCTATCGATCGCAATTATCCGGTAATAATATCATGCAATGCATCAATTTTCTTTAGCGGTCATACGTGCATCAGTGAAACATCCTGAACCACGGTTATAGTATCGAAAGAAGATATTCGATAAAGTAACGAGAACACGTCGATGACTTTGTAGTCTAACGGAAGACTTTATTGGTCCACTCCGAGTGACCGTTGAACGGTATCGAGAAGCCAGATAAGATCGTACGGGAGAGGTCGACGTTGTTGGCGAGAACAGGCGGGGTTAGAGACTAGTTGGAGGCGGTATGGCGCGGCTAATAGTGTTTAAGGGTTGCGTGCGGCGCCGTAGGTGAATGGCGCCAGGACGTCTAAGCGCCAACGGGCCGACCGTTTCCAAAGTATACAGTATACGTGGTTCGATCGTCGAGATATAGTCGACGATTCGTTGCTGGGAGGGGACAAAAAATACGCATAAGCATCCTTCTGTGAAGCCAATCTACGTAATCATGCAGAGTTACGTACATCCTCGGGAAACGGTATTGCGAGAGTCGAGCGAAAAAAGGGCTGAAAGGCCAATTGCCCTCGAACGAGATTGTTCGTAGCTTGTTCGACGAAAATGAACGGGGGAACCGAGAAGAGTGGTTGCGCAGAGGGAGGGGTGGATGCTCTTGTTCTTTGATTCTTTTCGTCGCTTTTTTTCTTTCCCGCTCTTGTCCTCGTTTTTTTTCTTTTTTTTTTTAACATTATCCTTGTCGTTCCTTCTCATCGACTTTCGTTTCGAGCAATGGAAATGTAGCAAAAATACGGTGAATAGTTCTCTGAGTTGTTTCATCGTTTGCATTCAATCTTTCCTCTCGAATATCTTGATACTTCGCTCCATCGTCTCGTTACACGACCATATACGTCCGTACGTATACAGAGAAGCATCGGGATCTCGAATAAATTTGTCTTTCGAATGTGTCTTTTAACGATCGCTTAAGAGACGTCGACTTCGTCCGCTTTCGGATATTTGGAGAACACGATGATCGGCTATGAGGATCTCGGACAGGCGACGAATAGAAATTCAACGGAAGGGGAGAAGACAGTGTTAGACGCCATTACCTGAAAAAATCTTAACCTTTTCGAAGGTCCGCCAACATTTTCGGCGCGCTGTAAAAGTTAACGATGGGTTTTGAAATTGCCTCGGCCTTTTTTCGCCGTAACGAGACACGGTGCTTGGTTCTTTGCACCCCATTCTCTATAGTCTCTCGTGCGAGAAACATTTAAGACCGTAACTCTATTGTTATGGGGGTAAGGGAAAAAACCAGAAGGGTCTGTGAAAGAAGCGGGCAGCATCGACAGCCGGCCCAGACCGTAATCGCAAGGCCGGGCTCGAATAAACGTTGAATTCCGTGAAAGGGTTAACGTGGGGTCGAGAATCACTTTATTTCTCGGCCCGTGAAGAATGTTATCGCGGTGAGCCGTGAACGAGAAGAATGGAACGTAGATCGCGAAGGATTTTTCTGCTGCTATTTCGTATTATACAGCGCAAGAGCTATTCTGTTACTCCGTTACAAACGAAACAAACACGGCATGCATTTTCCTTTTCTTTTCCTTCGTCTCTAACCGGCGAATTAATCCGTCTGAGAAAATTGTAGAAGGAAGTCGACTTTCAATCGAGACATTGGATATTCAAATTATCGTCGATCGACCTCCAGGAAAATTGGTTTGCATTGCGTCGTCCTGTTAAAAAATGGCCATCCTCGGTCCCAGGAATGCTCGACGGACATAGTCAATCGCCTCCGGTACTTATGAGATACGTGATCCCCGCAATTCGTGGGGCGGAGGTTGCTCCGCGCCCATGAAACTTAATATTCCGTGGAAAGGACTTACGTAAGGACGTGGACGAAGGAAGAAAGAAAGAGAGACAGGGTGAACGCGAGGAGAGCAGAGGTGAAGGGGCCAAAGAAAAGAAGGGATAAAAAGAAAGGGAAAAAAACGGAGGAGAGGTACTCGTTGGTGGTAAAGAGCCCCTTCGCCCCCTAGACTTTACCTAGACTCGACCGAGGAATCGATAGGGTGACTCATCGAGGGGCGGTGACGGAGTTCTCTCCCTCCCTTATTCCTTGTCCTCCTTGTTCAGCCTTCCCACGCCCTTCTCGTACTCTTTCCATCACCTTGCTTCCGGTTCTAACGCCGAAAGCGTGTCCAAACTTTCAAACTCTCGCGTACGACCTACGTTCCGGTTACTTCTTCCCGTAGACTGTTCCTCGTTCTTCTCCTCCCTTGCGGGGTCGAAATAACGAAATGCACTATTCGGGGGCTTCGTTTCGGTATTCGCTCGTCCGCGGAATTTGCTGACTTCGATGGCGACTTAAAAAGTTGCAAACAGAAAGGGAGAGAGAGAGAGAGAGAGAGAGAGAGAGGGAGAGAAGGAGAAAATAGAACAAGCTTGCTATTTTCTTGTTCGCCGCGTGTCGTTTTCCTCCGCAGTGCGGTCTCCTAACCAACCTCGGATCGTTGCAAACATCGAATCGATGCCACGAATTTGGCCACGTTCGAACGATATCGTCCTCTTTCTTCCTTGTTTTTCTTGCATTCTTTCTTTACCCGGTGAAAGTAGAGCGACAGACGCACGGCATAAGTGTAAAGTTTTCGCTCTTCGACCACTTCGAGGAAACTTTTCTCTATGAAATAACGAAGTCCGTTGGAAAAGACCGCTGCAGCTGCAACTCGCAACTGCAACTGCATTTCTTCGGTCGTATCTATAACGAACATGCGGCAATATGATCGCGACGCCAGCCAATTTATCGTACACGAACGATCCACCCTCCTGCTGAGTCATCCGACGTCCCTCCTGAATTAACGAAATCTTTCGCACATTTCCATCGGACTTACCCTACGAATTACACGCTCTCCTTTTGCTTCCTTCCGCCATTCGATCTTTAAATAATTAACCATCCAAAGATCGTAAGCCGATTGCACAGCTAAAATATTCACGAAAAGAAGTTAATGGAATCTAAACGAGCGTTCTTCTATCGCGGACAATTACCACGAATTCGCTCTTTTTGCTATAGCCATGTTCGCCTTTTCTTGCTAACGGCAGTGCCGTAAAATCAACCTTCGGGTTTCCAACGCTTTCCAACCGTTCCTTTTCCCCTAAAACTTTCATGCTCCCTTTCTCTCCCCTCCTCTCTCTCTCTCTCTCTCTCATTCTTTGTACTTCCTTCTTCGTTCCTTCGAGCTGTTTTCGAAATAACGAGATGTATCGATGTTAACAAAACACTAGAGTATCTACTTCGTGGCACGTGTAACGAGCACGCGACCACATGGCCAATTTGTCGCCCCTAACCATGCCGCCCATTCGCTGATTCATCTGAACTTCCCCCTCGAGTCGTTCAACTTTTATCGGACATTCAGGATAATCATGAAGTCGAGCACCTGGAAATTAACGAACTCGTTTTTTACTCTGTCGATCGGGAAATTTTCAACGTGGCGGATCGTAAAATCGGCGAACAAGGATGATTCATGGTCGTTCGTGTGTCAGAGATAGATGAAACGCGAGAAAACTGATTACCCTCTTGTTCCGGGCAGAAATATAGCTGCAGTCGATGAAAACCGGCGAGGGTCGTAACAAACGTCGAATTAGCCGAAAGAGGTAGCATCAAAGGGTTGCAGAAGCAACTTTCGTTCGCGTAATTCGATCGGTTAATTATCTCTCCTGTCGATGGCCCCATTGTTTCCTCAGATCCGTGGAAAAAGCGTATGGGACAGAAATTCGCGAACTAAAAATAGTTTGTCTTTGATCGAACACTTTGTAATCGTGCATATGTCCGCTCGATTAATTTCATTCATATTTTTATCTCGTCAGTGTTTTCCTCTATCGTGTTTACAGTTGCTATTTCAAATATAATAACACGATTCTTGATTTAATCCATGGAAAGTGATGCAACTAACGAAAGGTGGCGCGTTTTTTGACAAGCGACTCTGGTCGAACACGAATTCCGCGTCGATTTGACCGAAAGAAGCTCGAGCTCTCGAAGTACAGAGCTTAAAGCCCGCGGTTGAATCAATACCGAGAACAGGAGGGAGATAGGTAGACGGCAGAAGAGATAGGAGTGTCAAGGATAGAAGAAAGGAAGGAAGGAAGAAAGGAAGGGACAAAGGAGGCCAAGGAGATTCGTCTTAGACACCCAGATACATACACGTACACGTAGCCAGACACACACATTCTTCGGGCCTGTTCTCTGTGTACAAGCCAGCGTGTCTGTACACCGTGTATATACCCGATAGTTTGTCAATAAGTACATGGAGGTTCTTCGCAACGTTTTACGATTAACCGGCCAGATTTTTTTAACGATATGACGGGCGTCGCGTCGGCATGGATGCTTTATGCCGGTTTCTGTACAACGTCCTTCTAACTACTGTCGTCTTGCTAAGGAGCATCAGTGAGTAGTGTAAACGTACCGTGCTAAATATAAAATATCATGTTTAAAATAGTAGTCATCATGATCATCGGTATATCTCTGTCTCTGTTTCCGCCTCTTTCTCTCTCTCTCTCTCTCTCTTTCTCTCTGTGTTACTGCGAGCTTGAAACTCACTCCTTTTTTACGCTTTCCAACCTTCAGCCTATACGAGACCTGATCAGTCGGTCAATGTTTTTAATCCTCTTACACCGTCAAGAAGAAGACTTTTGGTCTTCCCTCTCGAGGATTCTCGAGCGTATTTCAACTCGCGAGGTCGTCTCTTCGCGATTGATCCGCTATACCCTTCGTTTCGTTTCCTATTTACCGCTCGAACGATCTCTCAATTTTTCTTCCGTTGATTTATTTTCGTTCGCGTTTTATATCACGAGCAAATCGTGACGCTTTCGTTAACGTAACGTCAACCACACTTTTCTACGAGTGGCACCAAAATTAGAACTAGAACTATCTGGTTATTCGTACCCGGGCTTTTATCACATCTTCGTCAAACGCAAACTCATCAGGCGACTAAAACGCTTTAGTTTCTATATATGCGCAGTAGTATTTTACATACTTCTCATTCAATGGTTACGTCTATCTTAGGCTCTTGCAAAACTAAACTTTGACCTCCGTTTTTAATCTACCGATAGTCTCTTGCCTCACGACTAACAGCACGCGCGTGTCGGTTTGACGCATGTTTTACAAAAACAGTCTCACGAAACAGTCGGGCGACCTTCGAAAGATATAATTTAGAACTATTGCTCAATGATTTTAATCCTCTAACATCGAGATCAAATCTTTTCGCACTTTGGGAAAGTTTTCTTTCTGTTTTTATAAAACCTAATGCGCTGTAATTTAACACTAATTTGACCGAAAATAAGTATAATTATCATTTGGTCCATTATTTAATTAATAACTTCTTTACGTATAGTGAATGGAAGTTCTTTCCTTACATTCTGCCTTAGTCCTTTCAAATAAATGTCTATCGTCCTTAGCAATTGAACGATGAATTACAAATTCGAAACTACCAGAATGTAAATTATGACTTCTAGTACTTCTCTCGCATATCTCTCAGTTTACTCTCAAATCTCTCTCAAATTACTTGTTGTGACTGTAGCCATCGAAAATTGTAAGTGTTAGTCATCGACGAATTTTACAACTCGCTATGTCGCGTCCACCTGCTATGATGTCTCCTATACGTAATTTCCACTGTGAAGTGATCAAATACTCCGATGAACGTTTCCCTGCGTATGCCTTTAAGCAAATTCTCTACCGATGTTGCTAAATTAATTTTAATTCACAGAAATTTTTCTCATTGTGTTTCAGAAAACGGTCTCCTCTCCTTTGAGAATCCCAACTATCACTTGGACCCAGCTCGCCTGGACGATGCTTTGAACAGCAATGAGAACGGCAGCTCTCTGTACGATGAATTGTATCAGGAATTGGTCGGAAACGGTGGCAGAAGCGGCGAAGTGACTGGCGGCGGCGGCGGTGGCGGCGGAGGCGGTGGTACGAGGGTGCAAGCCCGCAGAACGTATGCCACATTGGATCTAGGCAGCATGGGGGTTGACGTCACTCAAGGTCCACTCACACAGGATTCTGTGACCGAGGACGCACCGGACAATACCGACAACCATAACCTAGGGTGAGTAGAGATTCGCTAATTTCGTTTCGTTGACATTAAATACGAATTCACGTTCGCGAATAATATATGAAACGGAGAACGTGGTCGTGATTAAATTCTTGGATACATGCGAAAATATTATAGACATAAATGAGCAGACCACACGGGCTAAACATGATAAATCCACTTTTGATAAAAGTTGAAAAGAAGAAAATAATCAGATAGATACAGAGATACTGATAGATTAAAAGTAGGTGACGTAGAAGACATATTTAATTCCAATATATTTTCAAAAAGACATGTGTAATTCCAGAAATAAATGCAAAAAGACATTTGGAAATGTAGGGTAGTTTAATGGCATGTACGACTAGAATTTTAAAATAAGAGAAATATAATTTATCATGTGTCATTCTCATAGTCTTAAATCGGAAATCCCGACTATCCGAATACCGGTTAAAGAGACAATGTATTATCGTAATTTCGATTCAGAAAATTTAGAATATAAATCTGAAGGTAATATTACATTTTTATATAAAAATATTTATTTTTGTTTAATTCTGATATTTAACGATCATATGAAGATAAAGTTATTGTATCGTCGAAAAATCTGATCGTTCTAACAGCTTGTGTTACGATCAGTTTGTATAATTAAACTTCTACCGTATGTATATCTAAAATCGATAACGTAATGTCTAATATACTCGATTTGACGAAACAGATAATCTGATTTCCAGAACGTCCATAATATAATCCGCGATTTATATTAGTCGTCACAGGAATCCACCATTTTCATCAGAATATCATTACGTTTCTGCTTTTAAACGGGTGGCGAGCTCGCAACGGTTCTCCGAGTTTCCCTTATTCGTAATATTCTCGAGCGGCTGTCGAAAGCTTCGTATAAGCGAGAAATCGGCTTCTCGAAGCGAAATCGAGAAATCGACTCGCTGGGAATGTTCCTCGTGGTCGTACCTAGGTAATATAAGATCCGGCCAGGCAGAATCGTTGATAAAAGTCCCGAGTCGGACCTCATCGGACTACCGCATAAAATTTCAATAAATCCGGATCCGTGAAAAGGACTCGGACAGAAGGAACGTATAGTCGATGGTACAAGCCAGTTTGAACTTATTCCCGACTGTTACACGAGAGGGAGGGTCTAGGTATTTGTTCGATCACTGAAACTTCTCTTCGTTCAGCTCCGACACTCTCATCGAAACTCCTTTGTCTTCCACGGCTGTTATCGAGCCCTGATAAACGTTGAGAACCACCTTAAAGGGAACCGTCGTTTCTCCCTCTTTGTTCTTTCTTTTTTTTTCCTCTCTCCCTTCGATGAAAACCATGAAACAAGAGATTCTCATCAATTCGATGTCTATTTTTCCAATTTGATCGGAATTCTTTTGAAATCATGGCGAATTAAGACTTTTTCCGCACTGTAGAGAAACGAACCCAGCACCGATGAATCGAACGAGCAACTTCGTCAAACCGTTCCAAGTTATTCGAACGCGACTGTTACACCGGCCCTCCCGTATTCGCGATTGTTCAACGGCCTGGAACTCTCCGCGTCTCCTTCGTTCGACACTCCGGTTCTCGCCCAGCTGTTAAGTCCTTTCGTCTCGAGGACCTTTTGTCGGCGATGTTTGGAATTACCCCAAGTCTCGTCCTGACTCGTTAATCTCGCAAACGAGGTCTCCGTGAACTCGATCGCGGCTCCTTTTCGTCGATTTCAGAATTAGATTGGAGACGTTCCTCCGGTTTCGTCATCGCTTTTCACGATCGTCGACGAGTTTGTCGCCACGATTCATCCACAATAAACGATCGAAAATTGTGTTTTATAGTGAGAAAGATATTTCGTTGGAAGGCCGTCGAGAAACTTGCACATCGTATTAATATTAAAAAAGAAACAGACGTTAAAAGGATAGTCTTTGGAGTTGATAAATATATTATCACATGGCTTAAGCATTTTGAACTGCCTTACTATCTTACTATTACCTCGTCTTTCAACATCTTACGAATTCGTCTAGGATCCGAGCTAAAAACGCGAAAACCAATTGTACATTGAAATATTAGAGAAAAGGACGAACTTAGAGTTTACCAGTCGATGAGTCAGTGATTTGGTCATCCAACAACTCGTTTATTCACGAAGAATAATTATCTATAACGAAGTTTAATGAGGCAGAAAAAGAATCGTAGCTGCTGTGAACGCACACACTCTAGCTGCACCAGGTTTCGACGCGTTCAATCAACACGTATTTTAATGAACTACTACTGCTTTTTCGCCATTTCATTTTGTTCGGTCTGCTCTTTTTCTTTTTCTATACCTTTGACCCTCGTCTTCTTTTCGCTGCTCGGAAATCCGGACAAACATAAAAATGCAATTAAGGAAACGCCTGGCGTCTGGCAGAGGCCGCATACTTCTTGTTCCGTCGTGAAAGGTGGCTTCTTCTTGCTCGTCCCGACGACTTCCTCCTGTACCACCCTTCATTACCTCTTCTTTCTCCTTTGTCTTCCCTTCGAGCTGCCTAAATTCAGTCCACCGTTCCGTTGGCTTGGTTAAATGGCCGCAAACCCAGGAAACAGACTAGAGGGAACGCCACCGTGACATCGAACTTTGAAGCATCCAGTTCAAGCAATTAAAAAGTTCTACGGTGAAGGGATTCAATAGGCGATCGACCAAAGGAGATCCTTAATCGTCCCTGGTATTTTGATGCCGTGTTCCTTCCACGAAGACGATCACTCTTCTCCTATTAATCGTGAATTCTGAATACGACTGGAAAAAAAGAAAACCGTTCTTCACTCGCCATCGATATTTTAGGATAACGATTTGAAATATACTGTCGCATCGAAGAAGGAAAAATATCAGCGAATGAAATCTCCAAGCTAAAACGAGAAAGAAATCTTGATAATCACAACTGTCGATGAATGGAATCGTGACTGTCGATGCTGCTACGAGGTAAATGGTTAAAAGGCTCGCACTGATGCATCTGAATGCTCGCAAACTACATAAACAAACACTTCGGACGTTTCATCGGTTGGAATCGACGCCTGTCGCCAGGTCCGACGCATAGTAAGGTAATGAAGCTATCGGCGAATGACAATCCGTCGCAACTGATCGAATTTTACGGTCGAAGCAGAGTGGAAAAGCGAATTTCCCTGCCTGCAGGCCGACCCGCTTTCATCGTGGGTGTAACGTTAACTTCGTTTGCGTTGATGCGCCTGAAACGTACGCAGTGTTACGTTGTTAGGCGCTTGACGTGCTCGTATAATTTCATGCATCCGAGGTGGCTACGTCACCATCGCGTCGCCGGAAAATCGGTAACCTAATAACGTGCTTGATTATTCGACAACCGTCCGCGGTAATTGCCGATCGCGAAATCTTTTCCCGCAACCTTCCCGGATAACTTCGTTTACGTCGCATCGAACATCGTTCAAACTTGGGATCGCTCCAATTCATTTACGCGTTCTGCGTATAGTAACTCTGCTCCGATAGTTAGGCTTCAGATAAACGATTTACGTCTTTCTTTACGAGAAATTATGGTGGACAGATACTAAAGTCGAAACGAAGGGAACGTTGTACGAGTGTGGTAAGTTCATTGGTTGGATACAGTACTATTACACGGTAGACGATCAAAGTTACACGATAAGTTGCCGGGCTACTTTTCCCCCAAATTTAAGCGATCTGCCTAATATCATGGGGTCTCGATTTTACCTAGTTCATCTTCTATAATGGATAGGGAAAGTTTGAAGTGTTAGCGAAGAAGCTATTCTAGAAGTCATCGTGGCCAATTGGAGCTTTCCAGAATTGGATATTTGGAATCTTCCGGAATCGAATGTTCGAAATGTAGATTCGATTGTCTAGAGCCTTTCAGAATCGGCTGTTCGAAACTTCTCGAAACTGACGATTCCACTTTAGTCGTTCATCTGACGAACTATCTTTCTGCGAAATGAAACATAAGAGCGGAGAGCTGAATTGACTGATTCACTAAAAAACGAAATACACGCGATGCAGCTACTATCTTCGCAACATTTTCTGTTCGTCGGAGAACGCATGCATAACATTACACTCATGTACATTGTGTCATTAATTCTTTGCGATTGCCGTATTTTCTTCGATGGTACTACCAATTAGTCGAAGCATCAAACGTTTACAGTTTGAAATGAAATTTCGAATGCCGCCACTGAGGCGCACATTCAGCTGCATAAAGTTAAAAATGCAATCCTGCCCAGTCTTGCATCGTCATCACTGTAAGATCGCCAAAATATTGCATCGATCTTCGCTTACGCCAAACTTTAAGAGGAAAACCTAATGGCCATGGCGAAAGAGGAAAACCCAATGGCCATCGCGATTGCAGAAGTTCTACGATGAAAAGTTCGTCACCGTATCCGGTGTCCAGACGGTATCTGGTAACATTCGGCTGGCAAAAATGGCTTGGAGAAGAGTCGGTGCAATTTCGAGGGTCGGTCGCTTTGTCAAAGGCGAGAGAAGAACGAGCGAGAACTGGACGAACTCTCGGCAGAACAGAGAAAGCGAAACTGGACGGTGATGGGACTAGACGCGAAATGTCCTGATATTTCGTTCCAACCTCCGGCCCTCGAGGTGGGATATTAGACGATAAGCCTGCGAAAAAAGGGGTCGTTGGACGGATGAGTAGAGAGCTGCAACGACCGCCTGGCTCAGAGATTGAACTTCATCTAAACTTGCGACAAACTTTGCTCGTACTTGCCGCTATCTCTCATACTTCTGTCGAATCTCCGCCTACAACCCTTAACCTTGTTCCACTCTGACGGTGCCGCTGGGAGGGATGAGAGAAAGTTAGGTGACAGGCAACGAACTGCTTCTGTTCTCCTCCGCCAGAAGGATGTCTCCTGGTTCTTTGAAACCAAAAGAAGGTAAACCAGAAGGGAAAGGCAGGTATTCAAAGGATTCGATTCAAAAGAGGACGAGATAAAGACGAGGGAAACGAAAGTTGAGAAAATCCGAGTGTCTACCAGGAAAACTGAAAGTAACATGTTTCACGATGAAACGAGCTAAAACGATCAAAAGTAGAAATCAAAGGAATGACTTAAGAGACACCAACGTTATCAATTAACGGCGTTTGTCTTTGCCATTCGTCTTGCGAATTTCTTCTTGAAAAGATCCTCTTCAACGAGCTCCTATTTTCTCTTTAAAGGAAGACAAAATCTAGGGAGGAATAAAAGAAAGTAGAGGAGGAAGAGATAGAGAGAAATCCGTGAAATTCGACGCGCTCGAAAGCGAACAAATCGCGTTTCAACGTTGACGTGCCGCCAGAGAGCGGAAATTTGCTACCGAACGGAAGGAAGGGCCGATAGAGCGCGGTCGGAGCAGAGGTACCAAGCTGGACGTGCACGATTCACAGTCTGGATTATATATTTTCCAAAAGCATAGCAGAGGCTAGAGAAGGACGAGAACGCCGGCCATCCGGCGCGCTTAATATATCCGCATTATTCTTCGTCTAGTGAAAACTGGCTTGGTCATAGAGCTAGTAACTGATGCAAGTCCCTGGCGGTAGTAGTAGTAAGGACAGGCCAGACAGAGGTAGATTAATGCAATCCGCATCAATCTCCATCGGGGTTGAAGGGCCGTCTTCCCTCCAGGAAGCCATCAGCATCGCCGTTCGTATTCACTTACGCCTGTTCGCCGTTATTATGCATCATTTTGCTCTCGCTTTTTTGGCCAATCATCTCATCGCCATACCGGTAGACCGAGTGTTCAGGCAAATGGACCGATTACCGTCGAGTAGCCGCGCGATGTAAAACATCCGTGGCCCAACAGTTCCCTAGTGATAATTGAATTTTTATCGTTGTTCCCTTCTTCGGGGCATTATTCGTCGAGCTATTACGCGAATATCTCGTTATCGATGTTCTTTGTGGTGCTGTGGGAAAAAAAGGACAAAAAAAGAAGGAAAAGAGCGTTCCATTAGGGGCCTGTTAGTGGATTTGTCAGTAGACTGCCTAGGCTTCTGCTTTTAAAGGGTAGGTCAGGGATTACGTAGGATTGATACGCAGGAAATATAGGGATGATAAAAGACTTTCGCTCAAATATCTTCAAACGTCTTTCATTCTTAGCAAAACTCCAATATTTCATATACGCCGCTCGAAACAATTGGTACAACAAGTAATTGTTTAGATTCAGGACTTTCAATTACATGCAGTTTTTAGTAAATTTTCATGTGTTTCTTATATACGAAGTACCAAATATTTTTGTATTATTTTCCTTTATCACATATTTTTTCATGCTTCACCACATACAACAACTATTCTAGTATTTTCCAGTGGTACTGGAATTTCGACAATTATGTCTTTGCTTCATATTCCTGTAGCTGTGAGTATAGAAGAACCTCCACTTTTTCTATGTAATTCGAATAATCCTCGTAATAATGAGAAAAAATCACCTATACCACGATGCATTCGTGTCTTTCGTACTTTTCGCCGGTTTCGAACCACAGCAAGGCTATCGAGTTAACGTACGCCAGGAAGCAGCGCCTCTTCATTTTTATTATCGCCTGGTTATTGTGCAGCGGCGAGCATGTGTCGCGATACGTGCGGGCAACGCGAGCTTCTCAACGACAGACACACGCGTCAGGGTTGAATATGCGCGCATAATCGCGACCTGGCGTACAAAGCGGTGTCTCGTAATGGGCATATCCCTGTATCCTGATAAAATTCCCTCCCAGATCTGGCCCATTCAGGAAGCGTAAACCCGTAAGAAACGACGACGGTCGCTATTCGAACTACCCTGTGAATTGCGGGTCATCCTCTATAATACTGACACAGACGGAAGAGAGAGGGACAGAAAATACTCTTAGCTGTAAGTTTCCTCTATCGGTTTCGTTGATATCATTCATACTACGAAAACTATAAAGAAATATCGCGTAACTCAACGCGTGACACAACATCAAAGATTTACTTTATCAGCGAGTTTAAGAGCTCGTAATAAAAATCATCCTCTATCGTCTCTTCGATTTCTGTTCAGTATATTTCAATTCTTTCGTATTTTTTGTATATAATTAAATAACGAAGGTCTAGTCCTAATATTTTCATAGAACCGTATCGTACATGTACCTATATTTCTCTTAGCCCCTGATATTACTCTGAGGATACATCCATGGCAGATTAAAAGCCCCCGGCAGATACGATATTATTAGTTCTATTTTACATCAACTTCGAAACAGCGTAACGTCTACTGTACTTAATAAAAAGAGGAGAAAGTAGGAAAGATGGGTAAGAAAGTTTTCGGGTAATTCACGCGCCAGCGTTCAGGGAGCGTTGTAAGTCACCTCGACAACACCCTCCGGAGCACTCGAAGCCGAAACGCACACACCCGTGAGAAAGAACGAACCATTTCCAAGGGTTCTGTGAAAAAAAAAGGAGAGAAAGAAGAGAGGGTCGGAAGACGAAGGAGAGAGGAGGGAACGAAGGTATCGCGGAAGAGGCTAAAAGTGGCGGAACTCGCACCTCGCTAGGATAGGTATCTTAACGATCGTGTCTGAGGCGGGATACATTGGGCGTGAAATAAGGCGCCTTTGTTAGGGCAGCTTTTCTTTAGAGCCGGCACCCCGCCTAGCCGCGACTCATTCCCTCGAAGCGTTCGCCTTTAGTTTCCTTCGTTGCCACCCTCGCAACCGCAACCTCCGTCAGGATCACCGAACAGAGGGTCCACACTCTCTGACGCTCCGTGTCTTTCGCCAGGATCGTTCTGCTCGAACTCGATGCAGGAGGACTGACAGAAAACGAACGTTTTCTCGAGACGTTGTAATTTACATTGAAAACTGATACTTTTGATCCAGATGAAACATTTATTTGGTAGACAGTTTTATTACAGCATATTTGGAGCAATGGGAAAAAGAGGATTTCGATACCAAAATAGGAATATAATTAGATAGAGTCTAAAAATTATGACACAACGACTATGGTTAAGGATTTTTATAATTTGAAACTCGTTAAGGACTAACCCGCGCATTTTTCACGCGATACATCCCCAGGCCCGAGCATTCTCTGTCTCTTGAAGCAGACTACGAAAATTCCTCCCTGCTTTTCTCTTCTCTTGGCTTCGAATATTTTCACCTGGGTGCTGAACATTGCTTGACCTTGAAACGAAATCGAATCGGTGGCAGACGAGTGATATCGTATGCATTCCGCGCAGTCGTCACTGTATCTTCAAGCCCGTCACGTCTCACGCTCCCCATATACGATGTGGAAATTTATGATAGGCTGGCAGGCGTCCTCGCGTCCCTGTAATCCCTTAACGCCGTTACCTGCAACACAGTCTTGCTTTCCTTATTTCTACCGATCGTTCACGGGGAATTTCGAGCCGCGACATTATCGTCGATCACGCGTCGAATAAAGAACACGATGAAACAGAGGGTTGACATAAACCAGGGCGTCCCTCGTTCAAGATTTCCAATTGATATCAACGCATAATCCCGCTTCTATATACCTCCGTGTATCCTCTGATTTTCCTCCGAACCGAGGTCACGCGTATTATTCTATCGTTCTTTGATCCGATCTTAGATTTCGTATGTTCGCTTTGACCCTAGCTACCCTTCGAACGGATACGGAAAGAATCGAAATCGTCCACCTCGAAGATAAATATAATGGCAACATCGAGCAATACGGCTTTTCCGACAACACGTACAACATATAGGAATCAAAGCACGACAGTTCGATGGAATCTGGCAGTTCCAAGGCGCCCAAGTTTAACTTGCGAGTGTTTGCTAATGAACTCCCAGTAGCGCAAGTAGAGCCGGTCAGTACATAGTCGGCCACAGAACTTGAGGAACCTCGTTAATGAGAATAGGCATCGCGGGTACCGTACAACTACCGTGAAACACAAACGTTTCAACAACGTCTAACGAAGAAACAGCTACAAGGTATAATAGGGAGGCGCCGGCAAAAGGTAAACGACACATTGTTCTCGTACCAGTGCAGTGGTAATATCGAGTATACAGTGGACCACGTTGTCAGGAACGAGTAATATACTCGTGGACGCTCGCTAGTGGGCCGAGCTTGGTCAACTATAATTCCAAACGCTTAAATAATGCAACGAATGCATCCACAGACCGCGCATACGCGGCTACATTCGAGCGACGCGGTTTCTCGTCGACCGCGTTTTCCTCGCCGATAAAACTTTCACGACTATCCCCGGATCGAAGTTTTATTGCGGCTTATCGATTATCTGCCATAGACGTAATTGGATTATTTCTCTGTTCAGGACATTGATACCTCTCTCCCCCCTCCCCTTAGTCCCTTTCGACCCGATTCGTTTAACTACGATGAAATTGAACTCGGTCAACGACATATTTTTTTTTATCTTCTCGCGCCCCGAGGAAACCGAATCCGGATCATTTTGATGCTCTTAAATCAAATCGAGCGATGGGGCCGTTCTGCGTTTATCCGCGTTTCATAGGCATCCCTCTCCGATTTGTCTGTACTGAGTTTGTGGAATACGTTTTCAACGATAAATTGAATGGATTGTCCATAATATTAAAAGTAGACTAAAAGGATTCAGTCTTTGTTTTCCTACGTCAAAAACAGATATCGGTGAAAATCTGTAAGTGGATCGACGCGTTTAATAGTCGGACGTTCCGACGTTTGCCGTTCCACCGAGGATTTTATTACGAGAACAGAGAAGGTGGATTTCCGGAAACATGGAAATAGCAGTTACTCGAAATCGAGGTCAGATAGGGCAACGGTTTCTAGAAACGTTCGGTACGCTCGATTCATATTATAATACGCCAGAGAAATTGCTCTCTTTCTCGTCTAGCTACGCTGCATTGCGGAACACCGTATTGCGGCGCGTTTGATGCAGTTCCCTGGCGTAAATGTGTCGTGTTACGATAGATCCTCTTCAACGGCTTTTGCAACTTGCTTTATACGTCATACCTGGCCATCTTACAATAGCGCGACGCCCAACTATAAATGTATATCGATTCCATGCCCACGGAGATAAATACGTCACACGGCGTACAGAATACACGACGTCGTTTTTGATATCAATACTGATCTTCAAAGCAGCCGCGTGAGACGCCAACGCGTTTCGATCGCGAGATGTTTTTCCAATCAGATTTAATCTCGACGTCGCGCGTTCAACGACTCACGGCATCGAGAACAGAAAGAAAGAGGGAAAAAAGGGAAAAGAAAATGAAAGCGTATCGTGTAACGGGATCTCGATGTTCCCCTGCGACTGATGAAAACGAGGCTGTATCACTATGAAAAGTTTCGATTCCCAGCTACGAGGAAGAACCTATATTATGTCTGTCGGTCTCGAAATTTCTAAGGGAAGATCGATACTCCGCCGCGATAATTATTTAAAGCAACAACCCGGGATGGTTTTTCCATTACTTAGTACGGATTAAATGAGATCACCCTTTTTCTTTTTACGAGGAAGAACTGAACATGGTTTACGTAATTGATGAGGTTTGAGGAAAGTGTTAGATATAAGAAAGTAAATATTTCGTGTAAGATAATTCTGGACAAAATTGATCTGTAATAGAGAAATTTGGATACTCTTAAACGTTAAAGCGTATTATTATATGTATCTGTAAGGATTCTGAAATTCATCACACGACGCTTTAAATAAATGTAGCTGTTACGTATCATTCCCTGTATTTAGTTCGTTTTTGGTAGAAATGCACTTTTCTCGTCTCACATTTAGTAGAATAACGAGATTATCGATATCCAAATTGATGTTATTCTCAGAATATTAACGATCAAATGACGTGAGAAATGGAAGCATAGAAATAGATGCGGAACAAATAGATCATAGCCCGAATGTTGACCCAAAAATCGAGTTCTAAAATGAGTCATCGACGTCCACATACACGTTCCATTTATTTTAAAGATATGGAACACACGATTAAGTAAAAATTAAGAACCAGAAATGTAAAAGTACGATTTATAGACAGAAAATAAACCTATTTAGGTTCTAAACTTGGTAAATCTGTTACTTCTAAAGTGTGAAAATTAAACACGGGGTAGAAAGCAGGGAAATAAAGTAACGAATTGCTATGAAAAAATTAGCCCAAAAATTTATGCTGCAAAATCAGCAAATCGTTGCAGTCCAAATTTCGCTTTATATCCAAACCAAACAACGACGCTAAATGAAAATTCGATACGAGGGAACTGAAAATACCAATCGGCCGTTAAGTTAAAAAATTAACTTAGAAATTGGATTTCTAGAATTAACGTTAAATGGGGAGAATTTTCTCGAGGAAAACGAAAACGTAAATTACAGCGAGAGAAATCGTTCGAATAGCACGGGATTCAGCGAGGCGTCTAAATCCGCTATTCTTCGGCCGAAGAATACGCGTCGCATCCTATCGATCCCTGGGCGCCCGGAAAAACGTATCCGACCGGGCGCATTCACGCACGAGGAGGCGCGGCCGGCCGCTGAAAATTTCAATCCGCGATTTCCATTCTAACGAGAGGCGGCGGACGTCGATCGCGGCGCACCGCCAAGAGGCTTTCAATTTCATGCAAATCGGCGGGCATCGTTGGAAGAGGTGCACAAACACATCTGCGTATCTCGACAGACGTAGACTCGCGCGCGCGCGCGTCGCTTGCTTGTTATTAAAATGCTTACACTGGCCGGTGGGTCGTCGAAATACACCGGATATTGCGGATTTTTCGAGCACCACCGCAGGAAACGCTCGGCCATTCACGAAAATTTCTGTCTCCGAATGTTACTCTTTTTCCGCCCCTTTACCCCTACCATTCCTCGAGCTTATGAAAACCAGCTACCACTTTTTTTCGGCCTTCGATAAAGGGGAACGATTCGAATCGAGGGATTTCCTTCTGCTCGTTATGTTTTGCGCTCGATAATTCCGGCGAGCCCGACGTTAGGGGATGAAATCGCAGGATGTGAACCTACAACGGCTCACAATCGTACATGTAGATACTTCCAGAAACTTTCTATGAATATATCGTATGGAGGTACGATAGAAGATATTTTCAGATTCCATAAGTAAGCTATAACGAAATTTGACCATTATCATCATTTATTTATTTATTTAACAGGCGTATAGTAGTCATATTAAAGGGTATAGGATACACGAGTATAGGAACTGATATAGAAAGAACAAGCATTAAGTACGAGCAGTGAGTTTTACAATTTCATCGGAGATGCTATGGCTGCTTTAAAGCAGGTTACGGTTCCGTGAAAGAAGTCGACGATTTCGCTAGCATCGTTCACAGTTGAACGAAGTCTATTAATACGATCGGACATACCTAAGTTAGTCCGGTATTGAGCCATATAAAAAAAGTTGCCATCTTCTAATAGGAATTACAGGAGCGAGTATCATATTAGTAAAATTTTATAAGAAGCTACGTCGTGTTATTTAGCGCAAGTCTGTATTTCATAGAGATCAGAAAAACATTTCCACGATTAATCCATTACATTGATAAACCTCAATATTCAGTTTAACATTTATTATATGTTAAAAATGATCGTTCACACTTTATACTAATTTTTTACCGGATACACCGTCTTGTAACTTCCATAAACATATTCAAATTGATTCCTAGTTTTACCGATATAATCACGACAGCCGTGATCTCATTATAGTATTAATAATGAAAGTTTTCTACGATAAGTATCCTTTCTACTATTTTCATGAACCACCATACATGTAGATGTGTATCGAGGCTGATTTCTATCTTATAATTTCGGTCCGGTAACAAGAAGAGGAGAACGAACGATATGAAAAAGGAATTACTTTGGTCGGCAAAGTTTCGTCATTTTGAGGCTGCAATAAATACTGACCTGTTTTATGCAAATTACTGGTTACAGGCGCGAAACTGACTACCTCCCTTCAGTCCCACATAAACGCGCTTCCAACGCCTGTTATTAAAGCGCTTATGGTACAGCGTACTTCCGCCGAAAAGAAGCATTTTTCTTTTCTTCTTTTTTTTTTTTTTTTTACGGTGAATGGCGAAACCCGTAGGAAAAGGAAGGGGGATCGAGAGGAAGAGGAAAAAGTGAAATAAAAGAAGAACGAGCTAGAGTAAGGAGGGAATGCAGGAATTTTAAACAGGTCACAGCAAACGTTTCTCCATTTACATTCCATACATTTATAATCGCGCTGTAAATTGTACAACAAAAATATCGTAGGATGTCCGTGGTGGTCTACGACCTGAGTCGGATCTCCGCGTTAAATATTTAAAATAGGATGATAGGTCTTTCCGCATAGCGTGGCGAAAAAATTTTGTTCTCCGATATAGATAGAATATAGAACACCTTCTTAGTATGTAGTTGGTGCAAACATTATATGTATTAATATTGCATTCCACGAAGTATAGAGCCAACTATAGAGCTGAATATACCGATACTTGTGGGTCGTAAGAAAATATTTGATCTGTCTTTTCAATTTAGAAGCATTAAGGATCATATAGATTATCTCCTGTTAAATAAGATTAGCATTTATATGTCATCTAAGAATATTAGAGGAAATATTATATTCTTTGTTAAACTTATCGGATTAAAAGTATCAGATGATAGTCTCGATTCGATTTGTTAACGTCGCAATTTCTTCTGCTAATCACTTCGACTGCTTTTCGTGGAAATTCTTATGTACTTTTACCTTTTTTCTTCTCTCGTGTGAATTACATTATCGATTGGATGTTCACAGTTCGGAAAGTCATCTTCGCGCAATATTCAGCAACAAAATCTCACGATCTTTATTCCAGACTAATTGAAAACTTCTTACGACCACAAAACTAATGATATTTCGAACCATGCTTATTAACCCTTTCTTTTCGCGTTTTAACGAGAATTACATGGTCCCGAAGTTTGGCATTACCTTTCCGAAACGCCACGTATATCACGATCTCCATTAACAACGTGCAGCAAAACTCCGTTTATGTGAACTTGTCGGAGGACAAATAGTTTACGTAATTGAAATTCATATCATGGGAGTCCGTTCGTTGTTCCCGCTAACTATTACTCTTCGTTCGTGTTCGAATAAACGAATTTAACAAACAAAAATTCATTCAAACCTAATGGAAAATTTCATAACTAAGGCTTCGTTCAAACAAGCAGAATTCGTATAAATGGAATTCTACTGCATAATTATAATGATAATATCCGATTTCTATCCATCCTTCGAGAATCCCGATGAAATCGTATATAAAGCATCGGCGTAATTGGCTCAACAGTCCGGCGAAACGAAGCGGGAAAAAACGAAACGAGTAGCATCCGGCCCGATAATACTCTTTCCTCTCAACCCCTTGGCAGCTTCTTTCGTATTCATCGGCAATTTTCGCCGCAGTGCGCAAAACGTCGATAAATCGCATTATCCTGGGAACGGGCCACAGTCAGCGAGTGTCCGGGTTTATTCGGCCACGCGTTAAGCTCCCGTTAGCGACGGTTTTTCCGCGATGAAACGCGCGTCGTGCTGCCATTATCCTCGAAAGCGATATTTACAAAGCGGCACGTTTCAAGGTGTGCTTATTAAATTTTAACAACGTCCTGTCGACGCGTCAATAAATGTGAACCGTAAAGGAAAATTACGGATGGCCATGGCAAACGCTCCTCTAAACTCATGATAACAAGATAACAAGGTGATAACAGGAAATCGACCGTGTACACAGGTACGTGGACTATACGGCTTAAAAGAACCCGTGGCCCGTTTCTGAATAATTCAATCGCTGCCAGCCGGTCGAAGTATGTACTTCCATTTTTCGGGCTAGGTTGTGTAATATACGAATACTGTAGCGCGTCACGCTGCTAATTTGGCACACGAAATAACTAGTTTGCCGAGAAATTAGATTGCCGTAGAGGCATGTCGTAAAGTGGGATTCCTGAATGGCTGTGTATCACGTTCGTGTATCTAATAAAGAGAAGGCGAAGGTTATCTTAATAGGCTGTTTTTGGAGGCAAATCTCGAAAGATAAACCTGGATTTGTTCGCCAAATATTCTGTATTCAACATCAGAATTACGAGACCGGATAAAATGAGCAATTATTTAGTAATTTTTCATTGAAATTTTGTACGTTTATATCGGTATATTTCTGAAGATTCAACTTTTTATAAAACACGTGGTTAAAAGCGTGTTTTATATCTTCTCACATATCTATCATTTTAATTTTTTTGATACGTGATGCATTCTATACTTTAATCTTTGATAATTCAAGCGTTAAGGCGTTTGATCGGTTATTTGAATTAAGTCGGCAACATGTATATGTATAGTGATCTAAAATAGTAATTGCAACATTAAAACAAAATTAAAACTTCGACCGTATCGCTGTTTAACGTTGAACATAATAGGACCAACAGGAGAACAACAGTAGTCCGGTCTATGATGGTTCTCTGCACAGTAAGAGGATAATTACGGATTTGCTCGTTCAATCACAGCGTTTCGGTTGAGCCACAGTAGAAGAGCTACGTTCTTAGTCGTACGTAGCTGAAGCGACGGTAGCGTAGCGTTTGGCACGAATCGGTTTCCATCGATGCACCTTAATTGCGATTGCACTCGCTGCTCCGGTGGAGAGCTCTCGTCAAATTTATGCGGCGGATAACAGGCGCATCGCGAATGTTCCACGAACCGTCGTAAATCGAACAACGCTCCACGGCTACGAAGAATCGGAAGAGTTTTCATTGCCGCGACCAAGAAGGCGAACAAACCGAAAGTACTCTCGTCGATCCTCTTTCGAACTTGAATTGCCTTTCTCCATTATTTCTCGTCTCTCTTCTTTTTCTCCTTCCACCTTGCAAATAAATTACCAACGGCTATTATTTCGTTGGCAGAGCTAAACACGAATCTCGCGTGAACACTCGTTTCCTCCTATTCTCTGTTCGCATCTAGCTCGATAAGGGGTAGAGAAGGATCACTATAGGTGGAAAAAGGGGGTGAAAACGCGACGGAGGATGCACTTGGCACGAATCGGTTCTCTCCTCCGGCGGCCTTAATTGTAGTTACACTCGGCTCCGTGGCTATCGTCGAATTTGCCCGTTAATGCCGATAATGGGCACGCCGACGCCCGGCGAAGTTGCGGCAAGTGAATGTGCGGCCGGCGCATCTTATCGTCGTCTCTGGCACACCGTGTAAACGTCCGTTAGATAACGGCCGATCCGAATAATTATTTTCCGGAGGCGCCGTTTAACGTCCGGCAGGTAGCAGAAGTTTCGCTTAGCTTTCTGTGTCTCTAAGCTTGCTACGAACTTCCGTTGTAAACTTTTAATTACCGAACAGTTCATCGTTTAATCCCTACAGATCACGTTAATTTCCTTGCTGCAACGTTAAAACCCTCCACCTTTGTTTTACCGTTTTATTCTTTCATTTTGTTTTATCGCTTACCCGCCCCCGCCCCCTATCTTGTTTATTCTTCAACGGTGGAAAAAAGCGTTAAACGTTGGCGGATAAACACAGACGCTTTTTGTATCGATCGATAAGCCGCCATTCAATGCCAGTCACTTCATTGGCGGCTTCGATACCGAACGCAGGTTTCGAGCGCGCGAGTTCATCGGCAATTTCGTGTGTATACCACCATAGAAAGAAGGAGGAAGGGGGAGAGCTGGAAATCGGCTTTGGTCACACGTTGGCATCGTTTTTCGCGTACAATGCACGGCGAAGCGGGGCCGATCCTTCGAACACGAGCGCATTTCCCCGGGACACGTTATTTCGTCGATAAAACCGTTGAGCTCATTGACATTCTGCCAACGGTGCCGGATTGTACCATTGCCCGCGCTACTTCCTCTCGCCGCCACTCCCGTATCGGCCATCGCATTGTACCGACTCAATTAACGACGCCATAAATGATTCATACCGATATATTACACGAAACGGAAATTACGGCAGCGGAATTGCCGCATGCCCGACGAACGTCTACCCCCTTCCTCCCTGGCCGGCGAAATAAATTGACCGGGAAAGTTGCAGCTAATGACGCACGGCCGCGATGAAATCGCGCGAACACTTCCATTTCACGCGGATCCGTGTTTTCCGGATTAGCGGCGCCACCGATCCCATATCGGGATAACATACGGACATACTACTCGATAAAACCTATGTGAATTCTTTTTTTTTTTATTCTCCGTAGTTAAAATGAAATAAATTCACACTGTATCGTATCATTTTATGTTTAAATAAATTTTTGTTCGTGAAAGTTGAAATTTTTGATAAAGGTTTATGTGTGGAGATATATTATCGTTCAGGAGTATTTGCATGTTCGCTCGTTTCCGACAGAATGTATTTTATTATTGGACGAATGAAACTGTAGTAATTCTCTATTTTACAATCGTTACTGGTGTGTATATAATAGAATATTATGAGGTGACTAAATTGATTTTTTTTAAATCATTATGCCTTAATAAAACTGACGTTCGTAATTATTAAACTGTGCGGGAAGTTAGATTCAAAAGATTCTCCTCGATTGATAAACAGATTTCTAACAGACTATCTTTTTTAACTTAAACGGCGACATTTAAAAAAACACAGGCTTGCAAAGGAAAGAATCGTATCTCGTATGAATTGCTTAATGCTCCTCGTAATAAAGTATGAAGGGTTGAAATCGATACAGCTTTAGCCAGAGAATTGTTTCCGCAAACAAAGAGCCTCTCGCAAGATATAATCATTCGAAAGCCGCGTGCGTCTCGGAGGAAAACGGTCCGCGTGTTGCACACACGTGCAACACGGTCGAAACCCTCTTCTCGTCCATTGGCATTCACCGGACCACGGCGAATTTCATTTATATGCTAACTCAAAGCCACGCGGCGGTCCCTGTTTTCACCTTGAGATCCCGACGAAACGTGTCGGCCTCATCTCGACGCCGCTTCCAGGGGACCACTTACGCAACCCCGCCGACGTCAGGGACAAGTTCCTAGCAATAATTGATCCACCCTCGCTCCCTTGTCCGTCACGAACAGAGAACAGCACGAACAATTTTGATCAACGTTAATGATCAACGTTAAATTTCATTAAATAAATTAACACGCACACCCTCAAATACGGAAGTCCCGTATGTATATACAACAACGTAATAACCGGAGATAATTCAAAATTTTATGTCAACTTTTATATTACCTGTTATCTACTATTTATTTAATTTTAGGATGATCTTTATGCAGACTCATATTTTTATGGGCTTAACTGAACAATTGATATCTAAATACAGAGTTGTTTCGTCTAATAAATACTACAATCGGGGCTTTGCTTTGAATATTTTTTATCTGCATACCACGTGCATCCTCTTTAAATGCCCTATAAATCCATGAATATCCACCATTTAATAATAATAATTTCACGGGTAATTTGGTTCTTTAACGCATCGATTGCCAGTCGATTTCATTCAGTTGTACGTTTCGTCAATCAATTTAGCACGTTTTGTTCACAACAGCGAAATGATTTTGCGCTTTTCAGCATGATGCATTATTATATCCAGATATAATATAATATCTTATTAGAAGAATAAAGTTAGAGGTATTGTGGTATATTCAGCACTTTATATCGTTTCAACGATACTAAAATTGGAAATTGAAACTATGATCGTTTCGTTAGTTTGGAGTACTTTAACTGATTCTAGTACCAGCCGCCTGTGTTTCTTTTCTTAGTCAAATTATCATATCCAGTATTTTTTCGTTTCTTCAGATATGTCGAAATATTTGAAACTCCCCGTGCCTGTTTAGATTTTATGCGGAATTACATCACACAGGCTATAAAGACTAAATACTTTAGCTTGAACGAAAAGAAACGAGTACCGAGATGTTTCGAAACTATGGAAAGAATATTTTATGATATCATGGCAATACCAGTGACGAATAGACTAGGCTGATATATCGAACAACGTGTTAATATTAACGCGGTTATTCTTAACCTCATTCCGAGTTATTTAACTTCTTAATTACCAGATTGACCCGAATTTCCTCAAATTTACTGCAAATACCCACCAACTAAGCATGAGGATTTCCGATAGCAGGCCAAGCGCGGGAAATTTGAATTTTCTCGCGGAGCTCGCGCGATTGTGGTCGGTCCGTTGGCCGGTTTAATCGCAGCGTAATTAACGCTTGGCGATAATTAAACGACCACGGGAGCAGCCGCGGGAGTACGTCGTTATAGCGTTGAGACGCGCGCATTGCGTTGCACTTTCTCACTCTCTCTAACGTTCTCTCCGTTTCTCTCTGACGCTCCCTTAAGCGCGATAATTCGTCCTGACGCAGCCGTCGTCCTTAGAAGGGGCGTCGTCGCGGAGGAGGGACGACACCCTCGTATAACGAACGTTGGCCGGGCACGGCTCGTTAGCGGACCGGCCGTTAATTGAGAGTTAAATTTCTGTTCTTCGTGGCCTTTGTTTACCGCGACGTGGCGGAGGAACGCGTGACGCGCTTGAAACAGTCGTCAACGCGAAGGAGAGATCCGCGCGTGAAAACGAGTCGTTGCGTTAATTAAAATGATTACGCGACTTTGTTCACCCGTTTGATGCTCGCTTCATCAAAGTCACCAAACTATTCCGACCTATTTAGTTTATCATGTTTGTTTTCCTTAATTATTCGCCATGGAGGGCTCTCTAACGAATGGTAATCGTACAAATGAGTCAAATGTGCCATTAAACATTCCTGCTATTAAAAGCACAGGAGGCATTAACATGGATATAGGTATTTTCACGTTTTCTCTGCGACACATTTTTCTTTTTCGTTCATTGTGGAACGTAATTGCGTGTTATCTGATTGTATAATAAAATGCAAACGCACTAAAACGAGATAAGAAACGCGAAACGAATGAAAACGGTTTATCACGTGGGACACGTGTCACGTCGTAAACTTTTCTTCTCCGTGTTTTCTCTCTACAGAATCGTTCTGCTCTCATCTTCGCGAAGCACTCGAGGACGATAGGTGGCGGAAAAAGAAAGTTTTCCTCGGGGCGCGAGAAATGTGTCGACGCGTGTTATGAGAACGAATCGCTCTAGGGGTTACGTCTCCCTAGATGCCTCAGCTACGAGTGGATGAGCGCTGAAATCGACCAGGTTTTACAAAAATTTTGCATTCTCAAAACACGTGAAATTCTAATGAGTAATTTAAAATTACGATTATAATAATCTCTATATAATGGCAATGGTTTTAGTAGTCATTTTAAATAATAAGAATGGGAATTTTGTAAAAATGCATAGAATTTTCCATTGGAACGTTCCACGTGTACAGCAAGCACAGCTAAAAGAGGAATCGACAGAGCTTGAAAAACGTGTCAGTTTCCGGAGACAAAAATCGTTGGTGCGTGAGCAGCGTCGTAAAGTTCCACGATCCGACCGTTGTCCACTCGAACGGAGGGGCGTTTCGGTTTCCCTATGCAAAATTAACTGCTCTATCTATTTTGCAACGTTCCACGTGAACGCGAAATCGTTCCTCGAAACGGTACACGGAAACGCATCGGGATAAAAAATTACTCTCGTTTAAGAACACGAATGAACTGCATTTGTAAAGACAGAGCGGAAACGTAGGAGAAGCAAAAATGCAACGTCAAAGATCCGTAACTGGGATAAACTGTCGGTGTGCACTGGATAGGCACTAGAAGGTATACGAGAAAATTTCGCAATTCCGACGCGCGCGCCCGGTTCGTTCGCCACGGCTTCGAAATTGCGAGTGTAAACATTTTCGACAAGGACTTGTTTTTTCAAAATCCGCGAGTGCATTGTGTACATTGGATGTAGCAAAGTCAGAGAGGAAAATTCGTGAATATTGAAATATGCAAATACAGAGTGAACACGAAAGTCTCTTTCTTTGGCGAATTTCTCTAAAATGATAACGTTAATTCGACGAGAAAGCGTACAGGAAATTTATTTATCCAGAGTGAAATACTCGTTATAATATTTAGTACATGAAAGAAACGTATAAATAATATATTAATCTTGAATAAATAATAATTGTGCTCGCATAAAAATATGAATTTACGTAAATATCCACGGTCTATTAATAACATTCCCATATCATTATGTCGTAAAAAGTTAGATGAAATTAAAATCAAACGACGTGGATCGTCAAGGACGAAAGGATCGAAGTAGAAGGTCGTGACTTCCGGTTGAAGCGTAATCGTTGATCGTCTGGCAGGAAAGGGGAGTGGAAAATAAAGTGGCGACTGAAAGCGGGCGTGTAGAAGGGATGAGTTTCAACCGCAAGTAAATGCATACGGATAACACAGGTTGATACTAGATGACCTATACGGGGGGTAGGGGAGTTGATAGAGGGCCAACGAACCCTTCTTACCCTTTGACCCTTTCGTACAAGTCCCTACCTCCCCCCCTTAGGGGAGTCACCAACAGAAGGATCCTCTCGACCGGAAGTGCTTTGCAATGCAAGTCGCCGCTATGAGTGTGCGAAGGTCTTTGTAGCAAGGTGCACTACGATGCTTGTAACCAAGTGCACCGTACGATCGATCGACGAGAGAGAAAGATGGATCGAGCAGCTGCGACAGCCACGCGAACCGCTTTTCATCCTTTCACGTTTAAATTGAGTCGCGTCATATAAATTCGCTTTTAAGAGTAACCAAGATTTCTTGGAACCTTTGACTTCGAACCGGAGCAGCCTCCTATTGTATCCTTTATTTCTGTCGGTCTTTTTAAGACACGATTACGACGGATACATATTTGAACAAACTGACGTTCCGCAACGTCGCAACATCTGAAGATCGCAATTCGCGTATTCGTAAGGATCTATGTACATATTTGATCTCTTCGAACACGCAACCGTGATACGAATACGTAACCATAGCCTTATAGATACATACGTACTTCTCAGTTTTCTTTCCGCGAACAATTTATTCTGAACAGCAGAACGATGTTACGATTCTTGTATTACGACGAAACAAGACATTGGAAAATATTCATTGAACCTTCGTTTTCATTCCCTCCTTCAGAAGGTGTCGACATCGGTCTCGGGGTTAATAAATCATGTCTCTGGATCTGGTTTCGAATAAAATTGTGACAGACCGTGCACACGAGGGTAACGTCGCACTTAACCGCGTATATACGCGCAAATTATTGGGACTAACGTTGTACAGAATGTTGAACCGATGGTTTACCAGCTCCGTTATTCGAAATGAAGTGCTCTCTCCGCGGACGGACAATTCGCGGTAGTCTGAGTGGAGGAATCGAGTGGACGCAGACCGTGGCTGAAAAAACTATGAATAAATATTCAAGCCTCGTCTACTGTTTCCCTGGTTTCCTTCGAGAGAGAAAGAGAGGAAGAGAGGATAGAAAGACGGAATCGTGTTCGAGTGGACCCTCGACACCGCACCAAGCCCGTTTCTTTTTCCTGCTTACGAAGTTGTCCCTCTCATCCCGCGAGAATCGTAAGTCTGTCTTACACCAGTCACCCTCTATTTTCGTCCCTTTAGTTCGTTTTCGTAATACCTGACTAGAGAGACAAGAATCGCAACGCGAAACGAGACGCACGAAAGAGAATTACTAACGACACGAAGTCCTCTGACGACTTCCAAAATCGTATTGTTATTTTGTCGAGAAAAACTGTCACGAATATCTTGAGCGTTGTGTTCCTATTGGTCGTTAAAAATGCAACGATGTGTTTTATTTTTCTTTTTATTGAAAGTCTTTTGAGTAATGAGAATGTCGACGTTTTCGCGAAGATGTATTTATGAGGGCGAGAATGAGACGATACAAAGGTTATGTTTCTAGGAATTTCCCAATGTCGAGATTTGTATGATTTACGCTGAACAATCGCAAAAATTGCACAGGGATTCGAATCAGGCTAGGTTTCATAAAGGATGAACTAGAAGAGTTTTCTGGGCAAAAAGAACTCATCGTACAAAATGACGAACCGAGTAAATTGCATTGGTAGTTTTAGTTCTAGTTTTTAATATTACTGAAGTTCAAGTTGTAATTATTAGACCGTGGATTTTTACACATTTATGGGAAATTCGATGGTGCAAAAATAAACAGAATGCACATAGTATGCAAAGATACTACCTAGGCAACAGGATAGTACTCGTAATAACATTTCGTAGGTAAAACAAACTTTTGCGTAGGTTTTTATTTTGGTAATTACGCTTTATTCTTTTCATATGTGCAAACTAAATAAAAATCTCATAATTTATCCAGATGACTAGAAAATACACTGGCCGTCAATAAATGTACCACCGACCTATAAGCTCTTTTTTCGGCAGACTCTTCGATTTATAACTCTCAACACGGAGAATATATAAGCTGTAAATTCCACGTTTCTATTCGTTTTTCTCTCTTGCGATTCGATCGTTCGAATTAAATGGACGAGTCAACTGGCTGAGGTGTCGTTTAATCGTAACACATGGGCTCGAGTTCGATCGGTCGCTAGCTGAAAATTTCACGCTCAAGAAATATTAATCGAACGATCGACGCAGCCCGTTGGAAATAGGTCGGCGACTGGCATCGTCTCGTATTTTTACTCATCGAACGGCTAACGAACTTCCGCCAGCACGAGAACCAAACGATTTGAAAACATTCCGCTCCTTGACACGCGATAAACGATGTTAAACGATTTACGTGTCGTCCGTTGTTCCTGCCGCCTATCTCTCGGCTCGTCTTCTCTCTCTTCGCCTTTCTCGTCGTTTCTCATCGCGTCGCGTTCTCTCCGTTGGCCAGCGTGATAACGAAATTTCAGGAGATCCAGCGAGCCGCGCCGCTTTGAGCCGTGATAACTTCCGGTTCAGCAATTTCATTGCTCACGCGAGTCTGCGCTTAACTCCTGGATTTAATTTATCGTCTTCGTTGGAGCAGCACTCGGGGATCGTGTTCCGTTCACCCTTCCCGTAATTTCTCTATCCATCGTTATGGACGTGCGCCACATTCGTCGCCTCACCCGAAATAATTCGCCGACCTGATGTATGCACTCTGTCCAATATTAAAAACGGGACGTTCCAGCTTGTCTTTTCCCCTTCTGTTCGTGAAATATGATTCTTGCAATCGTATCGAACTGTTCAACCCTTAAATCCGTGATTTTTTCAGATGTAATAAAATAATAATGTAACGTACTTAATTTTGTGATACGAATATAATTCTAAGATGACCAAATTACGCTCAAAATCATTCGTCGATCTAATGTCTAAATTGTACAAGCTTCGCGTAAGCTAATTGTAGTGAAAATATAATAAATTACTTAGCTCGTTAGGTATAGATATAGCAAAGTTACTAAGGCACTTTGTTTATCTTTGGCCGTAATAGATTTTATCTACTCTTTTAGCTATTCTTAACGATAGAATGACGTTAAAATCGAAGAACCAACAAAACTCTAAGTATGTATCGTGTTTCCTTCCTGTAATCTTTAAATGGTATGCACTATCCTTTTAAGGGTTGATTACTGTCCACTTACTAACTCGATCGATAGCTGCATTCTTTAAATATTACTCTTATAATCAGATAACGATTTGCAAATTATCGAAATATAAAAGTGTTATTCTGACGTAAGCATAAAATTACGACGTATATATAGAAGGGTGCAGAGCGTCATTAAATCGACCTTGAACCTACCTTAACGCCCTCGTAAAGTTGCTCGTAAAACGTAGTTGTCCAGGTCGCGTAGGGTTGTATAATGTTCGACGAAGTGATTTGACGCGGTGACCACAAGGGAGGAGGAAATTTCGGCGGGTCGTTTCGAAGACGGCGACGCGACGAGCTCCTGGCGGCGCACGAACCACGAAACTTGCGACTAGGGGACGAACTTGTTTCAAAGGCGTCGATAATCCTGGCAGGTGATTAGAAATTCTGTCGCGAGACCCGAGGTCGAAGACTCGGGGGTATTGGACATCCTTATCGAGTTTACGCGAGTTCTCCCGCCTCGTCTGGTAATTAACTTGCGCAGTGGGGAATCATGAGAAGCACAGGCTGGTTGGTACACGCGATATCTCGTCATCAGTGTCGGATGTGATACACAGTTTGCAAGCCGTCCATCATGTATTCCTGATACTCGACGCGCCTATCAACGAGCCATCCCCACATATCGTTTCGAATCGAAATCCAACGTTGGCGCGAAATTGTTGCAAAATGACGATCGATATGATGTGTAAAAGTACGTTTAAAGCAGCGATAATCGATGTTCGGTTCTGTTTTCTAACAACAAGGAGCCGCTAAATAAACAGAGAAATTAAAGAAAACGACTATCAATTACGGAAATGGTGGAAACCGAGGTGAATATCGCGATGAAGCACCGCTATACATAATGGACGGTAGGGTGGTGACGAATGAATCCATAAAACTCCACCCTCTGGCGTTCTACCTCGATGGGCTCCGATACTATCTGCAATTATGCTTACGAAACGCTCGAGCTATTTTACTTCGGACGTTCAGCACCGGTTTGGCGAGCCCTTACCTCGTGGTTAGCTTCCTTTTCCTCGCGGTTTATGCACGGGGAAGAGCCGGAGAGAAATGTCGCCAATAAAAACCGCCGTCTCGTTGCACGACTCGTATATATTCCCGCGCTACTCGAGTACGACCATTTCGCATGCAATAACGTTTTTCCCGGTATCGCCGTTCAATTTCATTCTGCCCCTGTAATCGACTCAATAACGAAGCGACTCGATCGAGCAACAATTGCAGCTACATGGAGCAAACGAACTAAACTGGGTGGCCCAACAGGGAGAACGAGATTCGCCTCCTCTCGTTGGCCTCCAAAAAGAAAGAGAAAACCGCAGGCGAGCGGCTGTCGATATTTCTTCTGCGGACACATTGTTTCGGCAACAATTTTGTTATCGCGCTGGCAGGGGTAGCGAAGCCGATACGCGAGATTGCTCGTCGACGAACGGTCGCTGCTTTATCGGTGGTAATTTTACAACGGACAAACAATAACAATTCTCTCCCTTAGAAAGGAGATAATAGATATCAGGTACAGAATCGAAGGAACGATTCTTCTATTTGGCGGAGCGAGAGAGAATCTGACCGCGCGCCGTCTCTCCCACGGGATACAGAGAGAATGGTTGGCCCCGGCGTTATTATCAGTTCGTCATCTTTGTCTCAATCGTTGCCAACGACCGGCGGTAACCCTCCCACTTCTCTATTTCCACCGCCATTTCCTTCTTTCCAGCCATTCTACCGGCTAGATGAGGGTGGAACAACCCCTCGCGTTTGGTTCCGGAGAGGAAAGCATCGAGGACGACGACGAAGCGGCGGCACTTTGGTCACGTGGACGAGAATGCAGCTCGTTTAGGAGGAGCGGCAATATATCTGGTATCGAGAGAATGCACTCGATAAGGCCGGGGCCAGTGTACTCTATTGATTGGGCTGCGGCATTCTGTGTCGAATTCTGTCTCGTAATCTCCGGCCGCGTTGCACGCACGCGTGCGTTTCCTCTATTCAAAGGAATCTGTTAATTAAATAAATCAACGGGACACAGGGCATAGAAGAAGAACGAAGGATCCTCCTGCCATAATTCGATCGTCCGTGCGCTCTCCTCCGATCGTCTCGCAAAACCGATATTCAAACAGTGGCGACGTCGAAACGAGACAAGAATTATTTTATTCCTTCTTTGCCTTTTATCTTTGTTACGGTTACATTCGTTCGTACGCGAGCAAAAAAGTAATAGAATGAGAATGCAGACACTGTTATTCCACTGGTTTTTCCACGCAAAATCGAGCGCCGTTTCCCGTGTACGCTGTTTGCACGCTGTTTTTATTGTCTCGTCGTGGAAAATATTTAATCCCCTCTTTGGTAATAGATTCGATGGCGAGACGCGATGAATAAATAACCTGCTCACGGATATTTTTATTCCATTTTCTCTCTCTCTCTCTCTCTCTCTCTCTCTCGTGTATGCGGAAAATATTTATCTGGCTGCGTTTGTCCTGCACGATGAAAGGTAGCACGTGTACGTTCGAAAGAATCGTACTCCGCAAATTCAATGGACTCTAAATCGCATAAATAGTCTCGTACAGCAAGAACCTTTTAAAAACCTCCATTCCAATCGATGAGTCATCTTGTTGGAAGATTTCCCGAACGTTGCACCGGGAAGAAAACGACTCCACTTCTTTCTCCCTTACACTCCTGCAGCGACGCCGATCACAGCCTGGTTATATAGCGAGTAGACTCGTTTCTTGCGTAAACAAGTCGTTTCTGCTGTTGGCAACTTCCACCTTATCTAGTCAATTAGACAAACTACTTCTTCGTCGGCAAACAGAGCCGCGCTTGTTCGCGTTTCCGCGCTGTGTTCGGCTTGTTCCTGGGGCCGGTTCGTCGCGCGTGTCTGTGTACGTGCGTGCCAGGCCAAACTTTCGAACTTACTTTGCGGACTTCTCTGCCCTCTCCGTAGGTAGCTCGCGTTTATTAAGAGCGGGGTGAAAAGTTCCAGGAAAATAGGGGAAATGAAAGCCGCGAGATCGGTGTTTCCAATCTACTAATGCCGTGTTTGCTGTGCGTTTTGCAAATTTTCTAACTCGATTACATATATTTTCTGCTTATTTATTCATTACTTTTTTATCTGTTGTTTGCGATTTTACATTGTTGCTTTATATTATTCTTAAACTTTCACGTTTGCCACTTTTAATCTTGGCTGGCATCAACGAGAAACGACATGCATTGTATTTGTTAATTATATCATATTTAAACTTGTCTTTTTGTCGCGTTCGAAGAGGAGAATTTATGAAATTGTACTCGCACTGAGAGGATTAAAAATTCGTATCCGTCATAACGAAGAATCGCGATTAAAAGAACCGAGTTTGTCGCGTTAAACAACCATGCATTAAGGATTACGCGTTTTCGTCGTTCCATATTCCCTGGCCGTAGATTACGTTATCGCGATCGAACTGATTTCAAATTCGCGTGATCCTGACTAATGTCACCAACCCGTTGCACGTGCCAATTACTTTCGCCACAGAGACAAAAGCCACGTACTAGAACAAGTAAAGGAAGATCATGCTTTACGCTTGAACTACGCTTACTCTCTGTTTCTACTTACATAGTATCGCGTGACCTGGCTGCAATCTAATAGCGTGATTTTCGGGGTTTATTTGAATATTTTCAAATCACCATGATCTTAACTTAACGTATACGGCCTCTAACTACCGTAATTCCCCGCGTGTGTTTGAAAAGAAAGTAGCAGAGATCAACCGTATAGCCAGTCAGACAAACGAGCCCTGATTGCAGGCATTCGCAAGATATTCCAACAACGACGGAAGCGTCTAATTCAAATAGCGGCTTATACGGTGCTTCGCATTCCGCTGGCTTGCGGAAATTCGAAGAAAAGCGGTAAGAAAAAGTGGCGGAACATTCGTAACTGGAAAATACATCGTGATCCACCTGCGGGCGACCGCAAGGCGCCAGTAGTATGGGCACGCGATGGTACGGCAGAATGACGTCATGGCCCGCGACGAATATCACCGAGGCGACACGAAGTTGCGCGAAATGTACCGCCTCAATCTCGAACGGCGCTCAGTCTGTCGTCGACCGTTGCGAGGTTGTGACGTTTGTGTCGTCGTGTTTCTCATATACCTTTTCGAGTAACTCTTTCTCGTTTCTCTCACTCCCTCTCTCTATCTCTCTCTTTCTGTCTCTCTCTCTCTCTTTTTCTCTCCGCGTTCTCTATACATATCATCCCCCGCCTCGATGAATCGTTCGCGTGAAAATCGAACGGTGGTTGTTCGCCGAATGGCTGCTCCGGTGATCTCGTGCCGGTGAAACGAACGTTCTCCCCGTGTAAATTGGGTAAGACCATCGGTACGGTCGAAAGAGATTTCGCGTTGAAAATTCGAAACCGGTTTTGACTGCGGTGCAACGACGATCCACCTGGCCGAATTAGAAGGAGGAGAGTATTGATTAGCACGCTTCTAAATGAATAACAATCCCGGCGCGGTGGAGGTCGAGCTCGTGCCGCGACTCCCGTTGCACGCTGATCTTCGTGGCAGCTGACTGTAAGTGGTTCCGATTCCCGTTTTAAAGTTCGTTGCCCCCTGTATTCGTAGTGACGAACTCCTTACCTCGCTCTCGTCTCCCTCAGCCACCTCCTCCCTCCTCCTCGCTGCTGCTCGTCCTTCCTACCCGCTCGCCACCCTCTCCGCTAGACTACCCTGCCTCTTTATTCACGAACGGGTGTAAGTTGGCGACGTCGAAGCGTCTGGAAACGAGTGGAGGCCGGTAATCGAAGTTTAAAGTCGCTGGAAGAAAATATTGATTCGCTCCACTGCCGTGCGAACCACGACGCTCCGCTGGATCCCAGGCTAGGGGAAGTCGCACCGACGCGTTCGTTCAGCAATTTTGGGACCGCATTATAATTCTGGGAACGTCTCTCTCGGTTCTTCTTTCTTTCGCGGTCATTACGTACGTATTCATTCCTCGATTTTTGTCGCCTCTGTGTGTACTTCTGTTGAATTCACTCATACGTTTCAAAAAAAAGACAACCGGTGAGAAGTTGCACTTGAAATTCTGTCGATGATCGCGCCCACTCGCGACCGAACGTACGAACGATTGAATCGTCGAAAAGCCTCGATCGTGATTCACACATAGATCGATCGACGCGTATCGTTCGCCGGACGCGATCGATCAGAGCGTCGCGTCGTGACAAGCTGGTGCAATCGTCGACGACACTGCGTCCTCGGGCGCACACGCTTCGCTTGCTGAAGTGCGTGTCTCTCCGCTGCGCGGCGCAAATTCTCGTCCGCATTTTGTTCAGCATTGCGTGAAATGGATCGGATGGCGGAAAAAAGTTATCGAACCCGCGCTGACCTGCCACCGTTTTCACGCTGAACCTGTCTCTCCATTTTTATTTATTTGCTTATTTATTTATCCATTTATTTTATTTCCACGTTGTCGTCCGGCGAAACGTTCCCTCTCGCATGAACGAACTTCGATAATTCCATGTCACTGTTTTCGCGAACATATGGTTAGACATTCGAGCTATGAAATTGTCGAACACCCTACCAAATTGAAAGTACCGATCCTCGTATACGCGAAAGGTATAAATCCTTAGAGGGGACGGCCTTCGTCTCTAGAGTATTCCTAAGCTACGAATGAATCACTCTGGTCTTGCACGGCGACACTTTCAGCAGGATGAGAACCAAAGAATTGTCTGCGCTATTTCACTTATCTAACGCCTCCTTCCATACATTGCACATTTAAATTTTTCGCTCTTTCCGTTCTTTTCTTTTCGAAAGCTCGAATCTCACATTTTTTCAATCCTTCCATTCGTTTTTTTTAATTTGATACTTCTCAAGCCTACGAAGAAAATATAGAACATAGTACAGTATTTTTACATGAACGCATTATAGTCGTAAAAGAAATGAAATTAGTAAGAGGCACTTGATGAAACTACCTTCGCAAATACGATACGCACGCATTGCTGCGCTAACGTAGAATAGATGTAAATAAAATAAAATTTCAATGTATCGAGCAAGCTTTAAAATATAATATGTAATACGATATTGTTGTAATAATCGAGAGTGGGCATAAATAAATTAAAATTCGAACGAAAGTTGATCGTAATGCACAGAGCGATCTTCACGATACATTATCGTTATACCAACGGAGGGTAGGTGTAAATAAAGTAAAATTTGAAGGGGCAGCCGGTCGAGCGATCTTTCGCGCGAGTTAAACAGGGATTCGCGCTGTTCCTCCGCTCGAACGTGTTAGGGGAGGTCGTCAAAGTTGCGCGTTGCGAGTTTACCGTTCGCCCGGAAGCCTGTCCGTTTGAAAAAGTAGTCTGCTGGAGGATTCTAGGGGCGGATAGAATGTATAGGGGGCAGGCTAGGAGTACTAGACGCGAAGGGGTGGTCGATAAAAGCTACCCTCGCGTGGCTGCGTTATTACGTATAAAGCGAGGGATTGCGCGCTCGATGACTGCACTTTGCTTCTCGCGTGCACGCGCTTCGCTTCGTTTCGAGTCGCCAGCTCGCCAGTCGGCCCTCCGTTCGATAACGGCGATCGAACGATTAAGCCGGCGTAATCTGGCCTCCGCATCGCGGCGATGGCGCTGCGTCGTTGTTATGCGAATATCGATCGGACGGTTAGCGAGAACCGCGATCCCCGTTCCTGCTATTCTTTTGGCGCAGTCTTCGACGCGCGCGCTTCGTACCTCGCCGAGGAAATCCACCCAAGATCGTCGAAAGCGTTTTAAAAACATTTTGAAATTGTTTAAGTCGATGGTGGATAATCAACAGGATTTCTTAAGATGTCCAAGTGTTCGAAAATTTTCTGGTTGATGATATATTCTATGTACAGAAACGTAGATCTAGTAGTTGCTTTATCCATTGATCTTCACGGATCCAAGCTACGATATTATATCTTAGTTTTATCGTATAAAGATTTAATCGTTTTCATTGGAAATCTTTCGTTAAGAAATTATAACAAAAATACGAAATACGAAGAGAACACAGGGTTGCCGTCACTGGTACTATAAGAATATTTTTCTAGTCAATGTAATCGCGTGCTGTTAATATTCCATTTCAAAACGTTCACCGATCTGGTCAAAAAAAAAAGACAGTGATAAAAAAAAACTGCTTATTATTCTTACAGAGTTCATTTTTATACTCTTTCGTATCGATTAATCAGTCAATTTTTTATTTCACTTGATAAACCTTTTTCTTCGATTCTTTCTTTCTTACTCTCGCAATAAGAGTTTGGTAGTATGAAATTGGAAATATTGCTTTCGTCGCATTTCCTATTTTTATTATGATTTTCTAAAAACGTTATGTAACATCCTTCTCTTCTCTGTATCCATAGAATATCCTGAGAAAGATTAACCGGAAAATCCTAAAACAGTACATACAAATACAAACGGTGGTATTATTTCTTTTATCAAGGCTCTTCTTCGATTTTCTGGTAATACGAACCTCCTACGATAGACAGACGTGATCCGTGCTCGAAATGCAAATAGCTGAGAATTTATCTAACCCACTTTGCGAATAACTCGGTGCAGAGGATATATCCGACCGGCTGGTTTAGCCCGTTAACGTGACGGCTGTTTAAACCGAGTTTCGTTTATAAACACGAGAACGTAATAAAGTTAGTGCAAGTATGTTAAAGTTATCTTAACCGTATAGATTAGCTAATCCATATTGCAACGAGGATATCGCGCAAAATTATCCATCAACGTTCTTCTCGCTACCTGAAAATATCGATTCGTCGTAATATGTTGTCGTCAAGTCAGAATCTATCGCTCAAGTGTCACCCAAACGTTTTATTAATTCGTTTTCAGAGATAGATCGAGGGGAAGAACGATGGATGGCAGCTAAAAAAAAAAAAAAAGATACGAAAGAGGGAAATAGGAGGGACACAGGGATTTTTTCAGATGGAAGCCGATCTATCGAGGCTGGCACGCTCAGCTGGGCCACTTCGCCATTCTAACCCTGGCGACAATCGTTAATTAAACCCAAATGTCCTCCAGAGCACTCGCACTTGCACTTGGGATCAGCTGGCGCCGATCTGTCGGCCCTTTCTCCCCTTTCGTAGCCGGAGAACGTTCAATGCCTCGTTAATCGCGGCTCGCCGCCAGTGAAATGGATTTTATAGCGGGGAGAGACCACGATTCGAGTATAATCGCTTTCAAGGGGGTTTATAAATAGAGCCGCGTGGCATTCCGCCGCGAAACACGTACAAATAAAGAACGCGACGTTCTCAGCCATCGACAAGCACGTGATGCTTGCCGGATCCGTCGGATCGTTTCTCTGCGAGCGACTTTGATCTCGGATTGATTAGTCGCCGACACCCTATACGCCGCTTCGTTTTCGTCCAAATAAATGAACTAAACTCGAAGGTTGTTACCGTACCTACTTAATTAATTTTAATACTACGTACGTGGTGTCGACCTCTGTTAGGTTGCAACATGGTGATAAAAAGTATTGAGATTCCAGTTACGACGTCTAAAATGAAAATAGAACACTTGGTTTGTTTATCGACTCGTAGATCGATTGATTAATTGTAGTGGGAACGATTCTTGCTTGATCGTACAGAATCGACTAGATCGAAATTAAACTCCTGTGATTGGAACGTTGGAGCAAATGTGAGCTTCGTTTAACGAAGAAAAATTTGAAAAGGAGGAGTAGCTATAGATTTGACGATTGATAGGGCACTGGTTATAAGTATCGAAAGAAATTCGGTGCAAAAGTGGCAGAGCTAAATGGTGTTTGCTAATTCTGCGAGATGCGATTCCTTCAGAATCGAATAAATTATATTTCAAAAGGGAACATCGGTGTTTTACTTGCCTTGTATTTTCGATCGATGAATGTATCGCACGTGTGCTGTCGAATTTAGGGGAGAAACGTAGAACAGTCGACGGTTTCGACGCGACTCAAGGAGGATTTCGTCGTTGTTGTTTGCAAAGTACTCGTGAAAGTGGCGAGCACGTCGTAATCGTATTTCGTTGCAAGGCTGCACTTGAACGCGTTTTCGTATCATCAACCGGGCTGGTTCTGTGATCATCGAGACACACGGGCTCGATACACACGGTGTCTCTCTAAAATTAGAATCCACTTCGCCCGTCTGATCCTACCCGTCCTTCTTCCCTTTCGGCCGGCTTTCCGCCGTGCTCTCTCCCTGCCGCCTAATCACTCCCTCGCTCCTCTTTGATCGTACCTCCTCTTTCTCTTTCGGCTCCGCGCCTACATCTTTCCCATCTCTCCCGTTCTGCCGTTGCAGAATCTAGTAGCTGTACAAAATTCATGCGCGAGCAAACACGGTTTCGTTGTGTTCGTGAGGATTTCAAAGAATCGGCCGATCTCATAAAAATTGTTTTCTCTCTCTCTCTCTCTCTTTCTTTCTCGGCCTATTACGAATTTTTCCTTTGGATGTTTGCCTTCGGTGTTCATCGTGTTCACCGCGCGGCGCCTCTTGATTTTCACAGATCAATTTTGGACGTAACGCTGCTCCCTTCTCAGAGTTATATTCCCGTGAAGAGCTTCGGGAAACAATTTTCAAAGTTGTAGAGTTTTACAACCACTCTTCTGTTTTACTATCCGGCACTTATTCCCTTGTTGAAAAACTTGCCAAGCTTATTACTCGCGGGCCTGTGCCTTCGCGGCACTTGGAAAATCCACGATACAGCGTCGCTCCTCCAGGGCATGCTTTACTCGTGTATTCCATTAACGTGACAACGACAGATTCTCTCTAATTGAACGATCTTCCTCCGGCGTACCTCCCGGAGATCCGGCTTAATCGCTTCGAGACAAAGAAACCGAGCAATTACCGAATAATTTTATTTGCCGCCACTGCGGGAATTCACTTTGCTCGTCTAATTCCGGCCCATCTGTTCCACCCCCGCCATTCTTACCGTTACGCCAGTCCAATTCCCATTTGCAACGGCCGCGTTCGCGTTTTGATATCATCCGGAAAATAGCTCGAAGGAGCAACATTGCAATTCCATGCACGCGTAGCCGGAAACGAGCGGAATTCCAGCGAATCGCTAGGAATCTCTCGCCTCCGCGATCGCCGCCCAACGGAAGAAGAGAGGCCTCGATAAACGCACGATTCGAATTCAATTTGGATGATGCAGTCGGGAAATCTCGTTAAATGGAGACAATCCCATGAAGTGTATTTCGCTAATTGGACAGTCGGCCAAAATGTCGACCCGTTAATCCCTAAAACCAATTATAAACGCGTTATTGTACGCATCGCTGTTTCGATGAATTGTTTCGCAAACGCGTCCGGTGCTCGTTAACAATTTTTTATCTTTATTTGTTCTAAGGGTTCTTTACGAATAATCGCTGCAATCGATAACGGACATTGTGTTCATCGATCGATATATCGTGTGCTAGCAAGAGTTAGATGATTCGAAATGTTTGACTTTACGATCTGCGTAACGTTTCTCGCGACAGTTTTCCTCCAGCCACTTGCACTGTTTCTAACGCGTCCATTTCCCATTATCATCCACCGACACTGCCCGTTCTAATGGTAATAGCGGCGCTCGTTCCACTCTAGATAACACAAGGTGTGCAACGATGTACCTGTCCTCGGTTAAAGAACCACCTTGCGGAACATTCGCAGAATCGCCCTCTCTGTGGACGAGAATTTTATAACTGTTCGCGATTAAAAAGCCTCGATGATGGAAACGGCTAATACCACTCAGCATTATGATAAAATGATATTTACGGACAAGGAAATGCTTATTGCTGATAATTCAGAAGAAACGTATTTTCATTTCCAAAAACGATACTTGTCGACATTCGTGTGAAATCCAGAGGATTTTATTAAGAACAGATCATTGTTCGGATCGCGAATCGATAGAACACGAGGAAAAATTCGTGTAACCCAGTAAATATTATAACCACTATTGTACTTTGAATATTTCACATAGTTTATTAGCGTATTACGTGCGTTCTGTTCATTTTCGTGCCTTAAATTTCCTAAAAATCCACGAACATCCGCAGTCTAATTTCGGACCATTACGGTTACACGTAGTAAGTGTTTTACTCGCAGCTCTCATTTACAATTTTATTCGCAGCTTTTCTAAATCATAGATTTTATCATTTTCATCGCTATCACTCTGAATCACACATTTATCTCTTAAATTAAATTAAATTTAAACGATAGTCGACAAACTTCAAGTATCGATCAGAAAACGGTTAACACGTCTATTGGCATTTTATACAGATCAGTCTAGAGTGTCAAATTAGCGTAGATGCGTGACGATTTTGATACAGATAAATGTAGGAGATCAATTTTCAAGCGTATTGTCTTGCACGTCGTTCGTAAGTAGAATGTGACAGTCGAGGACAGACGTTCAGTGAATTCTAAAGGTCTTGCCAGCAGCGCGAGCTCGTTTCTTTCAGCACGCTCCGGGGAAAGCTAGCTCGTTACTCCATCGAAACGTTTCGGCCGGCTTGCTAAAAATATATCCTTTTAAGACTTGCGATGGAGGGCCTCTTGACTCCGGTGCACCAAGTATTTTCGTCTGTCCGCCGTAGACGAGTTTTAATGGTTCGCTGGAGGCCTTCAAGGCATTCAGAACGAGCAAAATTTCATGGCTGCATAATGCTCCGACGTGTTTTATAGCTAAACAAAAACACCATTTCACAGGTGTGTAAATATTCTATTAGGTACAACATGTTGAAATTAATCGCGATCGATCGTTAAAATATGGCGCTACGTTAAATACCATGGCATATCGTCGACGTGCTGAAAGAACGATACGTTTTTCAGTTAATCGATTGTAAGATATTTGCAAAAATTAAAAAATTTACAAACTACCTACGAATCTATCTACTTATATTTATAAATTATTTAAAACACTAGTTCCTAAGATTGCGCTTAACAAAGTCATTAATTTTATTATTGTTAATCCTTTTTTCAATGGTAAGCGATACACGTAAGCAATATTTTATGAAAGATCGGAAATTACGTAAATCGCGAAGAGAAAAGATTTTATCTTCAAATGGTCGTATTATTTTCTACTTCGCAGATTCTGTTTCAAATCGATCTCTTAACTTATATTGCTCTTCTAGCAAACTAGCAATATTGCTGGCACATGACTATCCTGTAGAAACACAATACCTGGATTGAAGTTTTGCTCGTAAAATTACGATCTCCTAACCGTATCATCGATAATATTTGATACGTATCTCGAGGCAAGAAACAACCGCATGATCTGCAACAACTCTCAACGTCGCGTTTCATGGGTTGTTCGGTATTTTCGACGCAGATTGTAAATCGATCTACGAGCAGGAGCAATCGTTTATCGCCGAGAGAAATATTTGTAACACAGGGAAAAGGAAAGATCCGACGATCCGTAGCACGAACGAACGTTCTACGAAGCTAGCAGGCTGTTGCGCAGATTACGCATTCGCTCGTTGTACCGTTGGATGCGGAGATATATTTCGGTCGTTAAAAATGCACGGTTCCGTATATTACCCGTGGAACAACCAATCTTCGATATCGGCGATTTAAGCAACGTGGAACACTCGCAGGTGCAACGATAATGGCAGCCACGAGCTATTCCTCAAAACGCGGAAGAATTATTTGCGAGAATAACTTCGTACTCCCCTAGAGCTAGTCGGTGAAAAACGACTATCGATGAGCATGATGTCTACCGCAAGATAAAAATTGTAGCTTTCGACAAATCAAATTCTTGATGGAAAATTCATTGAAAACTAAACGAGAAATACAATCAGTCGTTACCAAACTATGAATATTTATATGTTTACGGTGAAATTTAGATGTAAATAATATTCAAGAATACGAGTGAAAAATATGAATTCATTATTCGTGAGACGATATTATTTATCCTGTCTGGCCATCAAGTATCGTTCTACTCGGCTAATTTAATTCTGCTAAAACCACATTCTATTAAATTTCTAAAAACATTCTATTAAAAACACCAATTTCTGCCAACATTATTTAGCGAATATCCATTTAATTTTTACGCCATTTATTTTTTCTAACCGATTCATCACTGTTCTACTGTGAAAGTCACGAAAAGCTAATACCCGTCCTCAATTGTAGCGACAAGAAAAAGCTTCTTATTCCCACGGTAGACTTTTTCTTGTCAGTCTTTTAAAACAACCAGCAGATACATGACGCAAACTGTACTAGCCACTCCAGGAAACGTGCTGGAAACACAGATAGGCAAGTTCCTTGGTAAAATTCGTCCGTGAGGTAAGCCTGTCCGACAAACAAGAACCGCAGGCAACGAGAAAAAGAAGAAAACGTCATAAAACGGAAGCGGGAATGGGGCCAGCCAGTGCGGGACAGCTGGTTCGCGGGCGTCCCCGTTCTGGATTTCAGTTTAGCCCGATAATCTCGCCTCGGCTGAAACCCCGGAAGGACTTTTTCCAGTATTACTCTTTCTCCTATCCGTGATAGCCTCCGAGACGCCTTTGTCCTCCTCTCTGTCCCTGAATCGGCCGAGCTTTTACAAAGCACCACGCGGCAAGACTTATCAGGCGCACCAACTTCCCTGGATCGCCGATTACGTCGCACAGGTATTACCGCAAGAAAAAGTGCGAAGAAAGAAAAAACGGTCTGAAGCAAAGGAAAAGCAGAAAGCCATCGTGCTACAGGGGTTACCATTTTAAGAATTTATGGAAACGGTACATGCGTACTCGCTTGTTCGCTTGCTTACGTCGTTGCGAGATTAGTAGAGTTTCTCATTGTTACATGAAGCGAATCTGCTTTCATTTAATATAGCGGATGTTGATGGGCTCTGTATTGAACATCGTCTCGCGTACGAGATTTGCAAGATTATTATGGAACGAACAGTTTAATTGTTGAAAGGTTATGTTGGGCGGTATACTCGTAGAATACAGAAGTGGTGGATTTCAGAATATCCTTTTGTTATGGTAATACGGCAGAAGTAGTCTTTGTTTCCATTAACAGGAGGCTGTATGAGTCTTGATTTAGCGTTGAAATTATTATGAAGGTAATGTTGGAAGAGATAGAAATACCGATGTATGTGATGTAAGACTCGATGAATCTTAATTTGATATTTAAGCTATAAAAAAAAAAAAAAAGAAAAAAATGGCCAGAGCTTATATCGAGCCTCCAACGTAGATTGAACATTGACTCTTCAAGAACACGTAGTCTTTTGGCTCAACTAAAATATGCGATTCCATATAAGGGACACGTTGACTGCTGTCAATATTCCTGCCCCTATTTTATCTTTCCTCGTGTTTGACTTCTCCCTTGGCCCGATAAAAAAACGTATACGATAAATGGACCGACGTGTAAAAGCCCTAAATATTTTTCGATGGAAAGAACCCTGAAATTTCCTCATCCTCGTATAAACGAATATGTTCTCCAGACGTATATAAAACATAAAATGCCAAGTAAAGTCGATGAAATCATTTCTTGCACGCGTAGTTGATCGATACCTTTTTGGTCGATGCTTCCGACGTCGTACCGTTAGATTAAAATCTACTTTTCAAAAAGACGAACGAAGGAGGAGGGGAACGTGTTGTGATCCGAAAGACAGAGGGTAAAACATGGAGTATCGTAAAAAAAGAAAAAAAGAAAAGGGAGCTCATAAACCAGCAAGCCGGCTAGCGATCCTTTTCAGAACCGACAGTTTATTAACCGCATTGTACGCGCGAATTCCGTGCCGAAAGAGAATGCTCGATTTATAGTGACGTCAATCATAAAGCTTTACGGTCGACGGCGAAAAAGTTTCGCGCTTTAATCGCGACTTCGCGGTCTTCGTTTGTTGTTTGTGTAATTTATTCGACACGCAAGAGCTTGTTTCCATTATTATTATTTTCAAGGACGTAAAGTATAAATATTAAAAAGTTCCGCCAGTAATGCTTTTTTAAATGCCCTGCTATAGGTATATTTGAAATTCACAAAGGTTTTCCTAGAACACGTTATTCATTTTCTTTTCTTTATTCTGTGAAGAGGGTAAACGAATCGGTAACGACAGATTTCTAAAGCCGAACAATTTGACCAGCGGAAACATCGTGCGAAACTGAATAAGAAATATTCACGGATTTAAAAAAATTGCTTGCATTAGCTTTATTTGCGCGAAACGATTGTGTGTATCTTTTTGCCCAGTTCAATGTTGACGGCGATAAAAAATTTATACGAAAGCAGTGGTTGTCGATTTACTTATGCTCTCCATTATATACGTAGTAAATACGTAGATAACTATAAATAAATACCCGTATACGTATATAGTTATTCTTCCATATAGAGAGCAACAAAAGTTTTATCGAAAGCACCTACATGTTTTTATAATTAGAAAACCAAGAGATCTGAAACTCGTCAAGGTGATGATTTTACCGGTTCTACGTGATGTGAAAGACCAAAACAGTTTCCAGAATATTTTTATAAATCAAGTCACTCGAGAGACACGGTATAGTCAATTAACGATGGGCAAGGATAAACCGAGGGACCCAAAGTTATACACGGATCGTGAACGCGAACTATGTCCGGCGACGCTTCGTGTTTCTCACGGATATGAGTCAGCTCTGGAACCAAGAACTTATCAAGTCGTGCGGATCGTTTATCGAAACTTTCTGATTACGAAACTGTCATAGTTTCGTGATCGTTTCAATCCAAAATGACCTCGTTTCTTACTTGCGTGAACCTTAGAGAAGTTTGCTTATTAATATTTCGTAGCAAATAACTCGTGTCAATTCCTCGTCTATTTTATATACGTGTACGTAAGTACTTCTAACTTGTTAACTCTTAAACGCAGAGTGTTGCTATTTGACAGCATACTTATATTTCCCAACGTAGCAGACGTATTTCAATATCAATCGTAGCTATTATCGCTTCTTATATTTACGGTCTTATTAAACTAAAGTGCTTAAAAACTTGTGCTGTACAACCAGCAAGATAAGCAATCTATTATATTTCCACGATACGTAATTTGTTTATATATTTTATAACCGAATATCAAACTCTTCCCGAATGAAAAGAACGCGTCAAGCTATTTTTCCACGATTTATTAATTAACTCGTTAATCTGTGGATGTTTTATTGCTTTAGGTTGTCCGAAAAGTGACTTTCTTTTACAGACACGTCTTTTACAACGATGCATCTTTATACAAACATGAAACCTAATCTGTCGAACGTTGCGATCTTTATTTTGATTGAACAAAATGGACCATACGTAATTCGATAAAATAATACGAAACGGGAAATGTTGTGCATCCATCGATTCCTTATAAAACGAAAGAAAGTTTTCGGGCGACTTAATATTTGAAGAAACCGTGCGAAAAATATCGATGTAGGGCATTGTTTTTCCATTATATATAAATATTGAGATATTGTTTGAAAGTAATTACGGTTCTCAGACCTGCCACTGTACACGAGAATGAGAAGTCTTGCGAATCTAAATTCAAGCCATGACTTCCGGCACCATACGATATTTATAGAATTTAATCTGAACGTGAAAGACGGTATCTTGGAAGAGAGCAAGAACGCGTTACCGAACTCCGTAACGTTCCTTCCTCCGCTCTAAACTTAATTACCTCAGTTCACTGTGTACAGCCCTGGAACCCTTTGGAAGGGCGCGGAATCCGCAGGGAATACGTTGTCGGGTCGACCAGACTTAAATGGCTACCCCTCTTGCGCAAGCCAGTCGATTCCAGTGATAATATTTGGAAGAGTATCGTGCCCTTTTTCGTATACCACTCGTCAACTATTTCTTAAAATATTCTTTAAGACGATGGAACTAAATTTAGTTTCAGATCCAAGTAAAGACTTTTCTGCGTTTATTTTCTGGTTATATTATTACGAATCTGTTATTTATTTTTTATTTATTACACACGTACGAAGGTATTTGAATATTTACCATAGAAAACTTTTGTGTTAGAAGAACTTGTCTTATTTGGCGATATGATCGCGATGATCGAACCTCGACGTAATATCGATGAAATTTTTTAATGTTCCACGCAAAGATACGCGATATATTTATAAAAGGTTTCTACGAGCGTTCGAATACTCTGCGATCAATCGTACGCTTTCTAACGTAAACTACATCGAATAAAGCAAAATTTGTTGGAGCTTTCCAACGGATACAAGGCGGCCAGATGCCGCAACACTTAACGTGGAACGGCTCAACATCAATTACGCGTCACGATCACAGTGTTTTACTCTCCGTCGATATAATCGATACCTAACTCTCATTTACCCTCATCCAGTGTCGAAAGACTCTCCCAACTCTATCAAACATTTTCAACAATCTGCCTAAACTGAAATCGAGACCAAACATTCCGCCGCGTTCCCAGTCGAGCGATCCCGATCGGAATTCCACCCTCGTGATTCTAAAACGAAATCAAAACAGCTCGTCTAACCCCGATGAAGTACGGCAACCCGCGAACGCGATAACAAAGCCCGGTTGAACGATCTGTGCCGTGAAAAGCCAGGAAAAAAAACGCGTGCACGCTAATCGGTTTTTCCTCTCGCGAGTGGCGCGAAAAAAGCGAGAAGGCGCTCGCGCGATAAGACTTGTAGAGCTAAACGACAGCGGTCTCGAGCATCTAAACCGACGATAGTAGGGGTCGTTCGAAATGGAATAGGGAGGATAGGGTGTCAGGGGTGAACGAAATGGACGAGGGACGGCGTGGGACGCAGAGGGGTTGCTGGTAGTGTGTATTGATCGAGCTAGAGGAGCACCCCCGACTCCGCTGTACTTCGTACGAACGCCCACGTACGCGGTGTTTCGCTCGTGTACGATTCTTTCTTCTTATATCGTTCGTTTTCATTTCACCCTGGCAGCCGTCGTTCGTCACCCTTCTCACACACACACACACACACACACACACACACACACACACACACACGCACACACGCAACCCCCTGTACCCAGTGCTTCTTTCCTACCTGCGAGTGTCACGCCGAACGCCTAACAGATTACGCGGCCTCGCATCCGATTAATGGTCCGCCGTGTAAGTAATTCTATTTGGCGTCTCTTGCTCGAGAAAATTGATGGCCTGTTCCCCTCGCTCGTGCAACGACTCAGATTGCCCGGATCCGTGAATTTTGAATCGGCTTGTGATTGATTGAGAATGGTAATTAAACCGCTCGTTGCTCGTGGCGGGGAATCGCGAAATTGATGAAGCGCTAGAACAGTTCTTTTGGAAGTTCGAAATTCGTCACTCGCGTCGTCGGAGTACCATTGTTTCGCGGTTGCGTGGATCATCGGTGATGAAATCTTTGTTCGATACTGGTATTTCTAAACAGGCTGGCAGTTTGAAATCGTTTCGTTTTTTATGGAAATTAAGTACGTATTTTTAACAAATGGGGAAATATAGGAAGTCTTCTACTTGGGAATAGTTTTTAGTCGAAAATCTATCGTGATATTAATCTCGAATTGGTAACGGAGTTCGCAGAAGAGATTCGATAGTATAGTTGGGAAACTGATCCGATGCTTTTAGCCTACGATATATGTTTCTTCGTAAGAGAAAAGAATCGTAATTAGACTGCGGATGGTCGTTTAGTTGTAGAAAACTTAATTTGTATGTCCAATATACGCGTAATATACAAAAATAGACGAAATATGAGAAGCGCTCGTTAGAATATTCACAGGGTGAAAGAGATATTTATACGTGTCTAGAAAAATATGAATTTGCACAAAGTTTCGCAGTCTAGTTATAATTCATTCGCAACTTACGTTCTGGAAATTTCAATTTTACGAGATCGCTAAACTGCTAACAACGATAGAAATTCATTTCTAAAGCGAAGTGCGTGCAAGTAGAACGCGTATACTACCAGATGCAGTTAAATCAGTCGCATTCATCCCTTCGTACGTGACTTGTCGCTACATCCCTCCCATTAATTGTAAATATACCGGCAGTGACACGCGTGATAATCTAACACTTGAGATAAAAATTGCACGAAAGCAACGCAACATTGGACGTGTTAATCGTAATTCGAAATCTTTCCACCCTTCAGCGAATAAAATTACAAGGTCGACCTGTAACTGATCGCAACCTCGGTCACGATCGTTCTAAACCAATGGTTTTTCCACCAGAGACCGCAAATTCTTTACGATCTTGCTATTTAAATAATAGACAAATACCTGGTCTCGCCAAGTCCATTACGCCGAGTGTCTGTTAACTGCGATTCAAACGGTCCGCAGGGAACAGAAAATCCAGCGATTACCAGTCGAGTCACGATTACGCGAAAGAACTAGAATCCGATTCCGTCGATCGGCTTTTCAGTCGAGAGCCTCGCGCCAAACGGACTGTCTAATCTCCACCGATATCCGGACATCGGTGTTCCGGCCAGAAATTGCAAAGTTGCGTATACCGTAATCATGGTCGCGGCGGATAGAGAACTTGCCGGTGTAATTTACGGTTCAGCCAGGTGCGTCAGAAGTTGCTCACCTTACGACCTAATTGGGTTTAATTACAACTCACTGAAAGTTACGGCAACACCGTGTGTCCATATATAGGGTGGGTTTACAATTACGAGCCGCCGACAGCTGATTTCAGTTACCGTGATCGGCCATATTACGTAGTCGTCTATGATTTCTCGTCGTTGCCGTCTGTGCAGGCTCTGGTTCTTGCTCCTAAGGTCGTGAAGCTAACCACCAGCCACGGTTTATATTAAGATTTCCTACGCTCTCTCCTATTTCTATCTTCGCTCGAGTTTAGATCTCTTGGATAACGACACGATTCTACGTTAGGTTAGCAGTCTGTTCGCTGGTTTCTCTGATCGTTCATGTGTCTGAAGGTAATCACGAGCAGAGCAAACAGAACGGCTAATCGATCATGAAACCGGTTGCCAAACGTGATTCGATTCACGCTTTGATTGGAAGGGTACCATTAGGGAATCGAGTCTCGACTATGGCGCCAAAGGTAACTTGAATGAGATGGAAATCTCGCGATACAGGTCGACCAGGAATTTAGTAATGTAATTGGATTAATACTCGATAATACCCGCACTTCTCTGTGGTGATATTATTTTACGTAGAGTAGACGTAATTCAAAAGATATATAATTAGGGTTATTAGAGTAGATTTAGAAGAGATGGGGATTTGCTCGAGGTCGTTTGCTTTCAATATCGTTATTTTGATATGAGGACGGTATATCTAAGAAATCTTCGATTTTAAGATTTTACTTGAATAGGAATGTCATAATTATTCAATTACGTTAGGGTATTTATCAAGAGATGTCACAATTTGCCCCTTTTTGTAATCGTAAAGAATATGAATATATAACATTTTATTAGAGATCCTGAAAATCAAAGTAATATTAACTAAATTGTAAAAGGGGGAAAGTGAGCAATTAATAATTATGCGTTTCAAAATTTCTGTGTCAAATCTTTTTTCTTATTTTTTACTTTTTTCAATCGTGTCACTCTTCTAGCAAGAGATCTAATTTGTAAACTAATAACGAAATTTTATGTACTCTGCCTTCACTGTTGTATGAGAATAGCGCTTATCGACGTATTTATTCTTACGAAAAAAGGCACGAAGTAACTTTCGTCGCTACACACGCTAGTAGACGCCGTTTCGATTAAAGAAGTATTAAATTCATCATTCGTAATATCAACTTTGGCTGTTTCGACTTTGGTACTTGCGAAACAGCCCAGCGAAATTACAGTGAAAATACTACGAGAATTCCCTTGTACGAAGAAAAGAAACTAAATATTGACGCTGGTACGTTGTACAATATTCTCGGTGGCCCTTGGACCGTAAGCTACGAGCCTCTGTGACTTACATTCCGCCAGGCACGTCTCGAGAGAACGTAATAAGAGACCCGGGAAACGGAATCTAAACGCGCGAAACACTGCTTGCTCGGAAGTCGCGAACGACTTGCGGCGCAACATTGTTCTACGTAGTAAGAGATGCAAATGAGCGGTTCTCTCTTTTTCTTGTAGCATGAAGGCAGTATCGAAGCTATTCCACACTAGCGATTTTCAGTTAATTATTTTATCGCACAGT